>NW_028186365.1:153418-238713 GCF_003343005.1 Rhea americana | reverse complement strand
CCGCCGCCCGCCGCCGCGCCACCCCTCCCGCCGCCCCGGAGCCAGCGGGGCGGCTGCGGGAGGAGGAGCCCGGGCGGGGGCTGCACGCTGCTGCCTTGGCGCCCCCCCCTATGGTGCGCCCCGAGGATGGCGAAGAGACCGCGCAGGTGAGTGGCTCCGCGAGCGCCGCGCCGGCCTCCAGGTGCTGCCCCCGCCGGGCCTCGCGGCCGCCCGTCCCCGGCTGCCGCCGCCGCCCCCTGCGGCGCAAACCTCCCCTCACGCCGGCCCGTGCGTGCTCTCGCCCGGCCGCCCTGTCGCGGCTTACCTAGGCAGCCCCCTCGCTCGTGTTCCCTGCGGTCGCTGTCACCAGGGCTTTGCCTCCACAGTAACTTCTCCTGCCGCTTGTCTTCCCGCTGCCGGCGTAGTCTGTCTTGCTGTGCTATTTCTGAGCTGTTTTTGTGCMGCCCGGATGTCAGGCGGGAGGCTTGAAACCAGTGCTCAGGCCTGCTGTTTGTTCATGTATCTTAAACGTGCCTGTTTACTACCGTTTGGTGTTTTCCCTGACTGAGGGTGTCATAAGCTAGCCTGAAATCCTCCTAAATGTGTTTCTTTGTGAAACTTCAACAGCAGCCCCAGATAGCACTTTTATTTCATTTATGTGAAAGCATGCACAGCTTTAAGTGGGTCTTGGAGAGCTTTATTGCTATGGTTGTTTTTATCCTGAATAGAAAATGAGATTCTGAAAACCGATTTAAAGAAGTGTTTAAAAAAATGTGACAGAGAAGGGAAAGGATGKTAACTTCCACATTACTGTTACTCATTTATCTGTGGCCTCCAGGGTTTGCTGTGAACACATATGTCTTGTGGAATTGGGGATGGCTTTAAAGTTTCAGCCACAGAATCTACTAAACCTGCCTGCACTGTATCCCTTCTGAAGAGGAAGGAGTTTGTAAATTAACACTATTTTTCAGCAAAACTGCAAGTTAAACAAGAAAGCAATACTTCTGGGTTCTGATTGTGTAAGAAATAAGGAAAGGCTCAGTAAGAGGCTTTGCTTGTGAAGCTTAGCTGCTGGAGCTGTCTTAATTTACTTGTCTGCAAGACAACAGTGCATAGAGAGTTGCCTGTTGCTCTTAACTTGCATTCTGTAGCTTCAGAAATTCCATCTATGGTATTGCAACAAATAGTTCTCTCTTTGTAAAGCTTTAGCTTGTGTTATCTCGTATGGATACGAAGCACTTCCATCTCATAATTGAAAACAAAACTGGTTGCAGATRCAGAGTAACTTCTGGTTCAAGATCAATAACTTTAAACGAATATCRTGTCAGTGTATGATGATGATGATGCTCCTCCAAACTAAATCATCATAGTTTAAGTTTACATCAAGATGCTTTCAGAATCGCTAATCTAGATGTAGCGTGAGGAGAAAATATAATTGTTTTGTTCCAAATGGTATTAAGTTTAATTTTGTTAAACTATGCTTGGTTTTCCTGTTTGGTTTTCCTGTTTGGAAGCTCATCTTTTTCTTTTAATGATTCCCAACTCAGAGTTGCAAAATAAAGGTAGAGAATCAGGGTAAGTTTTATTTAAACACTTCAAGAATTCTGTGCTAGCCATATGTGTGTATTTTTTTCCTAATGTTCAGAATTTCTTGTTTGATTAAATTAGATGTCCATGTTCCACTTTCATGCGATATTTTACTACAGTTTCATAACTGAAAAAGGATTGTCAAAGGAACTAACATATTTGACAGTCTTTTCTTCCCCTGAAAGCAAAATCTGAAGCTAATAGTCCCAGACCTTCGCATATGTTTTACTTATAACAAACTGGTGCCCAGCTCTAAGCGAGACCAAGGAGTGAACAGTTCTTCGCGTGGAGTGGAGGTGCGAGGGGTGAGCTGGCCTTGCCCGGGGAGGTGGGTGCGGGGCCGGCGGGTGGCCGGGCGCGGAACGCGCCGCTCCCTGGAACGTGGGGTGAATCGGCCCCAACTGCCGCGGCCGGCCGGCCGGGCCGGCRCCGCCTCCGCATCCCCGTGCCCCGCATCCTTTCCTCTCCCCACTCTTTCAAAGCTGCTACCGCTGTTGTTTTAGCTTCTAGCACGCTGTTACTAAAGACAGTCTTTCAARTATGAGCTGAGCATAAGACAATTCATTGCTGTCTTCCTAAATCAGAAGACAGCTTGAAATAAGAGATGTGAGTTATTGCCCTCAACAGCAGTGATTCTGAAGCCAGAATTCTATGGGCTATAACCAAAATATTATTTTGATTTAATTATTTTAAGAGAGCTTAAACAACTTAGTACAACTTAGCTGTACTGCAAGCAATGCTCATACTGTTTTGATTTCCAAATGGTTGGTTTTATTGCTGGAAAAAGTTGTAGTGTACCTTTGTGGAGGTTGATAAAGCATTGATCTTTGGCATGCTGAAAATGTGAGGTAATAAAAAAATATATTGAACTTCTTAATATTAAACACCTAAGCAATACTCTGACTATAAAATGATTAAAACTTTTTACCTTGAATGAAACAGAAGAACGAATTCAAGTCAGTTTCTCATGGCAGGTCTAGGAATTTGGAGAAACAAGGGGGCTGTCAGACTGTAGGTTTGATCAGAGTTCAGTGCCTTAGATACAGTTCAATGCATATACACTGTAATGTTAACTTGGAAAACCAACAGGATTAATCGTATTTTAAGTAGTTTGACCAAGAAACAGCAATATGTAAAGATGATGAGTTAGGAAATGTTTCTGTATCAGCAAGCGGTTGAGTAGTAATTAAGGCAAGAATGAATTTAAAGTCTTGTCTTTTCATCTGCTTGCAAATCTACAGGTGATCTAAGCATAAGTGTTCCCCCCCTCTTTTTTTTTTTATCTTGAGTTGTCACTTTCTTTTTTTTAAGTCTTGGTTATTTTAGCCAGTCTTGAATAAAACTTGATCTGTTTTGGAGGTGGTAGTCAAGTGAAAATTATAATATAGTGCCATTCATTTAATTTGGAACAGAATATATGCTGGAACAGCCTTTTACATTTATGTTATCTGATTCAAATGTTGTGGCACTTTTCCCACACCTTGTTCACGTAACTTCAGATCCAGTTTTTGATTTGGTTCATTATGTGGTTGAGTAAGGAGAACATGTTGACAAAGCTTAACCACAAGGCCAAATCTTAGTTATAASTAAATCATATGGTTTATTTGGGATGGAATAGGATTATTAATCTAAGGCATGTGCCTGAACTTTGGCAAGACTGTGGAATATAGATGAAGAAAAGAAGGGRRAGGGAAAGAAAGGAAAACTKAAGATACCTGTGAGCCTAAATCCTATTTTATTAAGTCCTAAGCCACTTAATCCAAAACTCCTAAAATCATTGCTTTAAAATACCTTTGCAGCTTTTTCTCCTCCCCTCCCCCCTGCATCTCCAAAGTACTGGGAAGACCTTGGTGTTGACCTTTAGAAAACTTAYTGTCTTGTATTTCACTGGCTCTTGAAAACTTTAATGTTTGTAGGTGCTTAAGTATTTTTATTGCATCTTAAAGTTAAGTAACGAAAATCCACATGAAAGATGTGTTGGATGCAAAAGTAATGTTAAGAATATTGGATCTGCAAGAGTTGGGCATGTCCTGTCTTTTGGTAATGCCTTCAAGTAAGTAGTGCTCTTTCTAAATGACTGTACATTCATGTAGGCTGTGGAGAAAATGTTTTGTGTTAGCTGCACATCATGTGAAATAGCAAATATACAAATGTGTGATCAGTGTTATGTGGATAAATTACATGTCCTGGAAAAATTAATTTATTTTGTTTAGAAATTTGCCTTTGAATCAGTTTTTGTGACASTGGCATTGGTTAACTTTTACTGTCAGGGGATTTATTTACCTTTGATYGGGGGGATGGAAAAAAAAGGTAACTTTCAAAACTGAGAACTGAAATATGAATTGATGGTGTTAATATTATTCTTTATATTGATAACAAAGTATGTGTATGTGGAAATTAAGATTACACTGTGAAACTCCTTTTAAAGTTGTTTATATGGATGTGAGTCCCTTCTATTTGTCTTTGCTATAACTAATACAGAGGACCTGCCCTTCCTGCTGTTAGGCCAGGATTTCCACATTTGTCTGTATTCATGTTGCCTAACATGAATCGTAGGATAAATTTAAATAACGTTTCCATGAACCGTTTTCCTGTGCCACTTGTTTGTAAGGCTTGGTTTATCAAGGTTGTGAAGAGTGTGTTTCTCCGGTAGATGGAGTGTGATCTGCGTGGAGTTGCAGAGGTTACCTGATTTCTTATCCCTCTGCCTCTCAGGTTAGAGGGCCAGTGCTGATGCAGTCATTCTTTCTGGCTGGAGTATTTCTATCTTCAAAGTTGGAATTTGTATCTAGTTCCTGTAACCTTTTGAAGCAACACTTTTACTCAAGGGGAGAGCCTACTTAAAATCTCAGGTTGACACTAACTTTTTTTGGCATTAATTTTCTTTTCTGTGGCTCACTACCCCTTGCTCCCCTCAAAATACAACCCCTCTCTCCCAAACAAGAAAACACTCCTGCTTTTCCGTCCATTGGACTTAAGGAGCCCTCTGGCAGGGATATGTTTCACATTATATCCTCTTTCCTATGCCATTAAGCATGAGTATTCCTCTGCAGCTCTTCTAGCTGGATTAGATTAGAGTAAGATTGGGTTCAACTGAGTTATGAAGTATTGATTGCTGTTGGCACTGGGTGTTAAACATCACCACAGATTTTAGATTTAACACTGTGACTTTTTTAAAGGCAGGAATTAGGGAATACTGATGGGTTGAAAACAGAATTCAGAAGGTGCTTTCTTTCTTTGTTAGGACCCAGCATGATGGACTATGGTCTCTTCATATATTTCTTGAAGTTAAGGTTTAAAAGCAACAATGTTAACTGATTCTGAAGCATAATATTCAAGATGAAAACTGCATAAAGCAAGGTTTACAGTGTGTGCTGTATAAGTTATGGAGGTGGAATATGAATGTTTCTTTTAGACTAGAAAACCCCTTTATCTTATATGCTCAGTTGTCTAAAATAGAGATAGGATTCATAAATGTAGTACAAAAACATGAACTTAATAAGTAGCTTTTGCTTCAGATTTAAGTCTTGACTTAAAATGAATTGTCTGTCTGTATCTTGCATATGCATGATTTTGCAAATCAAACTAATTCTGTTTCTTTGAAATAGTCAATATTCTCCACTTCTGGAGACAGATTTTTAAGTTCCTGCAAATTATGTATGTCATTTCAGAATAATGTATGCTGTTGGAGGAAAAATAATGTATGCTGTTGGAGGAATTTGACATCATCAAATATCAGTAATTAGAAAGAAAAAGATAAGTTATTCAGCGTTATTTTAAACCTTACTCCTATCTACTTCACACTTCTGCTCTTCTGTGTAGTGAGGAAGATGATGACGACCTTCAGTATGCAGATCATGACTATGAAGTACCACAGCAAAAAGGATTGAAGAAGATGTGTAACCGGGTGAAATGGACACGTGATGAGGTATTATTATTATTATTATTATTATTTGCTTTAGTTTCATTCCTGTGTAATACTGGAAACACACTGAAGTGTGTTATTCTTCGGTGTTATATTGGGATAGCACATAATATATTTATTGGCTAAAATTGTCTTAACAGGATGAAAAGCTGAAGAAGCTGGTAGAGCAAAATGGTACAGATGATTGGGCTTTCATTGCTAGTCATCTACAAGTAAGTGTGAATCTTTTTTTTTTTTTCAATTAAGTTTCCTTTTGATGTTTATTTACTTTAGTACATATCTAGTTTGGAAATGAGATGATAGAGCAGTCAGAAACACGTACTAGACAATACTATTTCAAAGGGTGCTGATAACTTGGACTTGAAATCTAGCTCAGACCTTAAAAGACCCTATCAGGTCAGACTGAGACTCAAAATGAATGATGGTCTGAAATGATCAAAAATAACTAATACTTTATATCCACTTTTTAAATTAATTCTGGAGTATATTACTGCTCTCAGTCAGTTCATCCTTTGTGGTGGCTAGATCTACAACTCACAGAGTGAGATTACATCAGAAAATTGCTTGAAAGGTGCAGGATCAATTTTCTAAACACCTTAGGGAGAGTTTTTTGTGTGTTTTTTGTTAGTTTCTAACAAATGTAGATTTTGCCACTCACTGATATCTTCAGTTACTAAGACTGGAACATTGTTGGGTTTCTTGAAAATGTACTGCTGTTACTTTTAAAATACTCCGTTCCATTCCATTGGTAAGTTTGAACCAAGAATTCCTTTAMTCATTCCATCACTAAATGAATCCTCAGCTATGAACAATCATATGAACTAGGCTGGTAGAAAATATGTACAACTGGAATTAATGATGTTTCTTCTGACTAAATGCTACAAAATGCCTCCTATAAAAGCATAGTTAGACTCTAAAAAAGAGTGAAATTATTACCTAAAAGTGGTGTATAATGTTTAAATGTTGGAACTCAGATTTAGAAACCTTTGTTCTTAAGATATTGAATGGAATGACACAGTTGCATAAAATACATGTGCAACTAGGTGAAATAGATTTGAATTCTAAAAGTTCAACGAATGCAACTTTTGTTCGTTCCAGTCATGTTTGTGCAATTATGTTGCTTCTGATTATTACTTTTTCCATGAGTAAGTAATAGATATTAAGGAATGAACTCAAGACTCCTAAATTTGAGTGCATAGGCAAATCACTGTTTTGTATATGTACATTAGCCCCTTCCAGACAGTGGAGTGAGCGAATGGYGGGAGAAAGGGAATTGCAAGCTTTTATATTAAGATACTTGTAAAAATAGTGCTTGGTGATACTGACCTACAGGTATAGTTACGAGTTGCATTTAACAAATCTAAACAGTAGAATTTCATAAAATGCTGTAGCTGAAAACAAATGTTTTTGGAGACGAATGGGGAAGGAAGCAGACATGCTGTGACAAAACAGGATGAAAAAAGTTGCCAGTCCCCTGAGCCACTGAACACAAGACAGGACGTTTTCCTTAATTTTGGCCTAAGATGCAATTTATCACTTAAATTTTTTTCTCAATGTTATTTTCTTGAAATTGAGGATAGATTCAGTTTTAGCTTGTCATGTTTACTCATGGGAATCTTTTGCTTTTCTTAGTTTGGTTCCTATCTAGTTACAAAGGTGGAATTAATCAATGGTAGAAGTGGGAATGGCAACTAGGCTGCCAGGAGGRAGGTAAAAAAAACAAAAAACAAAAAACTATTATTCAGCTGTGCCTAGGTGAGGTTGAAAAAAGACTCCCCAGCTATCATGGGAAACATGCATGGAAGATCAGGTTGCCCTTTGCAAAGTCAAATAAAGGTGGGTGTAGGTAGCACTTACCTTGTTACTGATACTCTTTTGCTAGGAGAATCAACTGTATTTTGAATATTAGCAAGTAAAGACATTCAGAAACTGTCATCTTTTTAAAACTCCATCTTTCTGTTGGACTGGGCACAAATGAGCCTTTCCTCCATCCTACCCTGTAAAGTAAAGTTGGCCTAAAGGTGACTCAGAGAGGGAATGCAGGTTGTTTTCTCTTTCAGTTTATCATAGCTAAGGCAGACTTGAAATGATCTTGCTTTATTCTATCATTTATCTTTCTCTTTTCCTCCAAATATGTCATGATTTCAGAAATGCCTGGAAGGTAAATATTTCAGATCTTCAGTGAAATTGCAGAAAAGTGAAAATCAGAGAATGTTAAAGATCAGAGAAGTCGTGGGTGGGGTCAAAGAGTGTTTTGTTGTTGGTGTTGTCTTTTCCTTTCAAGAAGAATAAGGTCTAAATTTGATTCTCAGGAGCACTGAAGTAAATTAATTAGAACTTTTGGCAAGTTTTGGGGGTGGGGGTTGCCTTTTTTTTAGGAAGGGAGAAGAATTTTTGTAGACATATGGAAGAAGAAATCATAAGGGAGAGCGTGACCATCATACTTAAARAAAAAAAAAAAAAAAAGGTCTAAATAAACCTTTTAATTTGAAATAAGCTAAYAATCATTGCTAACTAATACTTAACTTTTTGTAACTAAGAGCTTAACAGGTCAACATGGTCTTCTAAAACTATTTCAGAATCGTTCAGATTTTCAGTGCCAGCATCGATGGCAGAAGGTACTAAACCCTGAACTGATTAAAGGTCCCTGGACTAAAGAAGAAGATCAGAGGGTAATGAAAACTAATTGATACTGTACTTTATTGTTGTTATTATTTTTAACTGCAGTATAAGTAACATCTGACTGCTAAGAATGTGTAAAGATTTTTCTTGGTCTCATCCCCACACATTATTTGACACATCTTTTGATGTGGATAATTACATTATGTTATACTGAGTTGAAATGCAGCTGTTCTTAAGTAGATGGAATGTCTGGTCTGCTCAAGTATTTCATTTCCCTTTGCTCAGATTGCTAACTGAACTGCTGTAGCTCACAAAGTAGAGGATACTTCTTTTTGGCACTAAAGATCTAAGGTGTCATTTGCATGTTTTCTTCCTCAAAACCACCAGACTTAAAGGGTTTGGGAATGGGGGGGGGGGGAGAGAAATTTGTTTGTTCTCTACTGTTAAAATTCCTTTCACCCACTTTTCTTAATGCACACTGCATCTTTTTTCATGCAAAACCAGGATTGCATTTTARGGAGATACACATTCAGCTTTCAGATACAGTATTTCAAATAGACTGCTTGTTCCCATTGTTAAAACTAATTTAAGCTCTTTCAAACTAGTATTTGTAAACTTCTGAATATGATTTGCTTAATATGCTGTTTGATAACTCTTATCAGTCTTTTAAGAAAAAGATAAACATAAAAGCATGCATTACACTGAAAAAAAAAAAAAATCAAACCAGGCATCTTCACCAGCTTGCTTTTTGGTRTTTCTCAGTGTCAAATTATGCAATAGATAATGGAGATCCTGAAGTCTGCAAAAATATATGTTTATCAGTACACACTAATTCCAGATTCACTAACTTCAGAGTATAATTTTTTTGGGTTTCTTGAAAAATAATTCTAAAAAATCCAAATAACTGCCTGCCTCTATAGGACTAGTTCCTTGTCAAATTGACTGTTATAATCCTGTTCTAAAATGTGAGTTCATCAGTGCCTTCAGTCTTTGGAAAAATTAGGTCTTAAAATTCTAACATGCCTTCATCTGTTTCAGGTTATTGAATTAGTTCAGAAGTATGGTCCAAAACGCTGGTCTCTAATTGCAAAACACCTGAAAGGAAGAATAGGCAAGCAATGCAGAGAGAGATGGCATAATCATCTCAATCCTGAGGTAAAAAAATCTTCATGGACAGAAGAAGAGGACAGAATAATCTATGAAGCTCACAAGCGTTTGGGAAACCGATGGGCTGAAATTGCAAAACTTCTTCCTGGAAGGTGCTTTTTAATTTTAATTTTATTAAATATTGTAATATGGAAAGTAGGTATACAAGTCTTTCCAATATAATCTGTTAGTTAAAACACCTGTTGAAGCTTAGTCACTGTATCTAGCAAGATACTGAAACATCTGTCTTGGAAATCTTATGCATTTGCATCTGTATTCTTAAATCTAGCACATAATCAACAAAAAACCTCAACACCCTGCAAATTCCTTCAAACGCTTAACTTGTAATTTGTCTGATTTCTAATAGCTATAAAAACTGTAGCAGGGCTGAGGAGAACAATATACTAACTGCAAGTAATAGTGGAATAATCTGTTTTACCATGTTATTACTGCCTATTAAAGTGCTTTCATTAATGTGTATTTGAGGTGACTTTATTTTAAAATCAGAAGTCTGGCGGCGGGGGTGTGTGTGAACCACTTCATAAAACTGGATGTTTGAAAAGCAGACTATTAATCTTCAAAGCCTAGATTTGGGAGTCATGTATTGCAAAGATWGTTGGTATATAGTCTCTCTAGAGTTAAGAATAAACTATGTGTAATTGTTCTCCTTATGTTTGCTTTAAGAATGACTGCCAAYTTATATGCTGTAGAAAATAAAATTTCAGATTATAAAGATTTTAATGAAACTTTTAGCCTTATCCTGTTAATTGAAATTCAGTGTTAAACTGATCCTCCTGAATTCTGTTTGTGTGTTCAAGAGGTGACTGTCTAGCTGTGCCAAAGGGATGTCAGCCCTTGTTATGTAGGGAGAGTAAGCCCTTTGGGTTGCATGTTTAAAAACTTGACATTTTGGTTAAGTATTGAGTTCATGAATTGCAACAAATCCTTTGGAGGGATAGGAAGGGAATGGATTGAATCTGAATGAGAATGGACAAAGGCATTCCCAATTTATGAACTCAGTGAAAGTAAATCCAGGATGAGTCCTACCTAAAAATTGAATCCTTGATGGAGAGATTTGTAAAGAGTTTGACAATAGGGGAATGAAAAGGGAAAATACCTATTAGAGTTGAACTTAAGTTCAACTTAAAGCCATATACATATGGCTTTAAGCCATTCTTTATTTCTGCATACCTCTTTCTGACATTAGAAGTAATTTTCCTAGTATTTAGACTGTAGTAAATACCTTAATGTTTGTCCAATGTTAAAAGGGATTTCAGCATGTTTGTTGAACTGCAGGCCTTCTCTTTCCAAGGGAGTGGCAATCCATAAATAGGTACTGGTCTTTGCTATGTCTGCTTTCCCACTACAAGATCAGGGGCACCAGGAGATAGTGGGATGTTCCTCCACGAAGCTGCACATGCTACTTTGGGAGCTGGGAATGCAGGCTGTCATTTTAGAAGAGATGTTTTCCAGTGGCAAACATTAGCTGCATCACCCTTATTATGCTGAAAGACAGTAGGGTGAGTGCCTAAGCTTGATGTTCTCTTGCAAGTTTGTAACAGATTCTAAGAGGGTAAAATGATGTAGCAATAAAGAATATATGGCTGTTCTTGAAGTATCCAAGGAAAAAAAGATTCTTGCCCATATTAGCAGCCAGAACCAAGGATTTCTCATTTACTTTTAAATTTCCCTCAGGCTTAAAAATCAAAGGAAAAGTTTTGAAAAACAGCAGCTTTCCAGTAATTCTGTCAAGAAACCACTGATAATGGAAACTTCAGTCAAATCTGCTCAAGCTGTCTGGATTTGTGGCTTTGGATTAACCTAATGAACAAACTGTGTAAACTGTGTGTCATATATTAAGCTTTTGGAGGTATGAAAGCCATGTACACTTTCATTTTAGGACAGATAATTCCATTAAAAATCACTGGAACTCAACAATGCGAAGAAAGGTGGAACAGGAAGGATATCTACAAGATGGTATAAAATCTGAAAGAGCTAGTTCATCTAAACTTCAGCATAAACCTTGTGCAACTATGGAACATTTGCAAACTCAGAGTCAATTTTACATACCTGTTCAGACACATGTAAGTTCTAAATCCATGATAATTAGAATTTCCCAACTTTGAATGATTCATTGGGTTTGGAAATAGAAATGAACATGTAAAAATGTGATCTGCTAAGTATTTTCCTTTATAATGTGGTAACTTAAAATTTCTAAGTTGTAATAAATAAATATATAAAARTACAATAATCTAGAGATGATTTTATAGACTTTTTCTTTAGAATATGTGAAATGATGTATGTCTCTTAGATTCCAGCATACCAATATGCCTCACCAGAAGGCAGCTGCATAGAACATGCTTCAGCTTCTGCCAATTTAATTCAGGTAAATTGTTGCTGGGTATTGTTTTTGACCAAAATATACTTTGTATTATGATGTATAATGAAAAATTTAAAAAGCTATCTCAAATTTTTATCAATCATTTAAACTTACCTAAGCATTCTTCTGTTTGTAAATAGCTTTTGCTAYACAAATAGGAGTTCCAAGTAGGGGAAAAAAGGAACTGTCTTCATAGATCTCAGTGCTGCAAGTGGATTTAAGTTCTACTTTTTTCATAAGAGAGCTTTATAAGATGACGTGAATATGTGTAACAGTTCTGCTTCTTTCTGAAAAATACAGCTTAAAATATAGTCTACTGATTAAATTTTAAGTTAGAATTATGACTTGTTTGTATTACCAAGCTTCTGTGAGATTTAACAGCAGGATTTTATTTCCTTATATATGCAGTAAATACAACAAATAAATCCATCTGGAAGATTCAGTTTGAATAAGATATTGTGATTATTTACTTTTGTCTTCAGTATGTTTTATACTTTTTCTGATTGATAAGCCTCTGTCACTCACTTAAACATGCTGTTTTGCAGCACTATAAATATGTAAGTATTGAGGAAAGCAAAAATAGCATTACTAGATATTATTTTTTTTTCTTTTGTTCTTGATACTGGCTCACTTGGAATGAGAATGTCTAAAACTCCAAATTTAGCAGACTGGAAAGAAATCTTGGTTTGTGATGTGACCTTCTGGAAGAATTGTTGTGAATTTGAATTTAGTAAAATTGTTCTTTAGATACAGAGGAGATTTTTTTTTTTTTTTTTTTTTTTTGGTTGAGCTAGATGTGTTAAAGGTATTCGCAGAAGTCTGTACCTTAAGTTTCACTGTGCAGTTCATCTTTGTTTCATGTACTGAGAAGAGTTCTCACTGGATTTTCACTTTCTCCTTCTCTCTACTGGGAAGAGAATTCGTTAAGCATACAAATCATATAAAAGCCTCATRTAGCTCTGACATTCTGGATTGCCCCTGAAAGGGAAATTTAAGATACTTTCTGCTTGTTGAAGTCCTCAAGTAGAAGGAGTTATAAGAGGGAGTATAACTAGTTTTGAAACTCATGGCATATGTCCTCCCTTTTCATTTTTTAACAATTTTTTTGGCCTATGTAGCAAAATGGGAAAGATACAAGGAGAGAAAAATGCTAGTTTCTTTTCCGATAGTGGTWAGATTGTTTGGGTGCTCTGTTAGCAAAGGTTCGTTTGAAACACTCTCTTGCACACTTGCTAAAGACAATCAAATTCAAAATTCTGGTGAACACATGAAGTGTGTGAAGAATTACCTGAGTGCTTGTACTGTTRTGTCTATTAGAGCTGGAACTTAGTAATTTTCAGTTAGTCTGCTATAGTTAGTTTGCTATAGTGTACTGAACATTTGCAGGCCATACTGGAAACCTTTYAGAACAGTATAAGTATTGCTTTAAAATCAAATCAGTCTCTTATAAATTGCTGAAGTTGTTTTGTTTGCGAGTGATTACTGCATTGTATAATCTGATACAACTTGAACAGCTGGTCCCAGTATGTGTGAACTGTTATACCTGAACTATATTTTTAATATAAAACTTCTATTGTGTTGGGGAGGGGGCATGAGTAATAACGATTTTTTTTCTTAAATATTTCAGCAGTCATTTATTGATGATGACCCTGATAAAGAAAAGAAAATAAAGGAACTTGAATTGCTGCTTATGTCTGCAGAGAATGAAATCAGAAGAAAACGAGCATCATCTGTAAGAACTGTACACTTCTATAAATATTTGAATTTGCTTTACTGAGATTAATCCTCAGCAGTTTAGTAATGGATGCATGGTTTTTGTATATTTTTATCTGACTCTCTGAAATTATCACACTTAGTATGGAAGTTGGGTTGTAAAACAAAGTCTATATATACATTTGAGGCAAAATATTTTTTAGTGTAATTCTCTAAATTCTGAAAACAGTAATGTGACTCATTATTGGTGATTCATCCCTAATTTAAGATCCAGAATTCTAATCATCTTCAAGAGGTAGCAAATCTTTGTCAATATCACACCTACTCTGTTTTGTAGACCAGTTACATTAATCATCTGATCAACAGAGAAAAGTGAAAAAGACATAGACTTGTGTTTGAAAATGCAAAAATTAGCAGTCATGTTTAGTCTTTCCACATACTTTTCCCACCCCTTCCCCATTCACATCACTGTCTATTTTTTTGATTTCTTAGCTGAATAAGGTTAACGTATTTTTCCATACTTTTTAGCAAGCTGGAAATCTGCCTAGTTGGTCTGGAAGTTTTGTCATGGAAGATGGTGTGTCTAATACCCTAAATAGCCTTGGGGACCAAACAAGCGAATTCTACAGCATGGATGAGACCCAGGGCGCATCTGTTCAGCAGAACTCGCCCACTAAGTATTTGGCTGTGGAAGCAAATGCGGTTTTATCATCTCTACAAAACATTCCAGAATTTGCAGAGACACTAGAACTTATTGAATCTGTAAGTCTGGGTATTTGTTCTTAAAAAAAAAAAAAAAAATTGATTCAATGTGTGTAAGGTATTTTTGAGTTACGTACTTGTAAAAGATACAAGAGGAATTAACTCAGTATATGGCTTCTGGAGGTAGACAGCTCTTAAATTGGCCTTGATGTTGTTTCACAATCTTGGATAACCCTGTTTGTGCTTGTTTTATATCTTACCTCGTAGGATCCTGTAGCTTGGAGTGATGTCACAAGTTTTGACCTTTCAGAAACTGTTGCATCTCCTGTAAAGCCACCTCCAGTAAAACTAATGCGAATTCAACACAATGAAGGGGCTACAGAGTGCCAGTTTAATGTTAGTGTTCTGCTTGATGGCAAGAAACCCAGTGGCATCAGTGAGGAAGAAGCAGTTTTTTCAGCAACCCCAAACCTAACCAAATTCAGCACTCCACCTACTATCCTTAGAAAGAGAAAGAGATTGCGTGTTGGGCAATCACCAGTTAATGAACTGAATGATGGCTTATGTAATGATGCCATCAATGTTGCACTAAAGCACACACCAGTGAAAACACTACCATTTTCTCCATCACAAGTAAGTTTATTTTTAAATATTACTAAGTTAAAAGCATTGCAGTCGGTGGTTTGTAAATTACAAATGCTTTCTCCTTTGGTAATATGTTGTAGTCTAAACAAATATGTCCAAAAATCTTCTTAAAACATCTGTTTAAGGGTAGACATATTAAAAAGAAATTCTTAAATAACATACTTCCTCTGTTTTGAAGATTGACTTTTGTAGTTGGGGGGGAGAGTCTTCTGTCTGAGCTCACACATTGTCATGGAGATAYTGTTGATAGTTCTAATTTGTCCTTGCGCCTATGACCTAAGCAAATAGTAGGTATTTTAAAAGGCGTGATTTCATCAATATGCTCTAGGRCATTTACCAAGTTTAAGTTTAAAATAGGTATTTTGAGTTTGCCAGTAAAAAAAACCTTCAAATAATTTGTCTTTTTTTAATTGTTCAGTACAACTGTAAAGTTTTGCCATTTGATTTAGCTTATTTTTTTTCCCTCTTTTGTCTTTAGTTTTTCAATACTTGCTCTGGAAATGAACAATTTAACCTTGAAAATCCTGCATTTACATCAACTCCAATCTGTGGGCAGAAGGTTCTAATTACAACTCCCCTACACAAGGAAATGACACCAAAAGATCAAAAGGAAAACGCAGGGTAGGATTATTAYGTTAAGGATCTGAAGGTGGTGTTCAAATAAACGCAAGGTTTTTCTGAACATTGTGGAATTAGTCTACTTGTATGTATACTATGAATGAGTTCAAAAAACCCTGACATGTAAATACTTGTATGCAAACATAAATTGGCCTCCTCCTTTTGCTTTACAGGAATTGACTTGCATCAGTTAGTGTTTTTTTCTTTTCTTTTCTTTCTTTTTTTTTTTTTAACAGGACAAAATGTAATTAAATTTATATATACCTGGGGCCAGTTTATGGTAATTTAATACTTCCTGATCTGTGGTGGTGATATCTTGTGTAGGTATTTAAAAATGTTTGACTAACTTAAATTCATTTTATTACTTCTCTAATGTATCAAAATATTAAAATGCTTATATAAATGTTTTTCTGTGCTTGAATAGTTTTAGAACTCCCACAATTAGAAGATCTCTGTTGGGTTCAACACCAAGGACGCCAACTCCTTTTAAAAATGCTCTGGCTGCTCAGGAAAAAAAGTACGGCCCCCTCAAACTAATGGTATGTAGTGATATAAGTTTATTTTCTTTTTGTTAAAGTAGTCTAAATGCACTCCTGTTTTTGAGATACAAGCCTAAGCATGATCTTAGAAAGCAATCTAATGTTTCAGTATCTTTCAGTATTATCCTAGAGATAGACAGTGGATAAATAATGTTTCAGGTCTCTTATACTGGATGGACTAGTATCYGTCAGTGTAGGATGGAAGCATTGCCTTTTTGGACAATATTCAGTCCTTCTACTCGTTTGATCCATAGCTGTTTTCTAGAACTACTGACAAGGATAGACTTAACACATTGATTCTCTCTTTGTGAGGTGTTTTAAATAGGGGCAGTCTTGCTAACACTTTATCACCTAGTAGATGGTAACATCATTGTCTGAGAATTTTCTTTTAATACTTCGGTGTTCTGTTTTTCTTCTTTAATAGATTCTTTTTTTTTTTTTTTTTTAAGTGAGAGAGTAAATAAGTGTAACTCCTCCACTGGTAAAAACAAGCTGGTGGAGATGAATGACTGACTTGGTTATTTTAAGCAGCTTTCACACTTGTCTTATACAACTTCATTATCTTTGAAACTTCTGGGCTGTTTAAGAGATGAGTTTTTGTTTTCTGGTTTTGGTGGTTCTACAGTGCTAGGAGTGAAACTAGATGTTTGCTACGGCAGGCTAGTGTTCTGAGCAATTTTTTGATGGGAAGATTTTTAGAAGTGTTATCTTTCCTAGGGTTTTCTTCAGTAAAACTTAGATTTTTCTTGATCCTAAAAAATAAATAATATAGCAATTCATGACTTGTTATGATTCTTATGGCTGTCACAGAAGACTTTTCTGGTTGTGTAATCACTTTTTTCAGAGTGTCAGATTTTTGCTCCCTTAGCCTTGCTAAGGCATTTTAATGCATAATAACTTTTGGAATCCAGKAGACATATGCCTTTCAAATTCTGAATAATTTCCAGCCAATATATATTGACTACTACATTTCTGCAAACACAGAAGGTAGCTCAGACTTTGCCACAGGGCTTGGCACCATCTGTGTTACCCTATAGATTCTCAGTCTCTCACTATGCAAATGGAGTGGTTTGACATTCCTGTTTCTGTCCACTATTAACCTCCTGTTCAAAATCAGATTTTGAGGGCTTAAGGGAATTCTTCTCCTGTTGGTACACAAAGGAGCCATCTGTATGGCTTATGTGAAATTCTGTACTGTACTTAGGACTATCAATGTCTTATTCAAAGACTTGCCTTGGAAGATTAATATATGTTCCATTTCCAAATGAATCATACTTTTATAGTAGAGTTTTTCTTATATTGCTGTATATAAAACATTTTTAATCCCTTTTGTCTATGGATTGCTATTGCTAATAAACACAAACAGGTAAGCAGTTTACATGTCTTCAATGCTACTTTGTTCTTATAAGGCAGTGTGTGCATGTATGTTTTAACTAAACATACTAAAAATAATGTGGGGTAATATGAATTATAAAATCGCATAGTCTTGAAGTGTTGATCTATAGTTATTAAATACAATAATTTAAATTCTTAATCTGTTGTTAGATTTTGCAAGATCTTTTGTCTGGCTTAGATCAGGTGAATGTAGAATATGATGAAAAGTAGTAACTAATAGACTACTTTTCTTCTCCAATTCTGATTAATTTAGTCACAACCACTTGCCTTCTTGGAGGAAGATATTAGGGAAGTTCTGAAAGAGGAAACTGGAACAGACATATTTTTCAAAGAGGAAGATGACTCTGCTTATAAAAGCTGCAAGCAAGAGGTAACATTACAATAATCCTTTCAGATAGGAAATAACTGCTTTTAAACAAAATTTTAAAAAACTTCTTCCATAAAACATTGATTGCAGCACAATTCTACTAAGAAAGTCAGAAAATCACTGGTCCTAGATCCATGGGAAAAAGAAGAGCTTGGTGCCCAAGTCTTCACTGAAGACAGTAGTTTGGATGTACAGGTGGGTATTAAACTACTGAATAACATCACTGGCAGCGACATTAATGTAGAATTTAATGTCTTTCACTGTATCAGCTAAAATAAAGATTGAGGCTAGATTTATAAATTTATAAAGTGAAAATCACCTTCCCTTTGAAATACTAGTTTGGATACTTAAGCAATACTTGAATATTGGGTTTCTATGCATGAGTGTTTCCTTTAGCCCCCTAGGGCAGAGAAGCAGGAAGTTTCAATGGGGAAAGTACTGTGGATGCCTGGCAGGTTTGCTGTTACAGTAGAGCTGTTTATCTTTGTTAACTCTACACTTAGCATATGTATCACATTGAAGTTCTTCATAATTCGCCAGGTAGACAGTCTTGGCCTCTTGTTTTGCATCCTTAACAGTCTGGTAGACATGTTCTGAGGATTCTTAATTACATATTAGGTGGCATGTTTTTCCTCTTRCTACTTTACATATTAGAGGAATACTTTAAAAAATACTAAGCTTGAAGAAAACTAGATTTTGTTCCTCTTCTTCCTAAAGGAATTTGAATACTTCTCTCTCAACAACCAGGGCATGAAGAGTTTGGAAGTGGGGCTTTTTTGTCCCTCATTTCYTTAAAAAGTAGCTCAATATTTTCTAATTGGGTGATTGAATGAACAGATAAATCCCTATTCTTGTAGTTTGTGGGGAAAACTTTGATCTAATCTAATTCTTAAAATAATGGATGTAGCTGTCTAATTCTGAAAGCATAAATGTCTGAATCTTGATCAAATACAGAGTTCTGTTCAAGAGATAGATGCCAACGTCCCTGAAATGAAGATGTGTTTAAATCATAACCCTTCCTGACTATTGTTGCTAGCTTTCTAAATTCCTTTCTTAAATGCCTCATAAATGCCCCAGTAAACCTTGGGTGTTGGATGCTCTGCCATCTAGTGGAACTTCCTGGTTCCCTATGAACATTTCCCTGGCTGCTTCTAAGTAGCATTGCTGAAACCATTCAAAATAAAAACAAAATGCCCAGTATTCTCTTAGTAATACTTTGATATGGYATGATATATTGTGTATCACTGATGTTCAGGTTATTTAGCTAAAAACAAGGGTAACTGAGGCTGTTGATTGTACTTTTACTCCATTTCAATGAGGGATTTTGAGATAATGGAAACATTTCCACTTGGAAAGAGGGAGATGGTGGCAGTACTGACTTAAAAATGAAAAATGTACTGATCCTTAAGGGAAAATTGCTAAATTGCTTGTGCATGGGAAGGTAGGTTAAGGAGTAAGGTCCCAGGTAGAATAAAGGTAGTTTAGACTATTTTAATGAGATATTTTGGTAAGCAAGCGAGACAAGTACACTTGCCAGTTGCTGTCATCTAACTTTGTTCCCTTAACTTGTCATGCACTTACTTATGGGGGCAGGCTTAGCTCACCTGGTTAGAGCATGGTGCTGCTAATGCCAAGGTTGCGGGTTCAATCCTTGTACGGGCCATGCTGAGGGTCGGACTAGACGATCTCCAGAGGTCCCTTCCAACTTTGATTCTACGATTCTGCTTTGTTAAAATAAACTTGGATTGATTTCTTTCTTTTGCCCTCCTTTCACTTCCATAAAAATTACCAGCATGTTAAACTATTTTGTTAAGTGGTCAATTGTTAAGTGGTCAATTGAGTGATTATTTCAATTCTTAAAGCRGTTCTTCCTGCCAGTATTGATATGGTATTCATTTTTAAACTGTAGTCTCCTTGTCCTTTGTTATGCAAGGGTTGTACTAGAACTGAATTATAARCAGTTTTTCTTAAAACTGTTCTGTATTTACTACTTCGCTTTATCGAGTCTTGTTTTAACAAAATATAGCCCACTGTATCATGTTTTTCTTTTGTATAAAACCAATCTACTCAATGCCCAAATCATGCTAGCAGCTAATGGTTTTATGTTGCTCAGTAATGACTAGTATAGCCTGGCCCAGTTTTATAAATAGTAGTTGTTTTTCCTCTCAAACTTATTCCTAAGAGTCTACCTGTTAAGTAGCTGCTTTCTTTTCATTTTGGCTTCTCTGATCAGAGCAGTTAAGGATTATTTCTATGAAATRCTAATTATTATTCCTGTTTCCTACCTTCTTTGTCATTAGACAGAAAATGTATATACCACATCTTTATTAATGATACCATTGTTGGAAATACATGATAACAGATGTAACCTGACATCAGAAAAACAGGATATRAATTCAGCAAACAAAGCAAATGCAGTAATTAAGAAGAAATGGAATGCGTGTACTTCAAAAAATGTCAAAGTGGAGAAATCTCTTCAGGTCTGTATTCAAAATATTTTGTTAGTTACTTTTAGCAGGTTAACTTCTTTTTATCTCGTTCTGATGTCTAGAATTGTTCTGTTCAGGTATTTAGTTTGGATCACTGTTTCCAAGATTTTTTTTTTTTAAGAAGTTGATCATTTTTCCATGAAATACTATTCATGTTTAAGTTCTTTAAATACAGTTCTGATGTTTCACTTAGTGGCTTCTTATAAGATTTAAATACATCTATCTGACCCAGAATTATTCCCTCAAACTTGAAAGGGGAGCTTAGTCATACCGTACCAATATTCTTTGAAACATCTTTTTTTCCTCTGAGAAATCCTCCCTCAGTTTACTTGTTTCTCTAATCATGAATCCCTTCCATGAATCRAGTCCTATGAAATTATAGGGGAACTGAAATGGCTTATTTTCTGTGTGTCTATATGCATAAYTGGTTCTGTTGGATCAATTTCTAGCTGAGGTTGTAGGAGGGAGAAGAAACTTGCATTCTGCATGCTACAGTTTTCAACTGTCAAATCCAATTTGGAGATGCCATAAATCAGCTTGAGACTGAAAAATAATGTAAACATGCAGATTTGTCTTTTTTATGGTAGACGTAGGAGTAGCGGCTCGATTATTTTTTCATTCATTATTTTTGGTCCTATTTCCTCTGCCACTTCTAAAATATCCCTAAAATACATTATTTTTCTCTTACAGCTGCCAATTCTTCTCAAAGTACTTTTTTTTTAAAAAAACTCCCTCTTGTTTCAGCTGCCAAAATTATTTTCATTTTGGATATTTCACTTTAATGGATCATTTAACTTTAACATACTAAGTATTGACAACTGTCCAGAGACACCATGTAAATGATTTACTTCCTTCTTATGTATTAATTGTTGAACTATTCTCTTTTTAAGACACTTTTTGTTTTATGTCTTAGAACTTAAAACATAACATGGATATTTGCTGGTGAGCTGGATTAAGGGGTGGGAGCTTTGTCATTGATTTTTAGGTATGCAATATTGTAGAACAGGGTCCCTCTCAGTAAAAATACAGTACAGTATTACTAAAATTTCTCATTAATGAGAATTAATAATGAGAATTATTAAATAATTAATGAGAATTGCTTAATTTTGAGGAAGAAGTATTTTAGTTACTTAAAAGAAAAATCCCGTTAACTGAATTTTATTTTATGCAGTCAAATTGTGAATGGGAAGCAGTTGTTTATGGAAAAACAGAAGACCAGCTTATCATGACTGAACAAGCAAGAAGATATCTGAGCACTTATACAGCTACCAACAGCACTTCAAGGGCTCTGATACTGTGACGATCACTGCAACTGACAACCATCTCTTTCCATTATAAATGACATCTCTTGAGAGAGTCTCCAGCAAAATACTTGTAAATTAAGTCTTTATTTTGAGACAGCCTTCTAAGGGAAACATTAAAGCTTCTTTTCTTTTTTGATAGACAAAGAGCAGATGTGAAGCTTTTGCCTTCTTTATGAAGGGACAGCACAAACAATTCTGCAATGAATTCCTTAAATTAAAAAAAACTACTAAAATAATATAAAAAGAATAGTAAAGAGTATTGCAGTACATGTCAACATACAGTTATTAGGTCCATTTTTCATATTTATTCTTTTGATTTGCATTGCTTTTTTCCCTGTTAGTGCAGTTTCAACATGGAGTAGACTTATAGATCCTTACTGTTATCTGAATGAGCAGCATACATGACTGTGCTTCTGCTTATGTAGCATTTTTCTAGTATGTAAAGAAACACAATGGAAAGGAGTATAAAGGAAGGATAGAAAGTTGCACTACTAATTTTTTTGGTATGCTGCAAAAAATGAAATTAACTACAGTGTTAAATATATTTATTTGGGAATGGTACTAGAAATAGCAGAGGGGGTGAATTAGGTTTTATTGTAAAGCATCAGTATTTTCTTCATAAATCTCAAAATGAGATGATTGAATGTATTGTACAGTTTGTAGGAGCAGGGAAAAATTTGTAAATTGGAAAGGAGTCTGTTTTTATAATTTATTTTCATTTTAAAGCTTAAATGTAGATATTTATGTGTATGCAGGTTGTCTAGAAGCCAACGTTGTTTCCTGTTATAACAGCTAAAGTGGAAAAAGGACAAGTTTAACTTTTACCTTGAAGTATGGAATAGCAGAAGAATTCCAGTTGTGAAGTGTACAAATCTATACTGTATGTTACATCTACATAAAGATTGCACTATAAACCCTTAAATCATGTTGGTCTATGAAATAATTACAAGGTATACCTATATTATACAGTAACTGTTCCTGTAACTTGCTAAATATATTTAGAAAGCAAGCTTAGGGTCCTATATGTGACCTGGGAGTACTTTGTCCTACATAGGAACTAAAAATTAATGCATTTTATTTTAACTCCTTTTTTCTTTTCTTTTTTTTTTTTAAAAAAAAGGAACTTGGCACCTTGTTTCTCAAAACAATTGTATCTGCACTTAAGTTTGACCGTTATATATTTACTAAATGTTTGAAGAGCAAAGAGAACGTTCTTTTATTTATGAAAATCTTTTTGTCCTTATTTAAAYATATACAGGTCACAACAGTTGCTTTAGTTGCCTATTTTAGGTATTTGCACTTATTTTGTTTTCTTTTTTGAAGGAATGTTTTGGTTTGCTTTTGTTGTAGAGATTTTTATGTAGTTAATTTCTAGCAAATTATAATGGTGTGCTATCAACAAATACTGACAGGTAAATAGAATTGTACACTGTAGTTTTAGCTATTTATAATTCAAACACTCTTCCTCTCCACTCCTGGGTGTGCTGCTATAGATAGTGGCAGAATCTGCTTGCTGCTATGAGAGATGGAAAGAGCGAGCATCATATGCACTGTATGTAAAACTACAAAAATGATGTCAGGTTCTCTAGTTAACTTTGAGATCAACCAGTACTATGCAGGGTGTGGAAAGTATTCCTATCACTTTAATATCAAAGATGGTAGTGATAGTTTTATGATGGAAAACTATAACATGATGGGTGGCACAAGGAAGGTAATTGGTTCTTAAACTTTTTTAAACATCTCAAAGCTTATACAATCCTTATTTTTAGGAGTTTTTTGATATTAAATCTTTGCCTAGCTATGGCAGTAGTAGGCATAAAAACATTTTTAGCAATTTTTAATTCATCTGAAAATTTTCAAGGGGGGGAATTTAGTAAGCAGGGGGATCACAAAATACCCATTATGCCAGCATTATTCCCCACCTACAAATTTAGAGAGGTGGTGACTGGGATTCTTGGCAGTAGTAGGCTTAGGCGTGTTCAGTTTCAGAATGAATTTAACAACAAAAATGCTGTCTCTAGCACAAAATCAATTCATGAAGGACAAAACATATTGAGAGAGAGTAAGTATGTAGAATCTGGGTAATATTTCAGTAGAAGTGTCATCACCAAAACTGCCTATACCAAGTTTAARTGTAGATTTATGGTAAGTAGTATTAATTTGTGTTAGTATTGGTTGGATCGTCTAGTTAACTCTACTTTGTTGCTTTAGGAAGAAGGTTTTAATCTTTGATATGTCAGGCATCTTTTATTACTTTTTGAATGTTGTGTGCATTTGTGTTTCTTTCAGTTTATAAGTAGATTGTACATGCAGCTGCCAAACTTGCATGAAAATTAAATACATATTATTCCATTTTTTTTTGTTTTAAGGTTTGACATAATGTACAACAAATGCCTTGATTAATCTCAGTTTTTGTTGTACTACAAACTACTTTTATGTAAGAGAATCTCACGTACAATACAGACCATATTAATGTCAGAAATAAAGCTTCTGTGTACCAGGTTACTGGAAATGCCTCTTATTTGAGAACTTAAACACTGAGTGTGCTCCTGTAACTGTTTATTTCTATGTTTGAGTATAAGAATTATCTGAATGCTTTGCTAATTTCATACTAATTGGTGTCGTAGGGGAAAATGTCTCCTTATGATCTGGTAACTAGCTTGTGTTGAAGTTGTGATTTTTTTTTTTTTGTAGTGCATTTTTAGCTTGCCTTTTTGCTGCTTGTAGATATCCTCCTTAGTATTGAAGATCTTTTTAAAAAGATCCTGATCATGTGAAGCAGTGACACAAGACAGCTGATAGTCCTTGTAATCAAGAGCTGTGAGAATGAAATAACACACTTTTTCCAATACCACAGCACATTCCTTGGCAAAGGGGTATTACTAGCTCCTTGCATAACACAGTCTTCTCTCACCTTCAGTGAGAGCACTGCCCCTTTATGGACTTTATAAAAMAATATTTCTTTGGCATACACTCTACATTAGCATCACACTTTTAGGCTTCCATTCTAACGCATTAGCGCTTTAAAGTGAGTCAATTCGTTTTTCTTTTCCTTCAAAGAGTGCGCCATCCTTCAAATGAGGTAGAACTTGACCAATTTTCTTTTCCCACTTTTTAGATCTGAAGACACTCTGCATATTTGTGTATCTCCTGTCAGTACCAGTAAGCTAGATGGACACATTAGAAGAGCTAGACCTGTGTTGTTCAAAGTTTAGATATTTATGCTGCTTTTTGTACTGCTAAACTACATGGAAAACAGTTATGTGATTTGGGAGAATAAATGAATACAAGATTGCTGCTGTTGGTGTCTTAACAGCAATCCTGCCCATAGTTCCTAGATTAAAAATAGATAATACTTTCAGAGGTCAAATTAAAACTAAACTAAGGCTGTTAGATACTGCTTTGATTAGCATACCTGGCTTTGGACAGGAGTTTCTTTCCATTCTCACCTTTCCCCTCCCGTAATTTGTTGTAATTGTACAACAAGACCAAAGAAGTCGTCTTGGGCAAACTTGACTTGCAGTAGATAGCCTGGAATTTCTGATGGAGAAACCTCCCTCYCTCTCTGCCCCAATTTAGTGCTGCTTTTACTGTGTCACAGTACATCCCATTCCTTGCACGAGTAAAGTTATGTGAATACACTTAAACTGGTAAGCTTGTTTCTGTAAGGATGGAAGATAACTGTCAAGCTTCATGGAATAGGAAGTTGAACACTGGATTTTAACTGACTGTGGCTGCACCATCCTGTGACCAAGGTCCAATACATGCAAACAGAAAGAGAAATGTTGGAGCCGGGATTGATTCTTGCATTTAGCTTCGTGATAAAGGTTCAATGCATAGGTAGTAAATACATCAATGTCTTCTGATGCAAGACCTTTTCTCTTTAAAAWTTTTTTTCATAAGTTTCCTTGTTACTGGATAAGCAACTGTTATAGGCGTAAATGCTTACTTTCATTAGGAAGCTGAGGACTACTGTTTCTGTGCCAGCTGAGCCAAAAGATTGCTCTCTCTCGAAGTTGCAGCATACTGGTGTGTGTGGCTTTCCCTTTAGAAAGCCAGTTTATCCTTTTACAGGTTGGATCCTTGCCCTGTGGCTGAAGAGGAAAAAATAGGATCCTTGTAGTTCTGCTATGAAGATTATTAGAAGAACAGGTAAGCTTTGGGTATTTGTACATACTCTATACAAAATGGTAAGATTCAAAATCTGAATGCTCATACCCATTATATTCTACTTTAGTACTCCAAATTTAACTTCAAGATACTTTTAAGTGGGGTACTAAACCAAAAGGACTCCTCTAACACGTTGCCTGCTGTTTGACTGCATGTTGCTACTGGYACCACTGCTATTTCAAAGAGAATATGGTCTACCTGCTTTTACAGAAATTCATTTCTTCTATTTGGGTTTCGTTTTAGAGAGTCTTTGAGCTTGTTTACCTGATTTCTRGTTTCTGGGTCTCCATATCTTCTGGCTGTTGGAGAAGAGGGATGTTAAGGGCTTTAGCACAAGCAAGACGGAAAGGGGCTGCATATGGAGTRGCTGTGGTGTAGGTCCTCTGACTGTCCTGTATTTTGATCTGAGGGGAAGGGTGCTTTTATCTTTAGGGGCATTTTAGGCTCAAAATGTTATTAACGTGCCGTTTTACTTAGGCAGCCCTTGGCCAGCTGCTTGACCTCCTAGTTGCAGAAATGAGGTTTGGATGTTGCACAACCATCGCTGCTTTAGACCAGTGTTTGGTGCTAAGTGCCTGCCTTTACGTGTCCTGTCTGACAGGTAAGAGCAGTTTGCTTGGATAGTCTGAGGGCTCTGAGGAGGCAGTAAGCATTAAATTAAAAAACAAAATGGGGGGCGGAGAAAAAAGTCCAGCCAACTAGCCAAAACAAACGAACAAAAAAACCCTGGAGAGTATTGGGCATTGGAAGACCATGCTTGCATATAAAGTGCCTAGAAAGCTTTTGCAGGAACRATATGAACAAAATGAGCTACGCATATTCGTTAAAGGAAAAACCAGCTGAAGCTCGAAAAAGCGATCGGGTTTGTAAATCAGCGTAGCTGCCAATGTGCTTGCACKTGCGCTTGCGTACGAATCGGCTGCAGGTGCTCGTATTAGCCGTGGGGCGAACGGGGGCCAGACTCCCCCTTTTTTGCAGCAGCCCGGGGCTGGGGATGCTCCGGCGGCCTGGTGCCGGCTCTCGGGAGCAGGTCAGCAGCGCGGAGCCACGGGCCGGGCAGAGCGAAGGAGCCGGCTCCCATTTACAAGCGAGTGAAACCTTCCCCTTGGCCGCAGGGGAAGGAGCAGCTCCGCAGCGCCTGGAGGGCCGGGCTGCGCGGCGTCCCGCGCTGGCGGGCAGCCAGGCTCCGGGCGTGCTCCAGACACCAGATGGGAAGCAATTACGGGTGTGACAAGCAGGTCATCTGGCAGGCGCTCTGCGGACCTGCTGCCGCGTAATTTTTGGCGGGAAGAGAAAAGCAAAAGCTCTTTGCTTTGCTTTTGTTTTTTTTGTTAATGCAATCTCTTTCAACAGATTCTTCAGGGAGTGACCTTGCATGGAGGGACCTGTGTTTGCTGAGTTGACGCTGCCTTTCTCGTGCTCGCAAGAGTGCGAGCATTTTTACTTGGCCAGCAGTAAGCGATAGCTACGCTTGTGTCCGCACGGTGTGCAGTTTGCAAATACCAGCTTGCGGCGCTGGCACGGCAAGGGAGAGGGGCAGAGCAGCCTAGCTGCCTGCAGCTGAGAGCCCCTCAGCAGGGATGTGTTGCTTGCTGCGGTGGGCTGATGTGTAAAACACATTACATRTGCCRTGGCTTTCAGCTGGCTGRTTGGGGAAAAAAAGGCTGGGTGGTTTGAGGTCAGGTTGTTGCTTTTATCCCCCTCCCTCCCCCATTTCTTGTTTTAAATGAATAAGTGATAGCAAAGCGAGAAGAAAAACCTTGCCCTGAACGTGATTAGTGGTCTGAGAGGCAATTTCAAGGGAGCCGCTTCTGCAGCCGCTTCTGCAGCCGCTTCTGCAGCCGCTTCTGCAGCCGCTTCTGCAGCCGCTTCTGCAGCCTCCTGTCCCAGCGTGCCACCGTCGAGGTCCAGCTCTGGCGCTGGGAGAGCCCACAGCAGCTCCAGCTGTGAGCGGCCGTCCTGGCCCACCCCATCCTTCTGGCCTTGGTGCGTTCTCCATTGCTGGAGACYCGCTGGCGCTCCTAGCAAAGGTGGATTTTCCAAAGGTGCTTGGAGCCAGCCCTGATTAAGCAGTCTAAATTTTTTTTAAAAAAAGTTATATTTTTAAATCCGCTGTGACCACAGAAGGTCTGGCTATGGGAGAAAAGGGCAACATTTGATTATTTAAAATCCCTGGCACCAAGCGGGTGAGATGACACCAAATGGCCAGTGTCACTCTGTGGCTCCRGCGTGCCGAGAGCAATGAGACTGTGGATCAAGCTCCTCTGCAGAGGTGTCGGGAGGCTTCTGGGGCCAGGTCAGCATGCCCAGACCCCTGCCGTGGGCACGTGCCACCGTCCCTGGCGTCTGCCTTTCCTTGGTCCTGCCCTTTATTTTGGGAGCTCTGAGAGGTGCTGGTGCAATTTGGGTTCAATAACCCAAATTCCCGACTTTTTGACCTTAAACACTCTGCGTGGCGTTGGCACGAGTGAAAACCAGCGTTTTAATTCAAAACAGCAGACCCGAGCGAGGAACCGATATGCTGCCAGCGAAGCCAAAGTGGAGTCGAAACCTTCACCCCGGTCGGGTGAAGGACTTGCTGGGGGGCAGCGGCAACGGTGGGTTTTCTTGCTGTGATGRTTTCTTTATTATTATTTTTATTATTTTTCTTAAAAGTGATTTTGAAATGCATTTTAAACGCTCTCACGCTTTCCAGCGCGATTGCACCGAGGGAGGAGGCTGCGTGAAGCCGTGCTTGCTCGGAGCTTCTGTTCGAGGGGGCGAATCGAGGCGCCGTCCACCGGCACGTTTCCAGCGGCGGAGCCCGTCTCCCTYACCGATGCGGGTCGGAGCCTCTTCCAAGTAACTTGCCCATCTTGCGCCGTTCTGGGGACCGGTTCGGTTTCCGAGTTCAGGGGTTTGTCCAAGGAGGAAAATGCCRAGAAGATTGCTTGTTTATTCATTCRTTCGTTTATTTAAAGCCGCTAGCGGGACAGCCCACCTCAAGCATGTTTCGATTACTTCGGTTACCTGAACAAGTATCAGGCAGGCTTTGGTAYTAGGCGCTGTCTGGAGCGAAAGGACGTCGGAAGAGACGTCGCTGTGTGTCGCCCCGTACCATAGAGCTGAACCTGTCATCTGTGAGTTATTTTTGGGGTCGTCTTCGGCGTTTTAAAAATCTCTAATGAAAGATGTGTGGTGGTTTGACACCCGTATCGTTTACCTATCGAGCTCGCGCCCCGGTTTGAGCTGGGGTTTCRTCTGAGAAATTGAGCTGTCCTGTTTGCATGTGCTTGCCAGCTGTGGGACGGCGACTTCTCTGCACAGGCGAGTCAGAGATGCGAAATCAGTCATAGAAATGGAAATTTTGATAGTTAAGTATTTTTTTAAAAAACCCTTTTGCAGAAGCATACGCTGCCCCAAACGGATGCGTCTGTGAACAGCTCTTCTGGCAAATGCTCTGCYGCAGGATCTCAATGCTTTCCTTCCCCTTTTGCATTCACTGTACAGATTTTTTTTGTTTATGCATCAGTAAAAATTATTTTATAGAGCAGCTAGCTTTAAGCTACAGTTTATTTAAATAAAGTGGCATGCAAATAAACAATGGATATTTTAATAAGTAGCTCTATCACCACTTTTTTTTTTCCAATGGTGACAAATCAGTCACCGTTAGTCACTGTATGGGGACAGTGCCACGAGGAACGCTCTGAGCGGCACAATTAACTCCTTTTCTGTCTTTGGACAAAATGGTCCAATTCATTTATTTTTTGATCATTATTTCACATTTTTCTGACAGTGTGCTTAAGCTGAGTTAACACTATTTTTCTGTACAGGTTCATCTGGAAAATATATTACATGTCCACATCCTGTGCCATGCTCATGCTGATATTTTTAACGAATGATTAAAGATTATGTATTCACAGTGGAATTCCTAGCCGAGGCCAGGTGCTTACCCGGTGTCCTGGAAGAAAGTCTGGCTGCGTCCCACRGGATGCACGCTCCCAAGTCGGTGACAGTAGATGCAGGCACCAGAAACATGCCACCTTCTCGTTCAGGTGCGTGGGATGGAGGGCTGAGGCAGGCGGAGGAGGCAGGTCAGCCCCTAGCCCGTTCCTGACCCCGGCTAGTGAAGGAGGCCGCTGCCACCTCCCTGCATGACCACCTCGTGGTGGGTCCCCGCACCTTGCGTGGTTCAGCATGTGGTTCCCAGGGACTGTGCTCTGTTTGAAGTAAGTTAAGTGACATTGTGGTCGGCTGATAGGAATAAGATAGAAGGAACTCGTTTTTATTTGCTCCCAGAGCTTTAATTACCCTCTGTCTTGGTGTTCATAACTGGTGGGAGAGAGCTGCCGCCACTCACCTCCCAGGGCCTTATGGAGACTAAACACCATGTTTGTACTGTGTCAGTTTAAACCTAGGCGTCTAACTCCTAGGGCTTTATCTCTGAGCATCAGATAAATGATGATTCTTCCACTAGTAAAATATTCACAACATCATTCACAAACATACACTTCCAGACCCTTCCTATGAGGAGGAAAAAAGTTGGGTCRTCTATTATCAGGTGTACATATTTTTGAAGCATCCTAAGACCCGCCTTTATTTTCCATTAAATTCTTCCAAAAACCTTCTAAGTCACAAAGATCCATATATTGCCACATGCTACATGTTTGTTTGTTTATTTATTTTACAAGTAAGATATATTTTATTTGAATCAATAAAATAGCCGTCTACTACAATACTGTCTACTACGGTTCCTGRAATACAGAGTAATTATGTTTCTTGAATCTCTGCAGGTCTGAGTTATAAATTAAATAAGTTATAAGAAGAACATAAATACACATTTTAAGATACAGCAATTGTTAGGTAGAAGCATTTATTGTCTCTTCTCCTCCTCCATCCTCACACTGCTTAAAGCTATTAGTTAACAAAATCAAATACTAAAATACAGCTCTCAACAGACAAAACTCTTGCTGCCTTGCGTTGTGTGCTGGGTGGTCTGTGGGTCAGGTTAACTAAAAGTTTAGATATCATAAATGTTCACCTTAAATTTCTCCTGAAATTCACCAAATAGATTTTCCACTGATGTCTCTTTTTCTCCTTTTTTTACTTTTAGTTTGCTTGGGATTGAGACCAAAAAAAGGGAACTAGTAATAACTCTTTATTCTCCCTACTCCTTGAGAGTGTCTGTTGCTACRTAAGAGAGGATCCCTAACAAATTTAGGAAGATTACCTATATGCATAAAAATAGTATGTGTCTGTGTGTCTACTGTGCCGAGGTTCCTGGCAGGATTTCTGTGTGCTGGGAGGGACAGCATGGCTGGTGATGCCTGCAAAAGACATTTCAGGAAAAGCTTGGGAATTGCTCCAAGTTTGTTCCTTCACTGCAGAGGACCTGATGTTGGCAGGGTTGCATCACCCAGGCCGTTACACGGCGTTTGGGCACCAGGGGCAGTGTGTCGGGCTCTGATTTAAAGGTGGGGTGAACCTTCATGAGAAAACTGTTTGGGTGCTGTTCAGGTGTGCTGCCTTCCGCAGGCAGCCGAACCGCGCTCCTGCGCCGTGGCTGGAGACGCAGCGTTAGCGCTGGGCTGCTGCTGCCTTTCCTCCCCGCTGTCTCGGCAGCGGGGCCTTGCGGTGCCGTGTGGAGATGCGTGCCTTTTTTTTCTTGCAGGAAAAGCTTGTGACTGAAGCGGCGACATATACCTGAACGTGAGGCAGACAGTGAGATTTTATGAAGCTCTAGATCATCGTTCCTCCTTGATGGAATCTCTGTTGAGAGACTGGCATCAAYGTGGGCAACGTGAACAGTCTTGGTATGTTTTTAAACTGAGCACTTCCATCATCGTCTCCAATGCATCAAGCCTACCGTCATCCACTGTTCTCCTTGGAGCCGCTGGGGATGATGGCTCCATGTGGCTAGATGGACACCAGTCCCCACCAGCTACTGTCACAGCCCGTGTGCCCCAGTTCTTCAGGCAGCTGAGCAGCATGTGCTGCTCCCTCTGCTCCCTTCTCCGGCTAACAGACCTGGTTGCTTCAGCAGCAGCAGCCTTCCCTCCTGCGCAGGCTGCATGCTGGTGCGTTTGGCCAGTGGTCCCTGCCACCACTGACTGGAACTTGAGAGCTCTGTCCTCCCTGGCCACTGCGCTGCGTGAAACATCTTTAATTCATATAAGAGACAGTGAGAGCTCCTTCCTTTGCTGCTGTTGGTAGATGGGGAAACTAAGCAGCTACACTGGTTTAGAATCCTGTTTCTTGATAACCATTTTGGGATCTAAACACACACACAACCTCACCAACCAAGGATATTTTGCTTTAACAAACGTAAATGAGCCCACAAGCATCTTGCTTTTTAGTGCTGACTGGTCCTCATGAAGGAATTATCTGATCATGTCTTGGTGCTGGGGATGTTATCTGTGGGTAACTGGCCAAATCTATAGCTACATTGAGGAAGCTATATTACATAGCTCTATAAAAGAAACTTGGAATAGTTTTCTTTTCTAAGTCCAGGTTGAAGAAGACAACACAGACACAGACTTAACACAGACAGTAGATGGAGTTGGCAGAAATTACCCTGAATTCAGAAGCTGCCTGTTGCAGTAGTGCAGTTCGGACCATTTGATGCTGTGCATCGTCCTCACGTTGGTACCAGGGCACTGTATGTGACAGGATCTCAGTATACTTTACTATTTTGGCTGCAGGAAAGCAAGTTTCATAGTGGAGCTTCTTTCTTCCATTTCTATCTCTGTGTATGACCTTTATTTTTTCATTAAGGTTTTGGAGCCCTGGCAGTTTGATTAGAAAAGATCATTACTGCTATGAGCTACAGAGCTACATTTTACCCAATTTTATATGTAAGGTTCTGTATTTAGACAAACTGAATTCTTTTATAATAACTAGGAGAGAACTTACAAGGCAAGTATTATAATAAAATATTGCCTCTAACACTGCTGAAATATTTAGTGTAACTTTTGACAGGTAAAACCAAGGGACTATGATCAGCAATTTCTAAGTTGGAAAAAAGAATATCTATTTTTTTTCCACAAATTCCATTGAACTCATCAGCTGATAAGCTCAGGTCTTCTATATACAACCATCTTACACACCATTTATGTATCTTCTCTTCCTCCTAGCACCTTGTGTGCTTGGTGAAATACTCTGCCACAAAGGTAGACAGTAAGTTGCTGACAATTAGTTAACATATAAGCAAGTTCTATGGAAGAAAGTGTCTCCTGAGTTACTCAATTGCTCATACAGTTTGGCCTGGCAGGACACTTTAAAWCACTAATCATGTGTCACATAGCAAGTTTGCAGATACACATTTACCAAATTTTGCTAAGTTCTGACTCATCCATTCTTTTAAAAATTTTGCATCTGTTCACTCCTGTCTTGAAACATCAAAACTGAAGAAAAAGAGATGTTTAGCATATGTCAGTCAACCAAGCATATCATAAGATGCAGTTTTTATCTCACACTTCAGAGGAAAGGACATGAGTAGGGGAAAAGACAAGCAGTGGTACGGAATGAATAAACCCCTGAGATTTAATGGCACTCTATAATTGATCTGTTATCTCTCAGAAGTGCACAAACTTCTTGGTAGGTTTCTCGTATTGTGAATCTGAGCTGACTGAGACAGGACGTGTAAAATGGTGAGAATGTGTCAGCAAAAGTTTCGGCATCACTGAGTCAAGACATAAATCTATTGGAGTATTTGGGATTCTAGTACGTCACAACGAAGAAAGGCTAGTGAGTCATATACTCGCTGTTTTTTGACCTTAGTCATTCTTTCKCCTATCTTTCTGAGATAATGGCATCCAGTAATAAAAATGATACCATTTCCCTGGATGAGCTGCAGTGCTGGTTCCACATCAATCCTAAAGTGTCTTGTTCTGGCTAAAGGAATTTGTGTCTTTCCAAGTGATGCTGAGACTTATCAGTCTGCCTCAAAGGCACTGTTTGTTGCCCCYAGATACTCCGACTTCTTCTTGTGCTTCATCAACATCTTCCTCAGGAGGCTGGGCGTCCCACACAGGTTGCCTCCTGTCAGAGGTAAAGAAGCTTCTGCTCCTGGTGGTAGGGTCAGGTCATATTCTGTGGTCTTCCTCAAGCGCTGTCTGTGGCTAGCAAAAAAGCACAGAAGGACATAAAGCATTTACCTCTGTGCTCCTTCTTCTATATTTATGATAACCAGCTACTGAAAAACTAAGTGCAGTCCATTTGCAAAGYTGTATTTGTACCTGGCCTCTTCCTAGGACCAACAAGTCGGGAGCGAGCAGGGTCTGTGCTGGGCACCCAGCCTGGAAGCCAGGAGGGCAGATGCAGGCGGGTCRCCCCAGCCCCAGCCCTGCCTCGCGCCCCTCGTTCCCTTGCCGTCAGAGTGAATGCTCAAATGAGCATCTGGGCTGGGACCGGAGCCTGCTCCTAACCGCGTCCCGTGTGACGTTTGCCACCAGACCGAAAGCCGCGTGGCACAAGAAAAGAGCTCAGCCATTCCTATGAAGCCCTTCAAAACTGTGAAATCCCTGCAGCCCGGATGGTGTGCGTGGTGAGCTCCATCTGCCTGAGGGCAGCTGTGCTGATTTGCACCAGCTGAAGGTTTATGTCTGTGGGTATGAAGTGCAAGGACACTGCGGTAACAAGCTTATAACTATAACATGTTTATGATGACCGGCCACGGAAAAGCTAAGTGCAACCCATTCGCAAAGGTGTATTTGCAAAAAGTAGCAATGGAGTTATCTCGGATATCACCCGGATCTATTTTTGAGTTAATTGTATATTTATGGAGATGAATTCATACTATGGTCAAAATCATCCTTAACTACGCTTTAAAGACAAAGCAGTTCTTTTTGTTATAAAAATATTTAATTACATTTTCTAAACTGCCTTAKAGCAAATATTACAGACTACTTTTGAGGAAAATATTTAAATTTGGATATAGACATTTTTTTCCTTGTGGTATAACAAAATCATCATGGACACTCGGGCATCTGTATGAACAGCCATAGTCAATGTATAATCAATATACTTTTTAGCCAATTCCTCCCTCCCTTCTGTGAAACAAGCAAYGTTTCTTTACCATAAATCACTAAAGTTTTATAACTCTGATTCAGAGGAAATACTCAGATGAGGATTTCTTTTTGTTTCTGGTGAGACGGTGACCTACARCTGAGGTCACCTGTTCCTTGCCCTGACAGACAGCGCCCCAAGCACAGTTTCGTCAGGGTTGGCTGGAGGAATAGGAAGGGACTTACTCTTCCGTAAAGGTGCTGTCATCTGTAGGCAATTCCGTGGCAGCCGCCTGTTTCACTGCGATGTGGGTAACTGATGATGCTGGAAACTGCTGGAGGAAGAAGCATGCCATTAAGAAATAGCACTGATGAACTGGACCCAAGGTTAATCTGAGGAAAGGGGTTGTTTTTGGAAAATGAATGAATACTGCAAATCTCTTAATGGGAGAAAGCAGGCTAAGAGAGTGCTGATCTCTTAACCATGCAAATGCTCTTTGCTACTCTGAAGCCTCACTAAGTTCAATAAAGTGAGGCCCTGCTGAGGCTTCATCTCGAGTACTGTGTCTAGTTCTGGGCTCCCCAGGACAAGAGAGACATGGAGCTACTGGACAGAGTCCAGCATAGGGCTACGAGGATGATCASAGGGCTAAAGCACCTGCCCTATGAGGAACGGCTGCGAGAGCTGGGCCTCTTCAGCCTGGGGAAGAGAARACTGAGGGGGGATCTTATCAATGTGTACAAGTATCTGAAGGGAGGGTGTCAAGGGRATGGGGACAAACTCTTTTCAGTTGTCCCGTGTGACAGGACAAGAGGCAATGGTCAGAAATTGAAGCACAGGAAGTTCTGCCTGAAGATGAGGGGGAATTTCTTCCCTGTGAAAGTGATGGAGCACTGGCACAGGTTGCCCAGAGAGATTGTGGAGTCTCCTCTGGAGATCTTCAAAGCCTGCCTGGTTGCATCCCTGTCTAACATGCTCGAGGTGACCGTGCTGAGTAGGGAGGTTGGACTAGATGATCTCCAGAGGTCCCGTCCAACCTTACTGATTCTATGAAAGTGCTCATATCAATAAGAATTACTCCTCTGAATGAAGGTGGGATGTTTGCCAACCTTGTTTTTCAGCCTGGCTTCCCAGGGGAATGAGGCTTTTTTACAAACTGAGTGTGTAGCTGCCTCTGGCTGTTCTGCAGAGGTCGCTCCTACAGCTGGATAGGAAGTGGCTTCCCCAACCATCTCAGTTTCTTTACCATTTTAAAATGTTTTCCAGGTCTGTGGGGTGCTGTGCYGTGGTGCAAGAGGCCCAGGTTCAGACCTCAGTTCTGCCATGTTCCCACAAAAGTGCCTAATTCTCACGTTCTGACTTCGCTCTTGTCCTCTTGATCATGCATTTCCCATTGGAAGGGAGTCGCTTTGTCTCATGAGCAGGCCACTGAAGCTTGCAAGGGCATCCTTGCAAGAATTTAGATGGTAGCTAAGGTGTGGGTTACCCAAAACTAGAAAAAAGGGTAAAAATTGTGACGCAACCCTGTCATTTCAGCAACCACTATTGCTCATTTTACTGAGGATCCTGAAAAATTTGTTCATATTAATTTCACTAATACATGGCAACTCAACTGTTCTTGAATCAGCTCTCTTATGTCCCATGGGATTAATATAAGACTGGATACTTTTAGGTGCTCTGTAAGTATACCAAGAGGTAAGRGTTAAAGAAAGATGCTCGAAACTGCTTTTTGCAAATATGCTTTGAAGATTAACCAGTTTAATTATAGGTAGGTGAGATTTGTTTARTTACACTTAGCACTGCTGATTTTAACCATCCTCCAATATTGCACAGTCATTTTTCTTGAGCATAGCCCAGCTAGGTAGTACATTGTAGCTGTCTAAAAGAGCATCTGAAGCCGTAGACCTTCTGCAGCAGAGTCTGGTTTTAGTCAGAAACTTTTCAAAGGGCTATTTTTGGTTTGAAAATCAAGTTTTTATAAAATGTAATGACTTTAAAAATTGTTTTTTTTATAAGAAAAACAGGAGGAAAAGAAAACATTTAAATAAAGCTGAGTCTTCGTTAGCCAAAACATTTTTTTTCTCCATTACAAAATGAAATTTTAATTTTTGAATGATGATTTCCATATTGACTCTTTATTGACATTTTTGATTCATCAGAGGTGATTATTTTTTTTGGGATGACATGCTGGAAAAAGTGGATTATTTTGTTTGTTCTGGTTTAGAAAGATATTTTTCCTAATTTGTGAAATTCTCTGAGAAACACGAGGTTAAGGCCTGCCAAGTCTGGCACAGACCACTTTCCATTCAAGTGGCTGAAGAGCCCGAAAGGGAGGGTAGCTGTTTCCATCTTACAGTGCTGCACTGCCCCTGGTCCCTGAGGGGCAGCAGTCCTATGCCAGTCAGTGGCTCTCAGCTAAGGATTCTTTGCCACACATCATGTCTCAAAGCTTTAAACAACACTGAGAAATTCTCCAAGTACTGCTACAGCCAGACATAYTGTTAATGTGGAACATATCAGCAGGCACTAGGATTTAAAATGCACCAAACAGTGGTAGTTGGTCTTACTGTGTTTACTTACGGAAGATTTTCTATCTGACTGGTGATCGCAGGACTTAGATGACTCTTGTTCAGAAATTCCCACTGCAAAGCATAAGAAATGTGGCATTATCGGTAGCTATCCTACTGGCATAGCTTGTATTAAAAGTATCCTTTCATGCATTTAAGCCAAGATATGAAAAGAGCTAAAGTTCAGATTATAGTCCCACTACCTTTTATTATAGCCAAAAATGCAAACATTTTCTTCCTCGTGACCATCTACTGTGATGTCAAAGGAAGCGATATATGGAATTGCTTAAGTATTTCTGGAAAAATCAACTTGACTGCTTGAAATCAGACCTAGACTTTGGAAATGATGAGGTGAACTGTCCTAAGCAGGCCAAATGTGAGAGCCTTTACCCACTGCTAACACTTAAGCATGTGTGTAAAAAGAGCAGGCACATCTGCTGCTCCAAGGCAGAGGTTGGGTAACATGGTTTTCATGTGCCTTGGAGTCCCAGTGCCAGGGCTGTCCTGTCTGGGAGGAGAGGGGCCATTCCCTTCTCTGCGTTGACTGGAGGAGTCATTCGTAACTGGGGAGCAGCGTGTGCTACGTCCGTGCTGTCAAAGGGAGGGATTTGAACCTTTCCMTCCGCCTTTCTCTGCTTTCTCCTCAAACCTACAGGTTAGCTTTCAACCACAAGTGAGCACTCTGTTAACTTATCACATTCATGGTTAAATGCTTGCTGACATTCCTGCCCGTTGTGCCAAGGAAATAACTGAATGAGGGTTTCCAGATTTTTTTTCTCATGCAGCCAAATTCTCCCATTCGGCTGTGGGAATGAGGATCTCTTTTCAATTTTTTTTCCTCTTCCTGTCCATTTTCAGTTTTCTGCTGTTTTTAAAATGGTATTCAAGTAAGTGAATAGCAAGGATCTGCAGAAATACCAGCATTCACGGAGGTTTAAGAAAGAATATGATTCAGAATGACTGCTGCCTATGCAGTGTAAATAACGGTGGGAAACATCAGAAAAAGCAGAGGTGCTGTTTATAGTACTGTCCCCAATGTGAGTTAGCAGTCAGAATTGTCTGCTCAGTTTGGGGGAGATATTTGACCATAATAAATATCTTATCTGATAAATACCTTTCTCTTCCCACCCCAGCTCAGTGATTCCATTAGATACCTAACTGTATCCCTTACGTCAAAGTTTAATTCAATTACTCCCTCTCATCTTGTATCTTAGTGACTAACAGTATTTAGCAGGTGGCTCTGAGCATTAGAGCTCGAGCTAATGTCTGCATTTTTATTTATTCTGTGTTGCTCTTATTTTGTATGATTCTTCCCTTCAGCATGTTCCTTTTCTTATTAGATACAGAAAATGTTCTGGCAAAGTTTTAGCAAAATATTTAAGCGAAAGTAAGTCCTCACAGCTTCGGGTTTGTAGGTGCTCGTCAGGGCAGTGGTAGCCGATGTCCAAGCATGGGATGGGAGTTACTCCGTACCATTTATTCTGACTTGCCCTATGTCTCCAAGGTGAGAAAACGGAATATTTGTTTCCTGGTTAAAACTGAAGAGTAAGTAAGTAAATACATTTTTTTTTAGTTCATCTGTCTGCCCTGTGAAGCAAAGCACCGCTCTTGTGTTTGAGCTCAGCCAGGGATTCCTTGCTCATCCTTGCTGGCCTTCTGCTGCACTTACTCTCCTTCCTGCATGCTGGGATTGACTGTCCTTGTGCCTGATACTGAGCACTGATATTTCTGTTGGGTTTCTAATGCCAGCAATAAGCTTGTTGAAGCTCTCATCTTTGCTCTGGGCCCTGTATTTTTCACTTCCTTTCRAAGTTTAAATGTTAATGCTATTATCCAGATTTCAAATTGTGGTCCTATTAAATCTGAAATCTCCTTCATTTTCAGCAGGGCTCGTCTATGAAGGAAGCGTAGAAAACACTACAGACGGATCTGTTCCCAGTGAGGAAGYTGAAGGATGTCTTTTAAGGATGAAAGTTATGTAGTGCTCACATCAGTGCAGAGGTGAATGAGAATGGATTGTGCATACTCTGRGAGAAATATATATGTGTACCTCATTTGTACCAGATCACACTGGCTTCCCTTCTGGTTGGGAAACAGCTGGAGAAACCTTTCTGGGCTCTTTCATTGCACCTCGYTCTTTGTCTAGGTATTCATTGGTGCAGTGACTACTGAAACCTGAAGCTGCGGTGCGATATACTAAAGGGATCTATCTTTATTTAAATGCAAATATTTATAAACACTTCTGCTCTTCTCCCCGTAAAATATTAAATCTGTAAAGTCAGGCACTCAAAAGTTATGAAACACTAGAACTGAAGYGAGGTTATTTCAGCCCCAGGGATCTAGACATTATGATTCAGTCTCTAATTGTGACCACAAACTATTTTTCCACAGACTTGCTGCTTCATTCAATACACCATATGGATGGTATTCACACAGAGGGTAGTTATTCATCCTTTTTTTTTTTTTTTTTTTTTCAATACATGGCCCTGTACTTAGTTTCTCCACTCGTAAGCCTTCCTCTGAGGACAGGACTATTAATTTTTTCATGAGCTCTTCTGTATCGACGATCGCTGCGGTCGTCGCCTGCACTAACGTTTAAGAGAACAGCTTCATAATGTTCTGGGGAAAAGGAAGTCACCCTGGGGAACCAGGAGTCCCTCATCTCTTCCCTGGAGCCTCTGCTGCCCACCGCCCKGCAGCCAGCCACAGCCACCCCTTCTCCGCTCCTCCCTCCGGCCCCTCGGCCATTCGGCTCTTTCTTTGTTCGGCCGGTTCTTGGCTCTCGTCCCAGTTTTAGCTCTTTCCTTATGGTCCCAAGCTCAGTAAGCTCCTTCCTAGTTTCCCAGGCTCTGCTGCTGSCTAGCGTGCATCCGAATCCGATGGCTCGTGAGCAGTGTGGTGGCTGCAGACTGGTGGCGTGAGGAGCCTGCTCGCTCGTGACAGGAACTGTTTGACACGTTTAGCAACYCTTAACAGCTAAACTTCCCCCGTCCCTGCCAAGCACGTGCCAAATGGAATTTTTTTCAAAGGCTCGGGACTTGGTTGTATCTGGGCGGTTTTTCACAGGCATAGCGAAAGATGTAGTTTTGAGAAAAAAAGAAAATCCACTCCTTGCCAAATTTCATGGCCCTGCTCCAGCTTCTTCCCTTCAAATGTAAGGCATCAAATTTGAAGGGACTAAGTGACCAGCCTAGTTATGTTTATTTATTTGCTTGTTTATGGATTGGCAAATTTTATTTCTCCTTGATGGAGTCTCAAAATTATACTGATCTAGTTTTGCTTAAAAAAAACACAACCAGATCTGAAGCTAACATCCAGAATCTAAAAGTTTGTCCCAAATAGTTATGTTCTGGCAAAATCCTAAGCAACTGAACAGAGAACTTATGTAATGAGATGAGTCAGGCAAACTCAGTAATAAGCAATTTATCATCTCCATCTGTACAATATTGTCAGCTTTTGGAAGGAGAAAGTTTATGAGTGCATGAAGCGAGTGCTGCTTTTTTAGCTCTCTTTACCGTGAGCAGAGCTCTGCAATGCCACGGTCATTATCTCATTATTATCACCAGACATTTTAAGCAAGAAGAATCCTTTAGATACATAACAAAATGCCTGTTTCAGTGCAAACTGGAGGACTGCAATGCCTAAAAATGTCCTGAAGCAACTGAGACGGAGAAGGCTGAGCAAGAAAGCCGTAGCTGAGGACTTACTGTGCTTGGCCGTGCACTTGGCAGGGCAGGGTGCCTGCTGCCCGCTCTGCAGGCAGCCCAGGTCCCGCACCTCGTCGTCTCCGTACAGCACCTGGAGGACGTCGCCGTGGTGGGGCTGCGGCTTGTCTGGCCTGTGGGGCCAGCAGTCAGCTATTGCTATCACCTACAGGAAAGAGGCAAAACCATCCTGTCACACCTGGCCTTGGAGCGGGCTGTATGTAGGCACGATGCCATCCGTCCAGTCACCCTGCTGGCAACAGCATAGCACTAGATCTTGCTACTGCTTTACTGTCATTTGGAGGGGATACTGTCATTTGGGTGGAGGTTGTGAGATCTGCAGGATTTGCTTTTGTCTTGCTGCTGATTCTGTGCATGAGAAGTATAAAAGTACCGGAAGAATCAAATATATTTTCTGTGGGACCCARCTACTTAGTTGTACCTTTCTGTGTTTTCTTCTAGAAGCTGAAATGTGGTCCTTTATAAATCTATTGATTTTTGGATACCCATTCTGAGACAGCTTAAATTTAATTTCTTTTTGCAGCATTTCTTGGGCAGTCAGTTACACTTGTGCAATGTGAATGAAAAATGCTATTTCTTCAGGACTCTCTTGTCTCTTGGACTTGTTTACATTTTACAGCTGGCAAATGATTACAGAGAATGCAAGATGGTGGAGAATTATACTCCTAGATATCATTTTTCACAAAAATTAGCCTTYACAACCTCACTGGGAGCTGTATGTTTGAGCATTTGGCCATAAGTGTCATGTGGCCAGATTGTGTTCCTGAAAACAAATGGAAACAAAACAAAATACTTTTCAGCCTTGATCACAATTAAACCATGTCTCTCAGTGCCATAGGTAACCGTGCAGGCCAGAACTAGTGTAAATTTTTTTTAAAAAAAACTTGGCTAGGCTCAAAGTGGATAGGTCCATTGGTGACTATTATCCAGGATGATCCAGAAGCACTTGGATCACAAAGATTAAAGTCCTGACAGCAGGGAAAGTGCATTTCATACTTTTGTTTCTTAAATTCTTCCCTGAAGATCTGCTACTGTCATACTAAGAAACAGAATACAAATTAAACAGGCCGAAGATCCAAACCAGTAAGGAATTCAAGACATGAGACTTTGAGACTGTTTCCTGTTAGTTTTACACTGTCATTTATTCTCTGCAATACCTAGCAATAAATGTTCTGTAGGCATCTAGCGTAATGTGTGTATTTCTGGATGCCTAAAATTTAGAAGACTGTTTATTAAATGTGGCCTTTTGCCAGCAAAAATCAATTCAAGCAACATAAAGAAGAGCATTATAAAGACAGAACCGTGGAACAGAAGGGCAATCTTGGCTGGCAGTAGGTTCCTTGCCTAGGAACTCCATGCATATTTTCCAGTCATAAAGTAGCCACCACACAGGGATGGTGAGYGGGATGTAGGTGGCTGACAAAGGTCTAGATTCCTGCCACAAACTGTATCTTAGCTAAGCAAAGTCAACTCCCATGGACTCAAAACACTGGCCATCAGCATGCTCTCAGTAGGACTCAATGCTGGCCAGCACCTGATAAGATGCCCCAGATAAGGCAACTTTCCTTTTTTATTATTTTGTTTTTTTCCAATGACTTTTCATTGATGGGAAGCACAGTGACTGGAAGTAAGAAGATACTTTTCAAATGAATACAACCAAACTTTAATGTTAATATAGCTTGGCTAGTAATAGCCTTCTTGGTATAGCAACCTATACTGGTTGCTAACATAACACCTGTCATTTAACATACTTGTGCTCCCTTTGCTAACTTGTGAAAGAAATATTTGACRAATGATATAGATAAGCTTAGCTATAAATAAGCTGGTTATTGCAATATGTAAACTCAAAACACTGCTTATTAGTAAAAAYGAACATTGGCTGCATTTTGTGTCATATGTTGGAAGAACAAGTGAAAAGYAGTTACTTGCATCTTACTGATGATGGATAGTTGTCATGTACCTGTTTATATGTAAATGCAGATATTTTATCTCACGGCTGAGATCAGAAACCATCACGCAACTAGCCTGGTATTGGCATAGCAAAAGCCTTACTTCATCTRCTGATATGTCTTCTGCTTCTAACATGCATTCAAGATAAAAGCAAGACCGCATTYGAGCATGTGCCTTCACACAAAATTATTCATTTTCTTTAAAGAAAGACATTTGAATTCAGTTTACCATTAATCTGCAATGTTCTGTCTGTGTATATAAAATTTTATGCAGATTTGTAARCACACGCAAACAAATATTTCCCAAAACAAGAAAAAAAAAAGAAAAACTCAAATCAGATCAMTTTTTACTTTTTTGATTCCATGTAACCTCAGAAGTTTGGAGAAGTCTACATAGTTCCTGMTGACCAGCAGGACAAGGAGCAGAAACTGACTTCTGAGACCCAACAGCAGGCAAAAATACTAGTGGTAACAGTTGGTGAGGCAACCACAATCCAATCCAAGAYGTAAGAGGGGCTTTCTTTTAGTTTGGTGGATTTTGGCACACAGCCTAACACAGTCCCTGGTCCATAAGCTACTTAAGAACATGTCTAGTGTTAAGTTAAAGTCAAGGGGATTACCACTGTCCTTGAAGATAAGCACGTGCTAAGGAATGCCAGTGCCTGGGGCCTAGCTCCACTGACCAAGAATTTGGCGCTGCAAGAAGAGAGCCAAGCCTCAGCACCACTCAGATAATTCAGAAATAAGCCTGATGCCAGAGGATGTCGGTGGCGGGCGGCCTCCTGTTGCTGCTTAAACTGTTTGTGCTGGCCCTCTCTCCACCACCACTGGACTGGTTCCAGGAGCTCCCCATCCCTCAGCAGCATCCTCGCGTGCTGCAGCTCCCATGCCCTGGCGGTGCAGCCCCGTGCCTTGCCGTGACCACCCAAACCGTGGGAGATGGTTGCCAGAGGGACTACCCTACATCACGCCATGATGTCGGCAGAGCCACCCTCCTTCGCAGCGAATGAGATGAGGCTACGGCTGACAGGGGTCCTCTGCGGYGGCCCCTCTGCCTTGGAGTTTGCCTTGCTCAGATTGAGCTCTTCCAGCTCTCAAGGCACGCTGCAAAGCCCAGCTTCTCTCACAAGCTTCGGCAATGTGCCCAGTGCTCTTGTTCATACTCGGTCCTCTTTGGCGCATGATGGAAACTGTCTGCAGCCCTCTCCTACTTGAGTGTAAGGAACCTGAGCTCCCTCCTATTCCTTCGTCTTGGAAAGAACAGTTTAAGTAAGTATGGTGCTGGCTATAGTAATCTCTAATCTTGAAAGTGGCTTATTTTATCAGTGTAAACCACTAYTGACTTGAAACTTAATCTGCCTACACATTGCAAAGGACAAATTTCATTCAAATTAAAAAAAAAGGGGGGGAGRGGAGGAAGGAAGCAAGCTTTTTAACTCCATCAATAGCAGGAATTACTTAGCCACATCAGCTATGCTTTTAAGATTTCTTGTTTAAGTTTAGTATCAGTAGCTYCAAAAAGCCTTCAAGCAAAAGGATCTCTTTATATAGGTTACGTTGCTATTTTCCATTAGAGTTAGACACAACACACCCTCAGTTAACATGTTTGCTGCATTTGGCAGTAGTACATTTTCTGAGTTTATTATCTCCTAGTGAAGGATTTCACTGTGACTTTGGCTGCCTCACTTGTTACTGTAATATGTAAAGACTTTTCTAGGTCAGGAAACTAAACCTGGTGTAGCGCAGTGTTGATCTAAACCAGAGCTGACATTTCTTTAGGGCACCTAGGGTAAGGCACAAGGATCAGCTTGAAGTTACTTTTCTTTTCTAAATGTAACAGAAAATTCAAATCTGTCTGAATGGCAGAGTCATCCAAACAGAGCGGAATTACTAAGCAGCTCTCTAGATAATTACTGTTTTTAAAGCCTGTAAGTCCCTTGGCTGGCTCACTCTGTTTGCAGGGTGCAGAGTCTGAATTCAGAGCTCAGCAAAGTATCTTTTTTGTGGATTTAACTGTGCATGTGAGAGCACTGAGRCCCGGCACACCTTACTGAAATTAGCTGGAGAGCAATGTTAAATGGGGACCACAGAGGACGCGGGAATGCTGTAGAGCAGCATAGAGGCTGTCCCAACACTGCAGTCAGTGCACGTGCAACCAAAATCCCACTGTCAAATAATCAAAAAAGGTCACCCAAACCAACTAGCTTTGGATAAAACTTTGAAGCTTGGAGACTGAACAATTGTGTTGTTAGTGGAGGAAATGACATMTTTAGAGCTAAGGTTTTCTTGATGATCTAATGTTTCTCTGACTCCTAATGGGGCAGCACTAACACACACRCTGATATTTGCCATTTTTTTGCTAAGGAGCCAGATGTTGGTGTCAAGACTCTTTTTAGAGCTTTAATCAAAGGATTTGGGGGRTGGGAGAACATGGGATGAGAAGGAAAAGATGTGCTATCACTACAAATAACTCTTAACGGAGCAATAGGGACTGCAAATAAACATATCGAGGAAATATTTAATTTAAAAAAAAGAAAGTGTTTCCCTCTTTATTTCACCCTTCCACTGTCACGATTGTGCTTCTGGGATGGATCCTTGATTGTGATGGAAATTACCTCACAAAAAATCRGTCATTTCAGTGTTAAATCACTTAATGCTACATGGCTTGAGAGTTTCTGCCATGAAAAAAATCTGGCAGATGTCCATGTTGCTTGCTATTTTTGCCTTAGTCTCGGATTAAAGATGTGCATCCACTGCAATCACCAGGGCAGAAGAGCTCATGTTAGCTGAGGTATTTCTACAGCACCAACAGCAGGTGCAGAAGTAAAAGTGAAAAATAAATAATCATTTTGCTACTTTTGTGTGGGTCTAGAAACTGTCAATCTCAACTTCCTCAGAGGCCTGTGTGTTCCARCACACACAATTTATTTGAGTGATTTCACATCAGCTATAAGCAGCTGCATCACACTGCGAGAGGCAAATGCASAGTGCTAAGAGCTGACTGGGCAGATCGCTTTGGTTTGCAAGAATTCCTTATTTTCTTAGCCGGAGCAGCAGACTATTCCTTACGCCTGGTACTCCCACGCTAATGTGATGCTGTCTGCCTCATGGATAAGCTTTAACTGAGGTTAGGAAAGCCCTATCAGAAGAAAARTCCTACAAAAATACAGTGACAAGACAGGGAGCTTCTTCTCTTATTTTCTTAGGCCTACATAAGTGTAATGCTGCTACAACACTTCCCCTGGGAAGAGGGATACAGCAAGTGGGAAAAGGGAGTGCTAGAGAAGGGACAAGTCTGTAGTAAGACTACTTTGACAGAAGAGCCTTAAAGCTTACAAAAAGTGCTTTAGCATGCACTACAGAAAGAGAGGTTGTCACTCCCACAAGAGAGCATTGTGAAAAAAGGGTCATGAAAGGTGTTGTGAATCAGTTAAGGAGGGAAAATCGGCCTTCAAGGCAAGAAAACTCAAACCCAGACTAACGGGTTGGAGTGTCTAAAATTAGAAAATCATTTTCTCAGAGTTCTGTTATTGTTGCTTCTATTATTATTATTTATTTAATAACGTTCAGAAGAGAGAATCTGATGCGAAAATATTTACAGCTTTACTGAAAAGATCTGCAACAAGTGAGAGTTACTCATACAGCTAAGAACATGGGGAAGAAGAAAAAAGATGAGGTTGTGTAGCACKGTGTTATGGGAAACTTGTAACTATTTTCCTTCCTGAGGCAGGAGAAAGTGCTGTGCTGGACCATGGGSAGGGCACGGTGGCATGAAGAGGGAAGGACCACATTCGGCTGCAAGTTGACGATCCTGTTCAGCTGGGCTCCTCYGAGCAAACGCCAGGAAAAGCAGCTCACACTTTTGCAAGGGTGAGCTGCTACCCTCCCTCCGCCCTCATGTATACCCGTGCAGCACGTTTAGGTGGTTGGGGAACGCTGTGGGGTTGCAGACCAGGAGCAAACAGAGCAGATTTGTGTATGAAACACAGGCCTGACTGCGGGAGGGCAAATGAGGGGACCAGCTGGTCTTCAGAGAACAGCTCTTCTTCAGGATTAAAAGTACCAAACAAGTCAGTGAAGGCTCAGCTCTTAGTTTTTCTCTATGTTTGTGAAGAGTGGGTAGAGTAGGGCGGCCTCTCTTCGSGAGCTTGGACTGCTGAACCTGGGGGGCACTGGGGCTTTCTTGGGGGCACTGGGTAGAGCTCTGGCTGCTGCCTCCAGGGCTGTAGCATGTCGAGTCCCGCAGACAGCACGGGCAACCGTCACCGCGATCCAGGGACAAGCAGCATCTTGCCTCAGAGCCACCTTCTGGAGGTGAGCTTACAATTAATAATTTATACTTTTCTCCCGGATTCTCCAGGGAACGTGACACTGGCTCCTTGACTAACATGATACCTCTATGCGGAGAGGTATGCTTTGCCTTTCCCCCCCACCTGCCCTTCTGGCACCTTTATTTGTGCTTTATCAATATGAATTATGTCTGCGAATCGCTTAGGTGACCCATGCTGATAAGCTGTTCRTTTGAGTAGCTCTGCAGGGAAAGCTGGCATTTTCTGATGAGTTTCAAAGCCCTTCTGCTAAATATCTGTAACTTTCCAGAAACTGCCTCATTTCCCACCCGACTCTCTGCATCAGACAGTTATTGCCCCAGCCTGCAAAGATCTGCTTCCTATTTATCCACGGCATTTTTTAAGAATGAATTTACCCAACTAGTATTAGAAAGAGAGAGAGCAGGAGAGAAAGGGACACTTTTCTTACGCTCTTTGCTAGGATGTGCTGCGGAGCTTTGGCTCTTCTCCGGGCAGGACTGCACGCTGCGGAAAGAACAACAGACACGTGATCAGGGGGCAGCCGGGCAGGCGGGCCCGCGCCAYGGCTTCGGTGGCAGTGCCCACTGGAAACGCTGGTTTGGGACTTTGCTGGTTCGCAGCGGGAATTTTGCAGGGAGGTTCCTGATGTTYGACGCTTGGCCAGCCTGCGAGTGCATCAGCTCTGCTCTTACCCGCCCCACGCAGGGAGCTAACATTCAATAAAATAAATGATATCTGTGCCATTATGAAAAAGAAAAGCCTCATTTCAGTATTTTAAGCCACTTTTCATTACTTTATCATGCCGTGGCTGTGCTACGGCAATGGCATTAGGTTAAATATGCCTGTGAAAGGCCTCCATGAGGATGTTCTGGGGGCTGGGGGGAAGGAAAGGTTTAAGGAGGATTTCAGCTGAAGCACTCAGCCGAGAAGAAAGTCCTTTCTCTTAATGTCATCTTAGACCCCATTTTCCAGCTCTACAATACAGACATTTAGTGATACAGGGCAACAGTCGTCCCAAAGTTTTTGCATTTCTGCCATAGGCCCCCAGGAAGGACCTTCTTTTTTGTCCATGAGTTTTTGAGCAGGTCTCTTACCTGCCAGCGTTTAGGACAGCAGCTCTTTCGTTTCAGAAATAAATTAACCTCTCTCTCCATGCAGCTTCAAACATGACTGGCATAGGCATTAGCTTTAAAGAAGCCCGGCCTTTCGTCTAGATACAGACTTTTTCAGTAAGCTCAAACAGCCCTGTAAAGTCATTTCAGGATTACCACATTGTGTCCAAAGCAAAACGTTTGCAGTAAGTCTAATATATATATATATATTTAATCCCCAGAATGACTCATTCAGTTCCTTAACTTGATGAGACATTTTGCTTGGAGTTTGATTTCAATTTTATTTTTAAACCCATTAGGATAACGCAATCATAAGTGAAACAGAATCACTGGCCGCTAGATGCTCAAGATACCAGAATCATAAGCAAAGCTTGTGCTCAGATAAGACACTCCACTCACGCTGAGGTGAATAGGCTTTTTTTGGACAAAGAGAAGATTGTTTAAATAGTTTTTGTTTCAGTTTGACTTGAAGCTGGACTGAAAAACTCTGATTGTATCTTACCCATTACACTTTAAAGCGAGGACCCTCTCCTGTATTCAGGATATTGAAGTCATGACTGCAGGATTTAGTGGCCAATTACAAAATTCAGATGCAGATTTAGAAACAATTGGCAGTGCTGACCTTGAGGGAAACACATRTGAATGGAGGGTTACTGTCCAGGCTCAGCTTCGAAGCCTCCAAAGGCCTTGAAGAATTGAGGTTTATTATGGAATCACAGGTGGTTCTTGGTTTCTGGATAAGCTTCCCTTTAGGTTTCTGGGTCAGATTCAAACGCAGGAGTCCCAGCACTCATTACTGCTGTGTGTTACTGTTTCTAAAGGCTTCTGAAGATACGGAGGCAGATGGAGCTGACTCAAAGCTTCTTGTTATTGTAGTGAAACTAAATTTCTGCCTTGAGATGGCAGAAGTCCAAGTGTTAAAGGGCAGGCTTGCTGCTCCTGCTGCCTGAGGGGTCCTGGAGATGAGYTGTGGTGTCCTCACCTTCCTGGGAGCTGCTGCACCATACCCCATCGTCTCCTTTGATGTCAGAAGTAACAACTAGCCTGGCTTTCTAGGGCTGTGGCACAAATAGAGCTGGCAGTGGGACGAAAGCCACTTTGCCTCATGARATGGTGTTCTAGGAAGGTTGTGTTCATCTTAAAGCTGTCCCTAGCTAAGCAGTATAATGTCAGTAGTGCCTTGTAATTTTGATTTCTTCCTTGCACTAGCACGGAATKTGCCTAGTTGTCTACAATTAATATTCTTATTACTCTTACTCAGAGCTTTCTTTCCAGGACAGGACTTTGCAGAGAAGAATATTTACGCCTGAACTTAGTATATAAATGAGAAAAACAGGACAGGGTGAAGTTTAAGGAGGTCCCCACTCTTCCCTCCAGTGTACTCCTAGGAGACCTCCCTTTCAGTGGCAGGGAGTTGTTATGTTTGCTTGTCATGTCTGGCAGTACTGTGGCCTTGATGTTGGCCCAGCTGGTCCTGCAGATGGAGCAGGCAGGTGGGAAAGCCACAGAGAACGTGATATGAAACATCAAAGGCTGCTGTCAGTGTGATGGGGCGGATGACTGTGCACATTCAGTAGTGAAAATTCAGCCATTTTGACTTTTTTTTTTTTTTTTTTTTTTTTTTGGGGGGTGGGGGGAGGAATAGGCAAACTGGAACTGTGGTGCTGCCAGCAACTAGCTTGCTGTTTTGAGTCTCTCAGCTTTAGACTAAGGCAGTTCACCATTCAAATCCTTTTGTGGATCCTTGACTGCAATTTAAGATACTTAAATAAATGGCCTGATTTTCAGAGATGTTGACTACCTGCAACTGTCCCTGAAAATCAGGCCACCGTTTCAGAACACCATAGCGAGAATTTACGTACTGAGCATTTGCACCCCAATAGATAGAAAGTTTTGCCCAATGCTTTGCCTGTAGTTGAACAGAACAGCAACATGGGAGGTGATGTATCSTGTTCAAGTTCCCTGCTAACAACCCATTGAAGCACTGCGTGCTACACACTTAACTCATCACAAACAAGTTATCTGTGCACATGCAGTTGGAGAGTGTGCTAAGCTGTCAGCTTGATTATGCTCTGTTTTGAACGGGATGATATCCTCAAGGATCTCTACAGCCTTCTCCTGCATGGGAAGCCTTATATTTTAAATCATAGTGAGTGCAGGATGAAAACCAGACAGACATAATGAAGGTTGTTTTATTTTTTCTTTTTTTTTTCCTATGAATATGTTGTAACTTGCTTTTGAAGCTRCTGCAATCACCATTACTTCTAGAATAATTGCTCACAAGCAAAACACTAATTAAACGCAAGTGCAGAAAAGTTTAATGATACAAGGAGTCATCTTTAAGTCTCTCTAGCATTTCTTACTGTACAGCATGAGGAGTGCAGTTTATATATATTCCTTATAGAAGGGACTACTGTTATGCTGGTACCACAATGAACAACACATAAATGTACCTAGCAGTAGTTGGTATGCATACTTTCAGAGTATATACAATGCACAGACCAAATCACTGCCCGTCATCTGCCAGTTTAAGTGGCAAATGGCTTACACGGGCTGAAGAAAGGAATGGCATGAAAGGGAAGTCACAGCACCAGCAAACATGCAGTTACTTGAATAGGCACTGAAAGAAGAGTGAACCATGGAGCTAGACATAAGCGACCCACTTGCACAGGAAGACAAAAGCAGCAATGAAAACAGGGGAACTGCAGGGAAAACCCTGCAAACATGATCCTCTGCAGGGGGTGGGAGCAGGAGGGGAAGAATGAATTCTTGCAGATGATGTTTCTGGATTTGCCTCTGAAAGGATGTTTGTAGGTACAATCCAGATTTCAGGCAACAGAACAATTACAGTGACGGTCCACTCTGTCATTTCCACTTRCAGCCTGAAATTAAGCAGCTGAGTGCTCATGCTTGCAGCTTCCAAGCAAAGATCTGATCTAGCCCCACAATTTGTTTTCCATGATTTTACCTGCTTTCTTCTTGTTGCTGAAATATGCAGCTATTGAGTTTAAACTAATTTGTTCAATCAAATGCATGCTGACTGGGCTTTGTCCGGTTCTTACTCTTCATTACAAGCAATTAATGTTAATCATGCATTCATTTCGAGGGCATGGCTTTGGAAATGTTCCACTTATTGAGCCAGCGTACTTAAATTCAACATTCAGGCAGTTCACCCAGTTCATCTGAGCTGCTAACTGCTCACAGAACTTCATTTTCTTTTCTATTGCATAGAATAGCCGTACAGTTGCAAGCTGTCACTTTAGCAATTACCTCATAGGTATATGAACGCTGATTCCCAATTTTGCCTGTGCAAAGATTTTACACAGCCCCAGTGTCTAAGCACCTGCACGGATTAGCTCCAGAAACAAGCAGAGAGCTCCGAACTGCAAGCAGAGCACAGCAGAGCAAACACAGCAGCGTATCACTTCAGAGATTTCTCTAATGATAAAACATTCCATCCCTGTAGAAGACAACACCGTAGCTGTTATTCTAGTCCCCATGTACTCACATTTGGATGAAATCACAGTGGTGAAAACTTCTAAATTTTCATCGCTGCAGCTGTAAATCTGATGCATTTTCCACCTCTCTCCACCGACTGCCTTTCAGCCTCATGCAACTGCTCTGAACTTCTGGTAAATAGGTTTCACTAATCCAATCTGGCTCTGTGATCATTGTCCAGATCTACAAAGGACAGACGATGCTGTGATCTCATCTCATTCCATATTCTTCATTGCAACATTTTCTGCTCCCATCTGCCTTTGTATGAATACTGTTAATGCAAAGATTTAATTTAGCTGTTACTTAAGCCTCTAGTCAGAGAGCAGCATTTTATTTTACATCTCCTTTTTACCAGTTTAGAGAATCCTCTACAGTAAATGACTAACAATTAAAGTCTGTTCTGTGCAGCTGATGTGTGGGCAAATACAAGCTTACAGAAGGACTGCTAGGATTTTTTACATGAGTTGGTTTAATGCTTTGTGTACTTCAACACATTTATAATGAAAAGTTGCTCCTCCCATATAATGAAGAGCTGATCATAGGTGTATTAAGAAAAGCATTTGGTTCTTCGCCTTTTCAGTTCATAAATTAGCATCTAAATTCTGGGCACTTCACTGTACAGTTTCAGTACAGATGTCTAAAGAATGGTATGTCAGATAGATAAGCCAAGATCTATATGCCCCCTGCACTTCAATGGTTCCAAGGAGGCGGTAGGAGTCTCATAGATGGATTCCTACATAATATGCTGGATATTTTTGTGCCAAGTCTGTATTTATGCATTTCAAGAAAAGTGTCTCCTTTCCAAAGTTTCAAGTTCCTTTTGAAAGGAAACAGCTCCTTTCAAAAACTGTTTTTTCCTATACCTGTGAAAATTAGCCCCCTTAAGTTCTGATGGCTTATTGCTACCATAGACAGCAGTTCAGTTTGCAAATTTTCTACACTCCAGCAACTGATGCAGCAGAAGTACTTTCAAGTTATTCAAGAAATTAAATTATATCAGTCCATTGAATAGCCTTCAGCACTAGTGTGCATGTGTAATTAAAACACAAAAATTATCTCTATCTTCTCCTATAGAAAACCACTAACAGTTACAGATGGAAAGTGCTGGGAAACATGGGCTGGTTACTGTGATATTAATAGAAGGTTTTTCTTTGAGAAAATAAATATTGATCAAATACACATCCTGAGTCTGGAAGCACTTTGGTTCTTTGGAAGGTGTCACTGTTTCAGAAGAAAATGAATGAAGAGAACCCGGTATCATTTGTTACCTCTCAGGGCAGCCTCCTGCTGTCCGAGGGCAGCAAATCTATAGGGGGGACATTGTTCCAGGAAACAGCGCAGTGTTTAAAATGGGCAGTGGGACAGCAATATAATCAAGCAGAAGTTCAATTAGTCTTTGATTTATTGTGCCACATGTTCTGCTTGTATGACTAATGTCATTAACATCAGGCTTGGCTGCCTCGTTCATCTGTCTCTGCCCGGCTCCCTCTGAACTCGCACATACTCAACAGATGGGGAGTTTCACGGGCTCAACTGGAATTGTTTATCCTTCTATTGTTCTTTTGTCAAGCAATCAAACCAAATCCATTACCCACCAATAAAAAGATCTGCGCACCGTCCTCTGGGCAGTGAATACAGCAGGGCTGGCTGTGTGGGGAGAATTTAAAGCTTTAAAAAGGAAAAAAAAATAACGAAGAGCAACACTGACTGCTTGACCAAAAAAAAAAAAAAAAAGCTATAACAAATCTAACCCGCCCTTTATTTCACCTTTGAATATTCAGAGTTCTAGGAGAAGAAGTATTTTAGGTCTGAGTCATTGCTTTCCTAGTTAGAACTATGACCCTGAGATATTTTTAAATCATAGCTGTGGTTTAATATTAAAACAAATATTTATTGTTTCATCATCTTGAAGAGAGGCATGGATGTGGAAACAAAAGTGAAATCTGAGGGCAAAAGTCTGGTTACCAGCTGGTATGCCCTGCTTTGTAAGCTAGGTTTTTGAGTAGGTAAACTTCGAATAAGTATCTCCACAGGGGACACTGTGTCCTGGGGATGAGTCACTGTCTATGCAGAGAACTGACACGAGGCCCTCACAGACAGAAAATAGGGCTCAGGAGGGTTCATATACTGCATGTGTCTCACTTGGGATCTTCATCTGGGAATGAATTCTCCCCTGTTCATGAAGGGGAGCCTGCTGTCCAGTGCTGACAAGGTGGTGAAGCACGGTGAATTCCTAAGGTTTTACAGGAAATCTTAATGGGCCTTCAAGAGAGGGAACACACATACTGGGCTACTCTTTTCAGCTCTCCTTAAGCTATTTTGAACAAGTCATCCTGGACTATTTAGATACAAAATAGGTGTGATAATACCTGCCAAGAAAGTAAGTTTATATATAGAGCTATAAAAGCTCATACACTATAGAGCTCAACTGCATGTGGTTGAGAACTGCATGGAGAAGAACAAAGTGGCACTAAATTCAGACTTGGAGAAGATACTGCCCATGGTGTGCAATCTAGGAACTGCTTGAAGAGCCGCACCAGATGATTTCACATAGTATCTCTCCCTACTGATTTAGCAACAGTCAAGTTTCTGGTGGGAGCAGGAAACCAAATCTGAATGTTGATTTTATGAATCTTTTTTTTTCTCTCCAAATTAAACAAAATGTCTAGAAAGTAGGTTCTAATTTCCCCTCACTGCTAAATACAATTACTAAGTCATTAGTTTAGTTCATGTGGTACTGCTACAGCCATAAGAAGACCCCAATAAGTTTTCACACTAGGGTATGTCTCTGACCAAAGACTTACAAGCTGACATTTCAAACCCAAGTGGCAGAGATTCCTCCTTGTGGGCTGTGCTGTATCTCTGTCTGTCAAATACCTGAACTTCCAGTGTTGTCAGTAAACCACAATGATAATGTTTGCTGGTGGAAGAACTTGGTGATCAAAAGTGAGMGAGAACAAGGGAGGAGGAAGAGGAGAATAACAGACGTATGGAGTCTGACAAAGCTTCCTTCTAACCTTGTATACAGTTTTCAATAGTGTCCAGTGGTGGATGCTTAGGGAATGATACAAGAAACTGGATGTCTTTAGGAATATCTTTTCTTTATCTAATTTATCTTCCTAACTTTCTGTAATCAGTTGAGGGTCTGTTCACATGTTGTGCCCATCATGTTTACCAGTCATGGATAGAGCTATCTTTTCAAAGCTGTTTATATTTATGGCCTCTGCAATATCCTGTGACTGAGTCCATAATTTACTTCTGTTCTGTGGGGAGGAGCAAAAAACCCTCAGAACTCTTTTCACTTTGAGCTTGTCTGCAGTCTTGGAACAGGAAAGTATTTGATTTTGGGAACATGAGCAGAAGGGAGGGAGAGGTGATGATGGGAAGACACATATGCTGAGGCTGAGGTAAAAAGGGTGAAAACAGCATAAAGATCAATGACTCTAGCCAACATGTCAGAAAAACCTATGATGACCCAGAAATTGCCAATATGTCAAGCAATAGGGTGGTAAGGTAGCTTCTCCCATGGACCGATCTGTTCAGATACGTTTGGGAGAAACAAATATAGATGCTTGTCCTGTTCAATATATCATAGCTGCTAAATTTACAAGGAATCAAATAAACTCAAATCTTAATTATAGTTACAAAAAGGAATTAAAAGTTTAATTGATTTAAGATAAGTATGAGGAACCTCAAGACCTTATTTACATTGGCCTTTGTAAACATATTAATGCCTTTTTAATACGCTATTTTTCTAGGGAAGTCAGTGTGAAGTATCCCTTTATTTTCAGCATATGCAATATTGCCAAGGGATTCCCCAGCCTGCAGCGGACAGAGCTCTTCACAAGTCAAGTCTCCTGGTTCTCACTGGATCTTGCAATCTGTTGCATAAGAGGTGAATCTAATCTGTACTGAGCCACTTGAGCCTATTTCTTACTGTTAGCTGGGCAATATGATAAGGATAAATCACAGGTATTTTTGGAATAGGATTGCGAACTCAAATGTATGCACAGTTAGCCATTTAAAAATAAGCTGGGATAAAACTACGTATGCATGTTATGTGTGATGTTTACTTTTAATCTCTAAAACACTTCTATGTGATGCAATTCAAGTCTTTTTTTTGTGGAAAGAAAATAGTGTTGGTTATTTTTAGGGCCTCAGAAATGCAACTGACAATGATTAAAAGTTGAACCAACAGCAAGTGTAAAATACACAGTGAGATTGCCATAGTCTTCTTTTCCTCTAAAGAAGAAAAGATGATCAGATGGATATGCTATCAGCAGTTTCACCTCCTTCTTATGGCAGTTTACAAAAGTAGCTCAAAATTAAACTGAGCACTGCACAGCTGAAAGGTCTGTGAATAATTGAAGAGTTGTCAAAAAATAACATTTTAATTTGCATCTGGGTGGAAGCGGGTATGGCAGATTTTACCCAAGCGGGAATAAGAAAACTGAGCATTTTTAAAAAAATCCCAAACTTTACATCCACAATAGGGGATGAGAAAAGATGAATGTAAATGCTCTGCAGTTTAAAAGAGCACGTACTTCTCTCCTCTGACAGTCAGGAAAGGAAACGCTAGCCAGAACCGGCACCCAAGCTGAACGGACACCCCTCTGCCCCCCAGCAGTTACAGAAAGATATTGCAAGATCCTAAGGAAAAAACCTGGTCTGCTCATCTTAAAAAAGTTACATATAGATAATTGAGACATTCACAAATATGGTGCTAGGCCTGTAAAACACGCACAACAACTCATTTTAAGAAGTGCAGTGTATGGTTGTGCTTTTTAAGCACTACATTAAAAGTTGTATATTTATGTCATGGAAACCATTTTCGGACAAATAAGCACATTAATTAAAGCTTGTCRCATGATTCCTGGATTTGAGCAGTGGTAGCTCTTTTGCTGCCACTGCATACTACATTTTACATGATACGGAGAAGAATCTGCTCCTTGGATAACCAGGCACAAACTACTTAGGACTCTGCATGGAAAAATCCAAAGATGAACTGTCACCTTATTTGTATCTAGTGTGTCCTTACGCAGCCATCATGTTCGTTCTGCTGTGTGCAGCGTGCTTTGTGGGATCAAGGTCTTTGGAGGATATCAGATCATATTTCCTTCTTTGATTTTTCTATGTGAAATGAGATTAAATTTAAAACAAGACATTGGCACTCAGATATCACAATGCTAGAGACTTAGAAAATGGGAATAGGAAATATGAGAAGCTGCATTAAGGGCACAGAAGGAGGATTCAATTTAAGAGTCCTATTTTGACCCAGATTTAACTTATTGTGGGGCAGCAAGATAGCACAGGGCACTAGGACCTTCTTTATAACAAAGAAGGTTTTAGGACAGAGTGTGAGCGTTAATACAGATTTGCCAGGTCTTTGAAATGTGAGACATTTGAGGCAGCTTTGTGTGACAAGTACGTTGAGTGACCATACAGCTATGATCTGGAAGCAGAAACTGGGGAAATCCCTCTGATGCCAATTATCCTAGAAAGGGTTTTGGAGAGATGAAATGGGTTATCTCCCTGCTGATTTGGTCTTTGGCCTCTCTATTGACACTGCCAGCACGGGTGTCAAGGATCTTCTACTTTAAGTACCTGGCTTGTTTCTAGGAATCTGATTAAGGTAGATCACCTCAGATAACACGAGGAATTAATGCCTTGAATACATATGGGAGGATTTCCGAGCTCATAAGCAACATACGCTTCAGTCTTTTTCAAGTCATCCATCCCTGAAGTTTTTTTGATTTTCAGAGAACTGGTGATCTTTACTTGGCATTTTCCTCTGTCCTATTAGCCTTTAAATTTAAACCACTTATTTTTATTAATTCTGTTTGTAATCTGTTCAGTTGCTCAGTCCACTACATGGGACATAGCTTACAGAGGTAAGCCTAGGACAGAGGAAAAGTAACAGAAAACAATAAAGAGTTATCGGGGCTTTACATTAGACATCACACATTTTCCTTAATAATTACATACTTTTAGACTCTACATCTTCTAGATTTTTACAATGTTTTGTAAAATTAGTATTCTCTTCTTACATGTTCCCCTAAAGTCCCACATTTCTATATCCTCCCAACTTAGTCAATGTAAAAGAATCATAGAATTAGTAAGATTGGAAGGGACCTCTGGAGATCATCTAATCCAACCACACTGCTCAGCATGGTTGCCTAGAGCATGTTAGACAGGGTTGCAACCAGGTTGGCCTTGAAGATCTCCAGAGAAGGAGACTCCACAACCTCTCTGGGCAACCTCGTCCAGCGCTCCATCACTCTCACAGGGAAGAAATTCCCCCTCACCTTCAGGYRGRACTTCCTGTGCTTCARTTTYTGCCCDTTGCCTCTTGTCCTGTCACAYGGGACAACTGAAAAGAGTTTGTCCCCGTCCCCTTGACACCCTCCCTTCAGGTACTTGTACACATTGACAAGATCCCCCCTCAGTCTTCTCTTCCCCAGGCTGAAGAGGCCCAGCTCTCGCAGCCGTTCCTCACAGGGCAGGTGCTCCAGCCCTGGGATCATCTTCGTAACCCTTTGGTGGACTCTCTCCAGCAGCTCCATGTCTTTCTTGTACTGAGGAGCCCAGAACTGGACACGAGATGAGGCCTCCCCAGGGCTGAGTAGAGGGGCAGGATCACCTCCCTCCACCTGCTGGCAACACTCTTCCTAAGGCATCCCAGGATACCATTGGCCTTCTTGGCTTCTAGTTCTTTCTTTTAACCTTATATACTCTGGAGCATGTAACCACGCTATATAGTGAAGCTCAATATCTCAGCTGTAAGCAACTGCACAGATATGTCTGCACACAAGTCTGTTTTTTTAACAAGGCCTTGTTTGCTATGCAAATGTGATGTTTCCAGTGAAGTTCACCCTTAAACCTGTAGCAACCGTCAGGTGGTCCTCCACAGCCTGTGCTCAGTGAGTCGGTCATTTTAGCTCAGCTCTCTTGGGAAGGGCCCTGAATTGTGCTTTACAGCTGGTGACATTATAATTTGCGACGTAAGAAGTCACAAATGGTTACTTTACAATGCAAATCTGTCCCTAAGCTCTGTGCTCCATTTCACCAACTCTGTAGTCCTAATTTAACCACACCTTATGGGTAAGACTTCAATTTTTAAAAAAAAGAAAATAATAGGTATGAAGCATATCAGACTAACCACACCAGAAACTAGCCTTGAGAGATGGCTACATTAAGGCTGCAGAAAATGTGTTTACAGGATGTCAAAGCTGCTTCGCTCACAGCACACACAATTCCCAAAGCAAAACTGTTTCTCTGACCTTTCCTTCCAAAACCCACACAAGTAACACAGATCACACCTCTCAACAACGCGCGGAGAGAAATGGCAGAGAGAAAAGAGGATCCACGTGCCAGAAACGCACGTCCCGTCGCTGCATGTGTGTCTGAACGTGTGCGCCAGGAGCGGGAGCTGGAGCCCTGCAGAAGGGAAGGCAGCAGCAGCAGCAGGCGCCTGCAGAACGCGCACAGCACGGACGCGGCCCCTTGCCGCTGCCTCACCCCCCGGTGACTTAGAAAGGGGACCTGCGWGAACGACTGCGCCGCTGAAGCAGAGGTTTGAGACGCTCTGTTGCTGGACCAGAGCAAGACGAAAGGAAGTCGGGTTCTGCTCGCGTTGCTTCCTCTTCCTCGCTGCTCAGATAGGCGTGCGAYGACAGCTTTCACGAGGCAGAGACCGGTCCGCTGGGAAATGGATTAAGGCGATGAATTCATGCACAGAAACTACTGAGCAGCCATCTAATGGTCGCTAGAGATACACCAAAGGTCTGGGCTGGTGACCTTGAGGCTTTCTTTGCCTGTCCGAATCCCCAAGGCATTCAGACTCCTGATTGGGGGGGGAGTTCTCATCCAAATGACCATTAATCTTTCTTAAAGTGAAAAGGTCGGAAAAGCACATTATTCAATGCTAGCTGTTTTTTTTCTTTTAATGCCAGCAAAAAGCTTCTTTATTTTCCATGCTAACTTTAAATATATAGCAACACTTAAACATCCAAACTTTCACAGTGATTTTTTTGAAAGTGATGTCAGCTTTTAGAGAGATGACAAACTTCACCCAAAGCATCAGCCCCCTCCAGCTKTGTCCACGGCAATACCAACAACGCCCCACAACAGCATCCTTACATGGCATAAAGGTGAGCAGCAACACCACCAAATGAAGCAATAATGTATTGGAGCAGCTCACAAGCCATCTTTAGCATCTGTTGTCCATTTGACTGCAGGTGTAAATCAGCATTTCAATGTCAAGTTGCTAATTTAAGGCTGTGTGGTCAAATATTCATAGCCCACGAGAAGCACAAGTGCATTGTTAAAGTAGGTTAAAGTTACTACAAGTCAAGGAGCACAAAGAAGTTTCACATCAATAAACYAGTGTTTGTGCTATGATATATATATTTCATGATACAGTATTACTAAGGTACATTAAATATTTAACAGGAGCTCMGACTACAGTGTGGGCAGAGCCATCGTTCTTTTGCTGCTTGACTGACTCTGGTGCTGTATGTGCTGCCTGTGTACATGACAGCAGAATTAAGCTCCCCGACTGGACAATGTGACATGAATTAACATTGCTCTTCAAAGGATGTATTTCACATTTCCTCTGGTTTTACTTAACTGGGCCACCTAATGGCTGTGCATTAATTTTTTCCCCTTTAATTCCCATRTTCAGAAAAAWGAGAAAAATATCTGCTGCCATTAATTGTATTTGGAGTTCTTTGAAAAATAAGTACATCTTGTACTTTTTTCAGTAGAAACCAAAGACTGAAAGTTTTGAACTATTTTTTCATCCCCTCTCATATTAATATGAAATTAATTCAACTTAAGWCTTTGGAACTGACATTCCTTTGAGCTCTGTAAAAGTGGTTCTTCCCTTTATTGTTATAATTCGGCTGCGTAGAGTTTTCTGCCAACTCACTTGTKATGGTTTTGCAGTGGGGAAAAAAGAAAATGGCTTTTTGTTATGGGAGTCTAGAACTGGCAAAATATAAAAGTATTTTGAATGCTGTACTTAAGGGAGCCCCAGCTTTTCTAGTGATATCCCAGTTTTTGTTTTTTGTCTGTTTCACTGAAAAATTTAGAGCAAAATTAAAAGCTTCTGCTTATTCTCATGTACAACTGCATGACAGCAACCAGTGTGACACATGCACATAAAAAAAATACACACTAAACATTTCTTAACCAAACTAAGCCTGTGTTATTTCACATTTCACTGTGGGTAAGAACAGAGGTAATTGCCTGGGGAAAAAACAAACAAACAAACAAAAAAATCAGATGCTAATATGTAGAGAGATGTGGAGCTACTGGAGAGAGTCCAGCGTACAAAGATGATCAGAGGGCTGGAGCACCTGCCCTATGAGGAACGGCTGTGAGAGCTGGGCCTCTTCAGCCTGGGGAAGAGAAGACTGAGGGGGGATCTCATCAATGTGTACAAGTACCTGAAGGAGGGTGTCAAGGGGACGGGGACAAACTCTTTTCAGTTGTCCCATGTGACAGGACAAGAGGCAATGGGCAGAAATTCAAGCACAGGAAGTTCTGCCTGAAGGTGAGGGAGAATTTCTTCCCTGTGAGAGTGATGGAGCACTGGCACAGGTTGCCCAGAGAGGTTATAGAATCTCCTTCTCTGGAGATCTTCAAGGCCAACCTGGTTGCAACCCTGTCTAACATGCTCTAGGCAACCGTGCTGAGCAGGGAGGTTGGACTAGATGATCTCTAGAGGTCCCTTCCAACCTCATCCATTCTGTGATTCTGTAATAGAGCTGAGACTCTTTGTAAATTCAGCCATATCAGTCCTATTGYACTATTTTCCAAAGAGCAATCTCTTGTTCTGCAAGAAGGCTGATGATGACTCAAAAAATGAAATCAGGTTATAAGGCAGGTAGGTATAGATGACCCTCTTCTCACTTCCTGTGACAAACAAGCAACCTAACAAACTAATAGTCTTTGTACTGCTGAATGAACAAGAGCTCTTGGAGAGATCAGGAAAATAATCTTATTTTCTGCATTCACTAGTTGGTGTTTAGCAGCTATTTTGCATTTGAGTTGTTATCTTTTATTTAGGAATACACAGAGATTGTCYGAGGAAAAATGGAAAATTTATCTTAGAGCCTCTTGCTGCATTGCATTAAGTTACTCTTCTCCCTTCTCCACAGACATACTTAATGCAGTGAGGGATTTATTACTGCTTAGGCAGAAGATAAGATGCTGAAGCCCAAGACACAATGCAYGTGTTCTGGAACACTGTGATGCTTTAAGCAGATTTACTTGAGGGTTATGGAAAGTGCCTAGGCACAGCTTTACTGTGTGCCTTTTAATGAACATGCTTTCTTATCCATTTTTCAGGTCTCAGGAGGGTGGAAGGCCAGCCACAAAATACGAGATGACAGCTATGGTGCACTGCCCTGAAGTGAACATGGTGCAGTGAGGGATAAACGTGCAGGCTAACTTACCTGTAATTTCTTCCAACTTTATTTGCACAGGATGAATGTAAGAGCTTTCAAAGATTTAGCCTTTTTAGCTACATATTTTTTGGTTCGTTGTGCCTGTGCTTTAATTACAGGGATATCCAGCATTGGAAGAGGAGGAGGGGGCAAACAAACTACTGTAGGCAAAGTCATGTACCAGCCTCCCCCATTTCAACCGATGCTGAGCAAGCTCTGAGCACCTTGTAACGAGAGTGGGTTTTCCATTTTGTAGTCTAGGTAAAATTACACTTGCTGTTAAACTACTTTCCYGAGCACTACACAGGCACTTGTTCATGCTTGCTCCCAAAAGCTAATCTTACCACTGCAAACAGACTTGGAAACCAAATGCTTTGGTGTCTGTATTCGTGCATCAAACAGTACTGAAGTAGCAGATCAGCTTCCAGACCAAGACTCTGACTAGTTTGCTAGTTTGGATGTGTTAGCAGGAAGGAGTCTCCGGAGTCTCTTCAGACCATTCTGCTGACAGAACAAAATAGCCCCCATTTACGCTTGCCTAAAACCTATTGAAAAACACATGGGCAGGTGTTCTTTTTTAAATAAAGACTGATACATTCTGCTATATAGTTTTACCTGTTTAAGGCAGGAAGTCTTTGACTCCATAAGGAAGAGGTGGAAGGCAATCAAGCCATACCGCTAAGTAGTMTGATATAAAAGGATTGCTAGTGTTGTGATGAAATATGTACTTAAAACTGTGTACTGACTAAACAGAGTAGGTGTACTAAAATCTTCCTAAAAGTTCAGAGAAAGACAGTGCAGCAATCTGTGTGCAGAACTTCTATAACATTATTTTCAATTATTACTCATGATACAATTGTTTTCTGTGCATACTGCCAAGCTCACCAAACAAACAGCTTTGCAGGAATAATCTTTATTCTCTGTGATGCAAATGAAAGCTTATTTTCTCTGAACGACCTTGGTTCATAGCTACTTTATAAGACTGAAGTTAACATAACAGAGCTAAACACAGCTCTCCCTTTCACAAGTTTGTGTTTATAGCAAGTACAATATTATTCATCATTTGCATTCCTGCAGCCTCTAGAGGCAGTCACAGACATGTCATGGAAGCCTTTAGTTACAGAGCAGTAATATAAGTCACTTGTGGTACAACTGTGTTCAAAAATACAGATATATTTGACTAACTAGGTTTTCTCACTATGGAATAATTCAGTTACATAATACAGGACATGTCATCGACCAGGCAGTGATACAGTATCCARCCCTCACTGTTTGAAAGACACCACCATGGGTGGTGACTTAAGCTCCCTTGATTTTTCCTCAGAAAACTTCCACTAGYAGCTAACAACTGGTGTCAGGAAAACATTCATGCAGCTGATGCCAAAGGGTTGTGGGAAAGAGAAATGGCCCTTTCTTGTACCCCAATGTGCTTTTGTTGGATTATGTATAATATCAAGCCTTTTGTCTCATCTGTAAAATATGGATAAAAATCATTAAATTAGAGGACATTGTGAGGCTTAATTCAAAAATTAGCAAGAGCTCTGAGTTACCTGAAAGTAGGAAGCTAAGTGCCAAATTCTGTCGCTTGAAAATCCAGCCTGTTAATAACTGCCATATCAGCATAAATGGTAAATAAAAAGCACACTGAAGTAAAATATCCTACRTTCCTAACTAGCCCATCAAAGCGCTCAAGTGCAGTAATGAAACCCACGTGCTGCTCAGCTCCCCACAAACTATATTCTCTCTAAGTGACATGGCTGCCATGAATTAGGCTCCTGGAAAAAACTCTCTCTTCAGGACTCTACTGCTACCACAGGCTGAAAAAAAGACAGACAGGAGTAGAAAGATGRCATATACCAAAAAATTCTATACAAATGGGTTTAACCAGAAGTATTTTTGTGGCTAGGCAAGTTTGTATAATGCTTGCCTAAGTAGAGCAAGTTTGTGTAATAGAGTCAAGTGAATCTGTCACCTTTTGCCATGACAAAGTAAGCCTTTGCAATAGTGATTCTTGTGGACAATTTCAGCAGAGAGGACAAGATTCAGAAGGATGGGGAAATCAAACGTGTTTCTTGGAACAGGCTGAGGCATGCTGGCAGTACAGTCCCTATGGCCGCTAAATCCATTCTATGGTTAAAAAGAAAATCTCTGGTCTTCAACCAGTATCAATCTACCTACTKTAACTGAGCACTGAACAGGCTGAGTGCCACATCTAGCGTACATCTGGCCTCAGATTCCAGGAGAGCACAAGTCTTACCATGCAAAGGCAAGAGTGCAAAGATGCRAGTACAGAGCCCACTACTTCAACAGGTGATTGAAGAGCTAGGCCCTCCTTGGCGGAAAGAAACAAGCGCTTCGGAGGTAGCGTGGTTCTTCTCTTATTTGTGTTGTGCTGTGGTAGCTACAGGAAGCTGGTGCTGAAAGTCAAACGTGAAGTACAATCTGATTTAAATGAATTGTACACACAGACCGCGTGCAATTTTAAAAAGAAAAAAAAAATAGTATTAAAATCTGAGTTTCATTTCTCCCTTTCCTGCTTCCCTTTCTCAGTTGACAGTCAACCAGCTGGTTAACTGTTCTGAATGTGCATACTCATTCCCACGTTTAACCAGCACTCCCAGTGGGGCACTGTGCAGCCATATGCTATACCACCACGTTTTAATACTGAACCACAGCTTACTGCCATTTCCTTAAGCGGGTGGCTGCACTCTGAGCGACGGCACCAGCAGGAGCTCAGCAGAAGCAATTAYTTCACACAGAAGCAAGATACAGTTGATAGCTTCTTCCTGCAGCGTGCAGCAGGAAAATGAAGCTGTTGCCTCCAGAGACAAGATACACATGATGGATGATGTCTTGCTGTTACGCAGTTCCTGTTGAGTTTGGAACCATGCTTTACTCTGTTTTTGCTCCCCCTACGAATGCTTCGTATAGATCTTAAAAGAAAAGACAAATATCTGACAATACATTAAAGAAATTTAACCCCAAATTCAGTGTCAGGAAGCCTTTTCCAAATATGTAAAAAGTGCGTCAGTTTTTCTTAATCAACAAGATTACTTCAATAGCCTTATAATAGCTCTAGAGCAAGATGATAGAAAAAGATCATAAAGTCAAAGAGAATATAGAAGGCTGACATTTTCTACAAGGAACTCCTCTTTCTTTATTAATTAAATTAAAAACAATTTAAATAAAAATCATATTTTCTGAAATATTTCAGAATAGCACATGAAAAACAATTTCCACCTTTGACTACCTCTGAAGCACAGGAAAGCCTTCACTGTAGCTAACAGTCTGATACAACTTTTATGCAAGAAATAACACCGATTACTGAGCAAAAAACCCACAATCAAGCTTTCACTTCAAAGTACTATTTAGCTAAAGATGAATTAGTTGACCTTTCAATAGCGTGTATTGGAGGTGAAGTCGAAGAAACCCAAGTTCTTCCATTCTCTAAACAAATTCAGGCTGATATCTATAAGAAATTACCTTTGTGCTAGTTAGAAAAGAACATACTTTTCTGATTGAAATGTTTAAGCTAATAAAGCTTCATGGAAGCCTCAAAGAGGGCAGCTAAGTCTTCTTCTGTCTGAGGACGTGGTGATAGCTTGGTCACTCTCTCCTGCAAGATTAAAGAAAAACTGGATTACAGAAGGTTGCCAATAAAATGAATCAACAGTAGTTAACTATGTAGCTGAACCATGTGGCTTTGTACTAATGTCCTTCACAGGAAATAATAAGGTTTTGCAAATAAGTAATCAAGTAATTAAACTAATAAGGTTGAAGCATCAACATCTGCACAGCACTTTCAAGCATATAATAGTTTAAATTGCTTAGAATTAAACACACAAACTGGACAAAAAGACAGTTCAGTTGCAAAGTCAAGTACTTTATAGATGGGTCTTGTCAATCAGAGATATCATTACACTGGCCTATAGTATTCTGGGAATACAGTGCATTTTAAAATTGACTTGCCAGCAATGGAATTAGGAGTTTTATTTTAAGGTATAAACATTTTCAAAATAAAACATCTCTCTGATGCCCAGGAACTGCAGTGGATATGTAGAATAAACAGTGCTTGTTACATCAGACTCTAAAGAAGAGATATGGCAGGGGAAGGTAGTGAAACTGCTGAATAAATAGCTTGTTGCTTTGGAATCAGAGTACAGAACAGTTGTGGTTGGTCTTCATTACGACTGTGATTCACCAGAATTTTCAGGTGCTTAAGTCTCACTGACTGAAATGAAACTCATATGCTTCACTGCTCTGCATGACAAAATAACTACAAAGGCAGGGGTTGCAATTCAGAAGGGCTGATGTGCTATTAGTACTTCTATAATTTTAACCACCAATGATCTTAACATTTACTCAAGATTAGGGAGAGTTAAAAACACCTACGAAGATAGAGGCCAGGCCTCCATTAAGATTGCATTGTTTCTCAGCAAAGCAGTCTTTGGGTGAATTTATCGAAACAAAATTTCTTCATCTCCCCATCTTTTTTTCTTTTTTCCCCTCATGAGACAGTGGTGTGGGATATTGTTTGCCATGGACCTTGACTCATATACTAAGGTGGATGCTAAGGAAGGAACATCTGCAGCCCCTGTGTAAGTGGAGAAGGCTCATTCAGGGGCATCCTTCTGGGCAGAGGCTCCATGGCTGCGCAATGCTGCAGCCACTCCACTTCCCTCCGAGCCCATACGGCTGTGATCTGTGGACCAGCCAGACGTGGTCATGAAGCACGAAAGAGGCTATTGCAATGTGAAGTTGGTATGTGAAACATCGGCCTAGCATGGAGAGGAAGGCAACTGTGAGATAATCACAGCTCACGATCGTAATCAGCAAGACGAGCATGAGCTAAGATGAGTATGAAAAGTGCAGCTTTGTAAGCCTACGCTCTGCCTACACACTGGAAGATCTGCTGGTGCAGCTGCAACAATGGAACTATATTTCCCTCATCCTTGATCAATGCAGCTATGTGGAGAACACAGGTCCAAAGAAAAGGTTAAGATTCTGCTATGCAGATTTGAAATCAAAAGGAAAATTCAGATACAACAAAAGCATGATTTTTTTCTCAAAAGCCCAACACTCAGTAGCTCAGTACTCAAGTACTGGGCTTATATTAGGACCCTCCAGGCCAAATTCGAGTTTTGCAACTCTGTGCACTGTGATGGACGGGGTTATCTGTAAAGTCACACAACATAACAAGAGACATGATCAGCCTGACAGATTGTAATATTTCCAAGCTATGCAGAGAGAACACTACAAACACAAACTCTTTCAATTAGAGGCACCAGCACCCGTTCCACGGCTGAGCCTGCTGTTATTGCTAATGCTCAGAAAGGAAGATCTTGGCTCCCTTAGTCTGACTCAGTAGATTCTGGAACAGTGTCAGTAATGAGCAACTTAGTGCTCATCAGAGGCTTGTCCTCATTATAGCTGCCTTTGGTATGTTTGCAGAGGGGTGGGTTGGGCTAGAGCACAAGCCCTCTGCGCTCCCTCATGTTTGGTCCTCCTCATCACCCCCAAAAGTTGATACAGGGCCAGACATCTTCGGCTTTTGGACATCATCTTCTTTGATAGACTGCCTGCTATGTTGCAAATAGAATCAGTTTCAATAGATTTGCTTAGAAAGGAAAATAATATTCTAGTTTAACTTCAAGTATAAATATTTGTCCCAACAGAGTTCCAGTCTCAAATCCTGGAAATTAGAATAGATTAGTTTTGTTTTCCTGCAGCTTGCATTTCATAGTGTGAAACACATTCTGTAAATTTATTAGAGGTATCAATCTACACCACTCTGCATTGCCAGCATGAATAAGTCGGTGCTGTACTCCAAAGGAAACCTACTGCAAGATGAAAAGAAAAATATATCAAAGACCGAACTGTATGGAATACCTCTGTGGGTAATGGACCCTTAAGAAACACCAATACATTTTCATTATGCTACACTTCATGTACAAAAGTAAGATTTGAAAAACTATTAATTCGTCTCATTTTACACAGTACAATTAATCACTGATGCAGTAAGAAGACAGCAAAAGAATTGAAAGTCAATTCCAGCTAAGCTAACAAACAAACAAAAAACCACTACAAAATCTTTTGATAAAGAATTAAAAAAAAGCTATACAAAACATACCTTTGATGAGATTTTTGTGCTTGTAATGATCCAAAAATAACTGCTTTAAAAGAACATACTATCAAAACAAACCTCCGAAGTGTCCTGTAACTACTTACATGCAAAAACTATTTGATGGACTCTCAGGGACCTTAGGTTTCTTTAAGGCTTTGCAACTGATCTGTTGTGCGTGATCCTAAATATCTGCATCTTTGTGTCTCATTTTCTAAGTTATAAAATAGGAATATGAAAATTCCTTCTGTTACCCTCTGTTGTAAGTTGCTCTGAGATTTGTGAATGAGAAGAACTAGACATGGAAATGGATATTCTTGTAAAAAATTAATATCCTTTCAATCTACAAAATTTTCTTTTTCTCTATAGCATTTATTTCCCTTGATATTTGGTGGCAATAAATCCTAAGCAGACAGAATAGTCCATAGCATATGAATTGCAGTGTCTTTTTACAAGGGGGATATTGGATTTTCCTTTCGATGTGATGTGTTCCATTTTGCAGTGTCTTTGTGAGCAATGAAACAATAAAGGGTATTACAAGTTTAATCTATATCATCCCAGGGGACCTTATTTCAAATTCTGATGGGGGTCAATGGAACAAAAAAAGCCATCTGGGAAGAAAAATGCAACATTTCAATAAGGAAGTCTAATGCAAAGTGAGCTTGATCATTCCAACCAGCTAACATTCAGTATAGGCTTTAAGTATAACCCATCCTGCACGTATAAGCAACAGAGACAGTTAAGAAAAAACACTCTCTTTTACCAAATTCAAAGTTATATGAAAAACATCCTCTTTTCAAAAACTTTGAAGTTTTATAAAATTTAAATGGCCACTTTTTCTGAATCCATGTGAAGAACAGACTGCAGCATGTACTCCATTTCACTGAAAGGAAAAACCTAAACTGTGCAAAGGAAAAAGGCAGTTGATTATCCATCATTTTCTCCATTTTAATTGTTTTCATGTAGGACTAGAAATAACATTTGCTTGTAAAGAAACACTTTTGTTTATTAAAAAGTTGTCCTTTTTGAAAAGAGAAACTGCTTTATTTTCTGTCTTACCTGAGGCAGAGTGCCTTTGACTAATTCAGGGATGTCTGCTTTAGAATAACCAATTGCAGCTAAGCCATCATCAACATTCAGATCAAACAGGAATTTCCGGAGCGTGTCTGCCAAAATAAACCCCGCATCTTTGATTCTGGCAGTGCGGATGTCAGCTCCTAAAATAAGACATAATGCCTTGACTGTAGGGCGGAGAGAGAGGAGGAAGCCTGCTCTGGACTTAATTTAATCATAATATCAGCTGAATACATATCCATACATAACAGTTACTACTCTAAAAGCAACACAAATTAAAAAGAGGAATCAGTCTTCATTTTACAGTTGGAGTAATTTGTAAAAGGTGGAATAAAACAAAATCAGGAGAAGCAAGTAACTGCTGCCAGAAAGACTCACTGCTATGCAAAGTTAACTTCCTTTCTCTCTGTGCTTACATGGAGAAGCACTTTCCAGTCCRACTAACTGCTAGGAGGAAAGAAGCTAGCACATGAACATCAGTGGTATTTATTTTTATGGACAGAGTGCCAAACACTAACTTTTTTTAAGGCCTTGAGTTTGCTGACATCTAGAGGACATGAAAACCAGTGATCAAATAATTTTCTATTTGTTTCTCGCTCTTTTGTTCAGAGGACAAGAGTATGTAGGCTGAGAGAAACAGGAGATAGCAGAGCAGTGTTAGAGGGGTTAAGTAAATCCTGAAATTAATGCTATTTCAACATATTCTGTCTGGTGTAGGAATGAAGAGGAAGAAAAGATATCTTGAAAACATCTACTAAACAGCAGTGGAAGCATCAATAAAATGAAAGTTTTTCAACGTTTCTTACAGAACAGCTTGCTCCCTTTTTTCAAAGAATGGTGAGAACTTAATTAAAAATAAAAAAAAGGAATCACATGTAGAAATAGAAGACATAACTTCCTCTGTATTGTTTCTTTCCAAAGCAAGCTGAGCCAAAGTTGTTCTCTGCATAACTTCAGTGATGTTACACCATAACAATGTTGGGTCCAAGTGCCATACTGAGAGATGAGTAAGAGCACAAATCAGTTACAGGAGAACTACTTTCTGTGATCCTCAGGCTCAGAGATTTGGGTAATAAGAGTGGCAATATTGTGGCGGAGACTGTGTGGGAGAAATTGATAAATAACTTATTAGAGAGTCTTGTGTGAAGTCTCATGCTATTGGCATTATGCCATGCAGTCTGAATATATCCTGGGTTTTGCTGTGGAGTAGTTGGAACACAAAGGCAAATCCAGCAACTTTAGACTGTAAAGTAAAAAGGGAAAGGGAGAAGGAAAAAGGAGGACAGTAAACATGAAGGGCACTCTTGAAACATTGCTCCAGTTATAGTACTTTCCTTTTGCTCAACCTAATACATTGATCTTTGACAGCACTTACAAAATTTCTGGCCACACACACACCTATTTCAGCTGTTTAAGAATCCACCAAGGGAGATATTAAGCTTGTTCTAGTTGTACTTAAATTCACAGCTGTACATACACACAACATAACTATTTACTAATCTGCTCCATGTCATAAAATTCTTAGTCATGGCATTTGGCAGCATGACAGATTTGAATCAGCTCCTGTAGTCAGTTGGACTCTGGACTGGAATCAAAAGTAAACATCTCAGGTGAGAGTTAACAAATTCGTTTTCATGGGACATGTTTTTGGTAGAATCCTTTAATAGCAAGGAAGACAGTAACACAGTTTAAATTTCTATTGAGAACATTAAATGAAGCTTTCAGATACAGAATTTCTGGCACCAGTTCATACCGTAAAACCTAGAGGAATTGCTGTTTAGCTACTTGTTTTAAAATCAGTGTTCAAATTCTCCAGATATGCTATACTGGCCAGTTATCCAACTTTTTCTTAGTCCACTTTATTTGAACTATATGTTATTACTGTAGGAACGCAGAAATTTCCTAGCTTAGTATATGATTCCAACTAGGTTTGTGGTCTGTCTTTGACCATAAGCAGAACTGCATACTTTGAGGGGGAAAGAAAAAAATCAAACCTCAACAACCAACAATTATAATATAATCTGAATTTCCCCCCGAATATTTTTTCTGACCACGTTGTTTTAAATCATCTTTAATATGACAGTGATACTTTCACTGTCCATAAAGAAGTTCCACTCTTGAAACATACCATGCTTTCAGATTAGTTATACAGTGAAGTCATATTTGTGACTGGATCAGTGTGTATGGATACTGAAGATAAACTGTTTCTAATATCCATGCTCACTATGTACAACACAGAGGCTACAGCAGGCAGAAAAGCTAATCTTAGATAACAAATACATTAGCTCACATGTAGTCATTCTCAGGGTGCAGCGAAGAAATACCCTTTCCCTAGGAGGCCTTCTGGCGCTGGTTCCACAAGTTAACAAGGTTCAGTAGAAAAAGGTCCTCTTTAAATGTGCTGCCTGCTTGCAGCCTTTACTTTTATTCTTCTAAGCGGCAGAAGAGGCCACTTTCTTCATTAATCCAGTTCTGTGTCATTACGGAGGTGTCCATAGAAGAGCTAGTCCACGCTCTCCCACAACACAGGCCATTAAAATTCCAACACCTCCAAAGAAGCTTAGGCCTACAGCAGAAACGCTGAAAGCCACAGTTGTTATGTGCTTCAGGAAAAGAGCAGAAGTAATCTAGAACACTACTCTGTCCAAACTCTCTGCAACAACAGGGAATGTGTTAGGCAAAATGCTTCATTTTAGCTAACACATGCAGCCTTTTGAGAGTACTGTTTTGTTTTATGGTATCTACTCTAAAGTAACTTTTATCCATAAAGCACCAGGAGAGATGTCAATCACAACTACTCTCTCCTGATTCGTAAGATAGCTTCACAATACAGTTAATTTCAACTTGAAAGCTTTCTAACTAAGCAGCAGGTTTCTCAGGCTTGCTCCTCKAAGTGCCTGTCATCATGTAGTATCAAAAGTAGCATTATACTACCCAAATATCAAATCCTCTATTTGCACTGTGTGTATGTAACTCAAGCAGACTCCAGAGCCAATATTTGAAACCCCTTGGAAGGATTATTACAATTTTTTGCACACATCCTTTTTCTCCCCAAAAGATAATTTGGAAAGAACTCAAATTTCCATTAGTAACTTGTATCAACAGCGATTCCTACCTAGTATCTCTGCAGCTTCCAAGTGCCGCTCAGGATTTATCTGCGCKGTGAAAGCAAACACTGCTGGGGATGTCAGCACCACAGAAAGGCCATGTGGCTAGAGAGGAGAAAAGCATAAAAATACATCAACAGAATATCTACTTACCACTTAACCAATGTRCTTTAATGCTTAGTAATGTGCCATAATGGAGAATTGAAGTGCATAGTATGAAAACAAAGATAAATCAAGTTTTACCACTAAAGAGTGATCCACATTATAATCCTTTGGTTTATAAGTTTTCACCAAACCAGAAATAGGGTAAGACATTCCATGGCTGGAACAGAGAGTAGAGAGAAAGTGGTTAGGGCAGCTCTTCTGGTGTTTGGAAGACTTGTATTCAATCCCTTGTACCACAAGTTTTCTGTATGCATGTCTTTCATGCACAGATTTTTAAAAGACATTTAGCTACAAATATGGTACAGATATCCCTTACGCTCTGCACCTTAGGACCTACCTGTAAAAACAGTAAGAACAAGGGCCTCCTTGCTTTTTGAATGTGAAATTATACTAGCCCAAAAGGACTGAAAGATGCTCATATACTAAAGTAATGCAGATAGGCCAGGAAAAGCATCATCTGCATCCTTGCCTGATCATAGTAAGTAAAATAAATATCAGCCTGAAAGTATAATTAGAGTGGATTTGCTCAAACAAAAGGAACAAAAGGAACAAAAGGAAGGTCTCTGAAGAGATTTACTGTTAATAATTTTTTCACATAATTCAGGCTTAGGTTTTGCTTCTCTAAGATTTTCACACATCTGAACCTCAATTGCCTTAAAATATTAATTATAGCTCATTTTAGCTTGCTAAATGTCTACCCCACCAACAAACTCAGTTCAGGAATGGCATAAGATTAGCTCTGCACTCTGTGACTGCAGAAGAGCTAACAGAATGTAACATTTTAGCAGCCAATGTTCTCTTCTTCTTCTTCTTCTTCTTCTTCTTCTTCTTAATATTATTATTACTGCAATCAAGGAAAGTAAAGTAGGCCGTGTTTTGGAATTTTTACAGGATTGATTTTGAGCCATACCAAGCTAGAATATAGAATTTTGTAAGTGCTAAGCAACTACTAATTTATCATAGCATAAGGCATCTCTGTGATAAGGGGCATCACAGGCCAGGCTACAATGTCTCATGCTCAGGGAATAATGGCAGCAGTGTCTTTGACAATCTGAAACAAACACTAGAGAGAAGGTAACATGGGAAGGGGTAACATTTTTCTGTACTCACCACAGATGAACACCAGCATTGCCAAAGCCAATACCAGCAAAAGCACTTGCTAGGTGCATGCTAGCTCTTGCTTCACGGTCTTCAGGGTTTCTGATGGCTCTGTGTACCATGGAGACAATGCTACTAGTAAACTCACATATGGCTTGGTAATTCAGGATGGGAAGAAAGGGCTTGTTTATGGATAGATATATAAAAACCTCCAGGATAAGTTAAGAAAAAAAATGCTGGAAATGCGATCAGTTGTCACTGAAGTGTGACACTTCAAAGAGATCCTGCTTCTACCAAACTCGTTCACTGAAGGGTGAATTTCTTCTCAGTTCTTGAAAAGTGTAAGAGTGCTGCTCCCATATTAACTGAGTGTCTCAAAATGCTTTAACTGAGGGCTTCTGAAATAGATCCTTAGATGCATAAAAAAGCTACCTCAGCAACTCAACACTGTAACCCTAATCCTACTTCCAATTTTATTTGACATAATTTTTTGGCTTTATTCAAGAATAATCTAGGGCAGGAAATGAAGTTCTAATATAATATATTTTTTTTTCAGTCTAAAATTCAAGCTCTTCTAAGTATCCCTTTTTGAGCACTGAGGACTGAACATGCTGAGAGGAGGAATAGCTGTTAAGACACATTACCTTTTCAAATATTTAGCTACAATGCGCAGAGCATGGAGAGCCCAGACATCACTGATGGGGTTGCTGCCTTGGTAGGCTGGTCGGTYGATTGGATTTGAAGGGCAGGGACTGCGCATCTTGTAAGGAAGAGCAGTGTATGATTCCAGAGCATGACTAAAAGATTAAAAATGAATTAAGTGGAAGAACTCCCCTTTACTGCTCTGCTGTCCTTTGAATTTAGGTTCTTCTTACTTACTTTTCATGCTTAACGGATGACAAAATTAGAAACACAATCTCGTAGATGACTAGGAGAAGGCTGGATGGACACCTCCAGAATGTCCAGCTCTCCAACAAAACCACAGTCCAAACACAACCACAATCTATCAACTCAGGCCACTCTGAAAGTTAGGTCAGACAAACTGGCATCTTGGTTTGTAATGCCTTTCACTCAAGAGTGCTGTGACTCTGCAACGGGTACGTTTCCTTTCTGTAGGACAGAAGCCTTAAAAGGCTCCAGCACTGCAAGCATAGTAAGCTACTTTTCTTTTAAAAGTATTGACCTTTAAAAATTTGCTGTGTGATACTTAAACTAGGTGAAACTTAGCTTAAAGTGCCAGATGCTTATAACTATCATAAAGCATAGCATTGCCTACATTGCTACATTTATATATACGAAAGTACAGACAAGACATTTTAATTTATAAACAAATGCCTAAATTCCATTACAGGTATTGTAGTTCGGGATAATTCACTAAGCTTAAGAATTCACAGTTTCACTGCATACATTAATATATACAACATACAAAAGCAAAGTGAGCTCTGACCCTCAGAATAGAAACTTCCATTGCAGTTAAAATCTGAAGTTTAAAGGAGAAGAAAATTTTATAATGAGCGAAAAGCACATTATGAGAGAGGTTCTGAAAGTTCTCCCAATTGGGCTAAAAATTGCCAGCATCCCACAAGCCCTCATGAAGTGTTGTTGACATATTATGGCTTTTATTAGAAAATTCTCTTTCTCTATTCTCTGCTGTGTCTGTCGGACATGCTAAACGTTGTCACAGTTTTGTCATTAATCCTCTACTTGATTGCTTAAGAAATGACACCTACACTCTCTTCCAACAGCCACCACTCTAGAAGCAAATGGTTTGTCCAGTGCACTATAAAAACATTAAAATCTCCGCAACTGAATGATTTGCTTTCTAAGGAAATGAGGGAGGTGGCATAACTAATTAAGCGGAAGGTACAACTGAGATCACCTTAAAAAGAACAGCAAAAGAGAAGAAAGGTCATCTTTTTCTTTCCCTAAAATATTTTTTTCTTGCAACTGTTTTAGTAAAACTATAAAACTAATAAAACCAAATGGCAGCCTACAAAGAAAACTCACCAAAGCACATCAAAGCCACTGTTGGCCACTATTCGCTCTGGCATAGACAATGTGTGTAAAGGATCAATGATGCCTAGTATGGGCTTAATGGCTCTTGAAGCAATGCCTGCAATACACAAATGAGGAAAACAAGTTAAAGAATACTTACAATAAAATGAGACAAAAAAGTGTAATGTTCAAAATGTAAAAATAACAAAGGGAAAAGTTTTGAAATCATGTAGACAAAATCAAAAGAAAGGGAGAGAAGGAAGAGTAAGAAATATCTATGTCTCTAGGTCTAAGTCTCTATCTCTAAGCCTTACTGTAAAAGAGTTGTTTGATTCAGCAGTGTTGCCTGGAGTGAATCATACCAGGCAATGTTCTCTCTCCATTTGTAATCCTCCCTGAGCAGCCTCTGCTTTCAAAACTTCCGTGCTAAATGGTATCTGCAACATTATTCTTTGATTTACATCTTCTGGGAACAATCAAAAAGCAAGGCTGGTTTGTTTCTAGAATTAATTGATATTCGTAATTGCTGTCTTCAGCATCTGTAATAATTGTACCTTCATGTTGTGTTTAAGGGGGCACAGATTTGGCTTTGAGAAAGAGATTGATTCAGCTGAGAGAGGGAGAGAGGGAGAGAGGAAATGACTGACTTGCTACGTATAGAGTGGAAAACTCTGAGCTATAGTCAGAACTCCTTAGTACACCCAATTGTCCTAAATATTGTAGCCTGCAGAAGTAAAAGCTCAAAATAGCTATAAAGCTCAAGACATTTTAGATTTAATCCTTATTTTCCAGGGATGAAAAGGTCAAAGGAAGACAGTGCCCCTCACTTGCCCAGCATCTCAGGCCTGAGGTTTAAAAAGTCAGGAAAAAGAAACATTTGGTTGCAATTACACAACAAAGAAACAGAAGTCTTAAAAACAGAAAGGAAAATATAGAGGAAATAAGGAACAGTTGGTTGACCCTGAAATAAAGTAGAAATTTCCTCTCCAATTAACATTTTCTGCCATTTAAAGACTTGAAAGATTTTAGTTTCCTGTTTTGCCTTCAAACTATAATACGTTGTATTACACAAGCATTTCATTACATTAATATGCTTTAAATTTAACTAAAGAGGGAAACCTTTAAGCTCTTCAAATTTGTCTGTGGTAGAAATGATACTTGAAATGACATGCAGTATCCCTTTCTTTCAAGGCAGGGAAATAACAAAGACAGTAGAAAAAATTTGTCTTCAATAGTAGACAAAAAACCTCACCAGTTTTTACTTTTAGTTCTTTGAAGTCAAAAATGGCAACACCAGTAGTTTCACTTCCAGTTCCAGCTGTTGTAGGAACTTAAAAAGAAGAATGGAGATGATAAGAAATAATAAGTAATATATAATAATGCAAAATAGATAAATAAAAATACAATAATAATGCAATCAAAAAATAAAGGATCTAGGAAAGCTCAGAGATACCCTTGAAGAATCAGTTACTAGATCTGAAGCCAAAAGGTTGAAGAGAAACAGACAACATTAATTTCCTTTCCCAGTAAAAGGAGTCAAACTTGGTTAAACAAACTGCTGACAAACTGGTCATATATATATGCAGAATTTGCATATAGCAAAATTGTTGCTGAACACAACTAGAGAAAAAATAAGCTTAAATGAAGGTGAAAAGGTCACGGTAAATGATTTTGGCGGAAATATCACCCATAGAGAGCACGGAAGGACTCCCTTTCTCCTGTCCCTCCCTCCCTCTTTACCTGCAATGAGTGGCTTAAGAGGCACAGTGACAGGCTTCCCTTTCCCAATAGGAGCATTGACGTAGTCCAAGAAGTCCGACGTAGGGCTGGACGCATACAAGTTGGCAGCTTTACAGGTGTCTATTACAGACCCACCTCCAACAGCAACGTAGGCATCAAACTCTCCCTTTTTAGCAAATGCAATAGCATCCAGGAAACTTGGAAAACAAGAACGGCTTTCCAATTAGTCAGGAAGAAAGCAGCACATAGAAAAAACGTAAGTAAGAAATAAGACTAGTGTGTAGATCACAAAGGCAGGGGTGTTCAAAGAGGCATTCTGAATGCTTTAAGAGCCAAGGCACTACTTTGAGAAATGCAGTCAGAAGTAATACCTTTGGTCTGTTGGCTCCACACGGACTTCATCATACATCTGAAAGTTTATACTGTATTTTGCCAAGGAATTCAATACTGCTTTTACAGGAGGGAGTTGGGAAAGGTTGCTATCTGTCATCAGACAAACTCTTCTGGCACCAAGATTCTGCAGGTCCTATAATAGCAATGAAATGAAAAAATAAACTAGTATAAAATCCTAACTTAAACTATTTAAATACTAACCCAATTCAACCGAATAATTTGATTAAAAATACTAAAAATAATTAAATAAGATTTATTAAATAGATTTTAATAATTAAATAAGATTTTTGAAACTGTATGTTAAAAGAGTTCACACATACATATACAATACTGAAAACAGCAGAATTTATAGAGTTGACAAACTTTCATAATTTAAGTAATAGGAATATACTAGAAGAAAGCTAATAATATGGATGTCCAACAAGTGAAGTGGAAGCACTGAAGACCACACTAAAAGGCAAAATATATTTTCAAAATATTTTTTCCACAATTCCTGTGATATAAAAAGGCCTTTCCACAGGTTAGATCTCCTCCAGCTGCCTATCAAAGCTTTGAATTAAAATCTGGAACATTTAATGTTGAATATTAATATAATCCAGTGTTAAAAATAGAACAAGGTGACCAAAATGAAGGCAAATAATACTTCCATCCTAACCTTTGCTAAACTAATTGTCAGAATTAGCAGTTCAACAAAGCATGCAACTCTGAATGATCCTGATGTATAAAGACAGAAGCTCTGTCCAACTCTTCTTTTGCTAACTACTGATCAATAATTTGCTCTACAAATTTTAGATAAATAAAGAGAACTGTTAACACAGTAAATGCTAAGAAGAGAGAGAGAGAAAAAAAACAAAAAAAAACAAAAAAAAAACAAAGACCACAATAAGGGCAAACCAGAACAATGTTACTCAGGTGAATCATCCCACACTGTTCAAGGCAATAGAATCAAAAATTCTGCGATTTCATCGTGCAAGCTCAGAGCTCAACTCATACCCATCTAGTTTAATGGCAAGTCTCTGATTCACCTTAATGAGCACTGGAAGAGAGAAAGTAATCTTGAGGAAATTCTGGTGAGTCATCAGGACTCAGAACTTTTGGTATTAAATTTTCTGTCAGAGAAAAAATATTCCTGAACAATACTGGCAAATCATCAAAGATCTAATTTTCTACTAAGCTGCATTTCATGTAGCCACTTACACTACAGCGGTATTGATGTAGAATGCTACTATTCTTACCTAACAGTATTTTCCAGCCTTTTAATACTGGTGTATATAACAACACATATTGCATAGTAGTAGAGATTCAGACACACTATATATAAGCTTTCCCTTATAAAATGGATTGGTAGTATCAGTAGTCCTTTAGAAAATAACTTTTTGCCACTGACAGATTTTCACTGTTGAAGCTCACCATGCCAATTTCTTTAGTAACTCCTTCTCCATATCGGATGTTTGAAATGGCCATCTACAAAATAAAGAATACATTTTTCTGGAAAAATAGAGAAATTGCATCATATTCCAAGTATTCAAGATGAAACATAAATAAATATTATTAAATATATTGAATAATTATTAATGCAAATATTTACTGTCATATGTGTAAATATATATACTGCTACATTAAAAATATTATATATTATTATTAAATTTACCTCAAATGCATAGTCTGTATTTCCCAGTGTAGCCTGTTCAGGAACTGGAATGGAAATTAAACAATACAGTTAAGGAACAAAAAGTGGCTTAAATTTGTATTTCTGTACTAAAGTTAAGTGATTCCTTTGCTTTTAAAGTCATTAATACATTTGCACAGGTTGTCTTAGCTTGTCTGGATAACGCTTATCAGTTCTGTCCCTTGCAGTTTGCTAGTTCAAATTATCTAAGTACTTAGTCTGATTAATACAATTCAGTAAAAGAAAGCTGCTTTTTTTCTGCTCTGCAAGAACTAGTTCTTTACTACCTAAGTTGAACAAGTTACCAGGATGTCTACATGATAATTTGTTCAAAGTCTGGAAAAACCAGAATGGTACACAAGAAATATGTAGAACATTTATAGGGTTCTAGATTTAGAGGTATTACAAATGAATGTAGGAGCTACATGATATCCTTCAGAACAATCTTCATATAAGTTCATGAGACATCCTCTTTATGCCCACCTGGATAGAAAATATCTTTTGTGTGTGAGAATAATTCAGAGGGGTATTTATGCTTCTTTTTATGTTGAACAAGCACTGAACTTACAGGTAGAACTGAATTACTTGCTTGAAAATTAAGAAATTGAATACAGCACTAATAATAAGTAGAGTTTTGAATAAGAATTGGTGTCATTATCAACTTTATTTAGTGGAAGAGAGAAAATATTTATAAGGGTAGTATTTCAGTTATGTCTCCTCTTTGCCCTGTCATTCGCGCATGAAGTTCCACAAAGCTCTGTACTTCTGCATATCCTCATTTTGCTGCAAAGTGAAACAAACTGCATCAACTGAAGCAGCCTGTTCTTCTCCAAGAAAAGATCAGATGAGGCATTCTGCTCTTCCTGCTGAAGTCATGCCTTCTGTCTGCTATATTAATTGAAAAAATGTGATTTGGATTCAGACTCAATGAGTGAAGCCAGGATAATGAGCCTACAGACACTCTGGGGTACACTGAAGCACTGACCCACAACAGTAACAGATAGATGTATTAAAATCCTTTATATGCCTTCTATTCAAGCTCAGGCCAGCTGCTGTCGGCTCTTTCATTGCCATCTCTTGCCAGGCTGTACATGTTTGACCTCTCCTGGAGTTTGAGTCTGCTGTACTCTCAGTCATTAATTTGGCAGGCTAAGAACATGTCCAAGCCATTTACTCTCTTGCTTTCTGATAGTATAATGAGTGCCCTGCTGTTATACTCTTGTGCCAAACTTAACTTTCAGGAACAATTTTACTGAGTTCAAGAATTGCTTTATTTCCCAGAACACTGTCAAAAGTTGCAAAGAGCAATCTTTTGCTAGGGTCACTGTTAAGCCAGTTACTGCTTTTTAGAGACTCATGGAACTTTATTATCTTGCTATACATATTGTACACTCAATTTCTGCCGTAGAACTTATATAGAGGATCCTCAACACAGATTCTCCTTTACAAACGGCTTCTTTTGAATGGACGGAGTATGTCATCAGGCAGATAGGCAGAACTAGATTATCTTTTCAGTTCTGCTATTGTCTGCCTGTCTTGGGTATAACAAATACCTAAACATACATTAGCTTTTCCATATATAATATGATGATGAACATTCTTTAAAGACCTTTGAAAAATGTCTTAAGTAAAGCACATGAAATCAAACCACTCAGAAGCACTTATTATTGAAATTATAGCCAAAATTATTTCTTTTTTATAGAAATTCTACCTATATTCTACCTGTATTTTCTAGGAACCTTTACAGTATTAAAAATGAAACATATGCAATGTACTAAAAGAACATCTGCAGAATAACCAGTCCAGGGAGAGCTATTCTCACAAACTCCCTCTACATCTAATGCAGAAAGAAAATCCTCCAGAGGGCAACTCAGTCGCTGTGTGTATGCAGCAGGATCGGGATCCAGATAAGCCACACTCTCTTGAGTGACTGCATAAAAAGTCTACAGAGATTGCGCTCCACAGACTAAAGTAAGTCTTTGTGAATATCTGCTGTTTGCTGGTATCATTTTCTGTTTCTTTTCTAATGCAACAGATGCACATTTGTCCCCTCAGAAGCAGATGTGAAGTTAAAGTGGTTCAGGTGGTAACATCAGTAGTAACAACAGCCACTGCAAATTTATGACCAGGTTGTCTTACAATAGATGAAAGGAGAGAAAGAACAGATGAGGTGTGACTTACATGAAAACGCTGAATCTTTCCTTATTATTATAGGTGGAAAACTACAGACTACTTACCTTATTTTTTAGAGAATAAGAAGAAAAGAACTCTTTTCTTCTTTTCATGTGCCGCTTCTACCCAGGTTGTAAACCTGGGTACAAGGGCACAGTCTTATACAGAACTGCTTCAGAGACACAAATTAAGTCTTACCTTGAGAATAAGTGTGACTATGGCTTGGGCACCGACATCTAATTAAAAAGAAAAAAAATCATGGTTAAAGCAAAAAAAAAAGAGGAATAATTAATGTGTGTGTAAAAGAAAGTCTCCTCTATGTACTCATTCATCGTGTTTTACCTCAAAATTTTTGACAACAGCGACTGCCATCTAGTGTTCAATGTAGAAAACGTAGACGCGGATTGCCTACATTTGACAGCCCAAGAAATGCTTCAGGAGCAGCTGGAGGACAGCTTAGGCAGAAAGCCTGAACACCACGGCGCCGAGTGGCTGTGCAGCCCGTACAGCGTACAAACCGCGGGTCGCACAGACTGCGCAGGTGTCCGGGAAAATGGAAGAGGACTGCCGTGACCGGGACGCGACGTGCCCCTGCCTTGAGCGACGCTGCTGAGGCCGGGCCCACAGCGCCCGCGGGCTGCCCACAGCGCGGCGGCGGGGCACGCCGGTGGCGGGAGAGGTTGTGTCGGGGAGGAAGAATTACACCTCCATGGAGGGGGGGGGAGAGATGGGACAGTAACAGCATTAAAAAAAAAAAAAAATAAAAAGCATCAAGCGTATTAACATTTTCTTCCTGCGCAGCGTCGGCGGAGGCGAGCAGGGCAGGGCCGGCTCGCCTGCCTCCTGCTGCGGACGCCGTGCCCAAGCCACGCCGCTGCGAAGGCTGCCGCGGCGGAGGCACCGCCCGCCGCGCAGGGATCAAAATGTTCTATTTTCGTCCTTAAACCAACGCGAAAGCCTGGCGCAAGTCGAGCAGGCGCTGCGGGGAGCGCGCGGCCGGCCAGGCCTTGCTCCCGCACCCGGCGGCTGGGGTGGCCTTGCCGCGCAAACGCCAGCGCTCGCGGACAGGCYGCTCGCTCCTGCCAGGGGAGCTTCTTGCGGTTAAAAAAAGAACGTAAGTAAATAAATAAACAAATAAGAAGCCACAGAGCATGTGAGGCCGTKCCCGATTAAAGTTCATGTTACAACCAGCCGCAGAGGCAGGGCTGTTCCCCCCCCCCGGCCCCCCACGCTTGCCCCGTGGCGAGGTCCCCCCTGGCCTGGCCCGGCCCRGCCCCCCGYGCGGGTGGCCTCYGTGCCATGCCGTGCTGTGCCGTGCCATGCCGTGCCACACCGCCCTTCACTCACGCGGCCCGCTGCAGCTGCCGCAGCAGGCACGCGGCCCGCTCCCGCCCCGCCGCCATCGCCGCCGGAGGCTGGGGCGCCCTCCTCCGCCACCGTGAAAATAAAACTACATGGACTATACTGAGCAAACAGAAGAGCACATTAAAACTAGCTGTTCAGCACTTCCCTTCTTGCTCCGAAGCCAAAGCTCAGCTCTCAACGCTGATGAGGTGAAGCTGACGATTACAGTTTGTCGTGTCGGTTTTAAGAACTTCACCCCTTCAAGTTTTGAAATCTGAAATTACTTAAAAATTTCAGAAACTGGGAGGACCCATGAAGCAGTTTACATGTCTTTACTGATTATGTAATCACTACTGAAAATCCACAAACTATCAGCACTTCTGTAGACAAGTCTGGCTTTAGAAAGCTCACCAGTAAAATCTGGGTCAGCGATATAAAATACTTCTCAGTAAAAAAAAAGCAGTGCTTTCTAGTCAAGCACGTAACATGTCCTATGGAAATGCCAGGAAAACTGGAGGTCTAGAACCAATCTCAAAACAATTGTTTCCACATTTCCAAGTGCTTCTTCCCTCTGCTGCCTTGCCATCTCTGCCAAACAGCTGGTTTCAGTAGAATTACATCCTGGTAATTGCTGCCAGTGGTGTTAGAAGCAGACAACCATGGTAAAAACTACTCAACACAGCAGCAAGAAACACTGAAGAGACTAAGAATACATACTTTATGCAAAGCTGACAGAAATGTAGCATTATACACAATCCATTAATGCCACTCAAATTCCTTGAGCACAAATGCTTACTCCTGCCTTGACTGGTAATCTACACAGATGGAGTTTAAGCTTTTTGATTGCACTCAAGTTTCCACCTTAGCAAACTTTTGCAATGAGATAAAAGATTTTAAGTGCTTTGGAGTTATTTAGCTCTTCTAGGAACAAAACTGCAACAATATTATGATATTGTTACCACTTTTAAGTTTCCTACCTGGAAGTTGGAGAACTTATTTTACTATCCTCATAGTGGGAACTGGCTTCAGACGAAGCCATCCTACTTGTAGCTAAGTCACATAATAGGACAGCATTTTATTTTTCATTTCAATGGGCACAGGAAACACTACAAAGTTCAAAACAGTTATAAACAAGTTTTCCTCTGTTGTTTGATATTGTTGAATTCAATGGTAGGGCATCAGCCTTGTTTTTTTTAAAATTAATAGAACTTTATAAAATCTTTGCAACCTCTCAGGCTCTTCAACAAATCTTAAGAGTAAGTTCTCACGCTCCTCCTCTTACAGCTGAGCCTGAATGCCACAGAACTGAGTGGCTGAAGGTGACTTGCAGAGCAGGAGCTCCACAGTCTGGCCACTTACCCATAGTCCAGAGCAAAAGGCAGTAGCCTCATTTTTTAATGGTGTTTGCCTTTTATCACACTGGCACTTAAAATGAGAGTTACCACCATTGAGCTGAGTTCCAGGCCCCAATGTTAGGTGAGGGTGAAGCAACTTGACTGCACACAGACTGAAACCTGTCTCAAAATGCTGCAGGCACAGCCAGCTGCAGAGCTATGTGGCTGCTCCCATAAAAGCCCCTAACCTGGGGGGGCACCTGAGAATCTGACTCTCGTGATACGCCAATTCCTCTTAGATGGGGAATACTGACCCCCTTGACTGTCATCGAAGAGCCAAATGCAGGAGATTTAAGAAAGACCAGAGTGTATTTATTGATAAACAGTACTGGGAGCTGAGCACCAGGCAGGAGGCTGGCAGCGGCAGTCCCTTTCTGCCCCTTAGCGGGTAGCCCCAGGTCTGAGCTGTGCTCTGCCCCACAGGGCTTGAAGGCTGTTCTGTCCTGCCAGGCACTGGTGCACCTCATGCCTTCTTCCTCTTGCCACCACCACCCGCGGGCCGCTGCTGCCGCTTGCTGCTGCTCTTCTTGCCACCGCGGCCGGGCCGCTGCTGCTGCCGGCGGCCGCGCTTCCCCCGCTGCGCTCGCTTCTTGCCCTTGGCGGCGGCCGCCTCGGCGTCCTCCTCGCGGAGCTGCTTGTTGACGGCGCGGGTGATGTCGAGGGGCGGCTTCTTGCTGCTCATGCCGCGCAGCAGCTCCAGCTGCCGGCTCCGCTCGGCCGCCAGGTCGCCGAGCAGTGGCGCGAAGTGGCGCTTCTTGCTGCCGCGGGGCGGCGGCTCCGCCGGCTCCTTGGGCAGCCGCGGCTGGAAGCGGCCGAGCGAGGCGGTGGCGAGGCGGGCGGCGCGC
>NW_028186365.1:19187-152778 GCF_003343005.1 Rhea americana | reverse complement strand
AGCTCCTTGTGCACCGCGATGCTCCGCTGCTTCTCCGCCTCCTGCTCCTCCGCCGCGGCCAGCAGCTCCTCCACGCGCACGGCCGCCATGGCGGCGGAGCGGGGCCGGGCCGGGCCGGCCGCGCCGCCACGTGCGGGGAGCTCCCGCCGGCCGGCTCCGGAAGTGGCCGAGCGCCGTTCCGGGGCAGCGCGCCGGAAACGCGCCGGAGGGCCCGGAAGGGAGCGCGAAACAACAGCTCCCAGGGTGCCCCTCTCCCGCGCCGCACCGCCCCGGCGGGGGCCGGGCCGGGCGCGCTGCCTTCTGGGAGCTGTAGTGCACGCTGGGCCGGCGCGCGGCATTCTGGGAGGGGCTGGCGCCAGGGCGGCACCCTGGGAGTCGTAGTACCCACGGCGGCCCCGGGGCTGCGGGGCAGCGCCGCGCTCCCGCCTGGAAGTGCCTAGCCCCTTTCCCGCCTGCCTGGCTCGCAACGTGCATTGATTCCGTACAGCTCACACCAGCAGCAGTGGCCTGTGGTCYGGCCCTTCCGAGTAACTCCCCAACGCGCCCCGGTGAATTTTCCGGGAGCGGGTTGCCCCTGTGTRACGGGTCGGGGTAGAGGCGGCCTGAGCCGGTTTCTCCCAAGTCACGATTGGGGCAGAGGCAGAAAAAGCGTGGAGAGAGCTTGGGCRTGAAGGAGGGTGAACACGAAAAGCATGTTCACTCTCTGCCGCAGAGAGACGAGGCTAACGCAACGCACGCAGAGCACCCASGCAGTGAACTGGGCCTTGGCGTCTCCTACTGCCACGTCCGGTGTCGTGCAACAGCCCTCAAACATCCGGCAGCTTTAAGACCGAGAAATGAGGAAACACCTTCTCTGTTTTGCTTCTAGCATAACATTTAGGTGTGAAAGTCATTGCTAAAGCTTAGGCCAGGCACAGAGTGGCCCGAGGCCCAGCTCAGGTCCCAACCCCAGGACTGAGGCTGCTTCACCAYGCGGGGAGAGAGCCGGGAGCCGTAACACCTGGCAGACGGCTCCTGAGGCATAATAGTGAGTGAGGTGATYGGATAATACCGCATGCACCAAAAAGTCACCCAGGTCAAAGATACTGCYGTGCTATTTTTAAACAAATGTGAAGGCAGGATCCTTTTATAGCAATACAGTGGTTTGGCTTGTATGGCCTTGACATTTTGAACTGATCTTTGGTGCTCTGGAAACAAGCTCATGATAGGATTTAGCTGCAGCCAACAGAAGTTGGGGAATTATTATACTAGATACAATTACACTAAGTTAAACATGTCTCCTCCCTTAACTTGTATTTGAAGTAATGGAAATGRGTCGGTGTATACTGTCACAGATGTATTTTTAGAATGAAAATAAAATGTCAGACTTATAATCTGTAGATAAATATCTGAATCTTAGATTCAAATACTTAGCATAGCACATCTTATATTTTATAATTATGATATCATCTTTTTTTTTTTTTTTTCCAACCCAGCAGGTCTGAGTGTGATTCATGTATTACAGAGCAGCAAATTCCCTATGCATTTAAAACCTGATTAGATTCCATAGACAGTTTTTCCATTTACCACAAGATGGCATTGCGCTGGGTACTGACTGGACAGCTCATACTTTCACCTGGAATTATAAATTACATTAAAGACAGTTCTTACTTTTTAAGAGATGCATGTGTACTGTTTYTGACACAAATAAGTTCAGGCATGTATTTGTACTTTTGTATTGCATAAGTAAGGTGCACTGTTTGGGCAGTTGGTTGACACCTTGCTCTCTGTACTGTCCTGTCTTATCCTTAGATAACTATCTTTTTTGATTTACCAAAAAAATGATTGACACTGAAAGTACATAAAAAAATCTGTTACACAAAATTGGYCTGATAGTTTATAGTCTTCATATTTTACATGATAACATGGAGCTTCTAAGGAAAAAATTAAAACTTACTTCTGGAAACTTGCTTGGAATTGGATTCCAACCTTAAGTAATACAAAAATTGTAATTTACAGTACTTGTGGTCCCAATGCAGTAAATAGGATTGAGTGCTACATTCTATCAGTGTCTCTTTGCAATAACAGGATAATARAGGCACCCTGGTATCTTACTGATAYTGCCTTCTGGCAATATCACAACTGGCAGCAAACTCCATACCTGCACTCAGATAGAATTCAAAGCTGATTTTTTTAATGGCATTCCTCCTTCCCTTGCTAATTTTTGTTGTGTTTCTCTGCTAGAGCCAAATAGATGTTTAATCTCTAAACCATGTATCTGAACAGTAATGGTTATAATCAACAGCGAAAATCTCTAAATACTTTCATATTGTTTTTCTCTATTTAAAATTTCACACTTCTAGCAAATTAGGTAGATCTTTGAAACTTACCACAAATAGACGTTACAATGCATTCGTAAAGCTATTTAAAAATGTATAAAGAAATAATCTAAATTTCTATTTAGAGAATGATTCTGAAAAAGCTTCTTACATCTTTTTGATGATTCACGCTTCCAAGGAACATGAGTGAAAATCTAACCAAGCTGCAGTCTTGGCGGGTTTTGCTGTAGTCCCTGACAGAGTCAGATTTTACTTCTTGYATGAAGAAGTTTCATAATCTTTGTATAGTTCTTCTCCTTTTGTATATGAAAAAGAAGTATCTGCTCATTTTACTGGCAAAGCCAAACTTTTTATTCCGTAAGCACTGGAGAACAGACATGATATAACTGAAGAACAAGCTTCTACTGTGCTTCAAATTTCCTCAGCACAATATTGCCTGCTATTGAAATCTGATTATAAAATCATTACTGTTGATAGGATATTATTTAGACAGGGCATTTTTGAGTTTGTGGTTTCAGAATGTGCTTGGTAGGGTGGGTTGGCAGAATATTTGAGTGAATTTGTAAACCAAAAGGAATTTGTAAATGGAATCATGGATATTTTAGGAAATTATCTGATGGTGAGAAGCAGCTTCTGAGATGGTCACATTAATAATCCTAGTCATGTTTTGAGTTTATAACTCTCAGTTTATAGCTGAAAATTACAAGCAAGCACACAGTTTCCCTGAAGTGAATAGGCATATGTGTATGTGTATTCTTAACAGGCTTTTGCAGCAAATTTTTTTAAGGATAAATTTTTAGAAATGTTTATTCATTTTGGTCATCTCCACTTCCACTTTCCTAGTTCCAGAATCTCAAATATCACATTTCTCTAAGTGCCTGTAGCTGGATGTGTGAGTGCTCAGCCATAGTACTTGATGGCAGTTATCCCTAGTTGTGGGCACTCACAATTCATAGATACTTCCACAGTTTCAGCCTTACCCTCTCTCTTGTTGAGTTCTCTGCCTCTTCACTATGAATTATAGTAATTTGTAACTGATATGTGTGTATGCTTAGTTCATTAATGTTTCCTAACTGTCTGTGCTGTGAGAAGCTCAGGCAGAAATTGGATGCTGTGGCAAAGTGTAGGCTTTCTTTGAGGTTAAAGGTTTTAGGTGCTTTTATTGCAGTTAGCACCATCAAGGATGATGTGTGCTCCTGGGGATGTAATACAGAAGTATGCATGTGGCCGCACAGCTTTCCTCATCTGAAGTTACAGCCATGATTCAAATCAGTACATTTTTATTAGTTGCTCAGTACATGATACTTAGGTCTGATACAAACCCCCAAGATGGGCAGTGAAGGTACATAGATGTGAAGGGTGCTATCATCTTTGTTAATACAGTTGTTGTGCTCTGCATAGCAGTTCTTTCCTAATCACTACAGCTTTAATTTTCAAGGAACACAGTAGATTTAAGAACCCTGGAAATACCAGTTAGAGCTAAATAGTTTCAGGTTCCTTTGAAAATCCTGTTCTTTTCTCATACATAAAGCCTGATTTTTAAATATGGGTACTGTTTGGCATCTGGACACCTAAATAACGATAGCTAATCATGTCTGAAGCTCTGGGATGTGATCCTTTAAAGTATGAGCACTCTCAGTTTTCAATCAAAAATCCTCTGCACATGTTAGATTCAAGAGTTGTTTTAATACCAAAGATTGTGTAATGTTTTTTGAAAAGCATGTATTCTGCATGAAAAACCTAAGATGGCATAATGTAATTTGCAGAAACACTCGTTGAAAAGATGAATAGAAAGCGCAACGCAGGATATATTTAATGCACGAAATGAACTACAGTGTTGATGTGATATATCATTTCATTTTTTTCCTTTTCTATTGGAAAAAGAAAAAGAATTATTTGCTTAGCTTTTATTTTTGTAATTTCTGTTGGGCTGGGCTGCAACTTTAAGTCTCTGTAAAACAGGAATTGTTCTAATATCCAGTATTCATGTCTCACCTTTAGTGATACCATTAACTTAGATTTACTCTTCTAACTTTTGCCAATTACCTCTGGATGGCAGTAGATGTAGTTATAAGATGATTCAACCAATTCTTAAGCCCGCTGTGAGGATCATTATGAAGAGCACATCTTAACAGGAAAATCCAAAGTGCTGGTAATTTTGGAAAATAGTAGAAAGTGCCCTTAAAATACCCACACTGTCTCCAAATCATTCCTTTCCACTGGTTTTGTTCAGAACACTTTGAAGTAAGTTCTCCATTGTAGGATGAAACTAAATTAAGTAAAGTTTAGTACTACAGCTTGTGGACCAAATTCTGCTTCCCTGTACATTTTCATCTCTATATGTTACAACATGCATCTATTTCCTGGGGCATATAGGTGCTTTTGCAGTCCAAATAATAAAGCTTAGTAGTGAAAATTATTTGGCTARTGAAAAGCACTTTCCTGCTCATTATTGCATGTAATGTGAACAAACTATCTGTCAGGAATAAACAAATAAAAAAGGCTTGTGCCACGGTCTTTTATTGACTACTGGGATTGACGTCAGCAGTATACCAAATTATATGCCTGGTAGTTACGGCTTTTACTATTTAAGAAAGAGTTACAACTGCAGGTACTACAGAGAGCAGGTAGTTCCTTCTCATAGTTTCAGTGAAGCAAGGCCTTAACCTAGAAATGCATTAAAGGACATGCTTATTTTTAAGTGTGTGGATTGTTCTGTTGATGTTAATGATGTTAACTGTGCTGAAATGCTTAAAAACTTTCCTTACTGGGTGAGTAGGATTAGACAAGATTTACTGTAGTATTAACAGAACCCTGAAGATGAAACTCAGGAGCCTGTAGCAATAGTTCCAAAACATAGAACTAGGTAACTGGAAATACAGTTACAAGYGGATGATGAATAGGGTCTGATTTCTGGTTCAGATTCTGATTCTGGAATGTAGATAGCTGGTGAGATAGCATGCAGATTTGGATGACTACAGACCTTGTGCAAAGTATTTGGTAGACCATAATTTATTTTGATCAGTTCRCTGGCTGTGACTGTGTGGTTTCATTGAACTTATTCTGGGTAAACAAAACATAAATTAATCTAATCTGAGGCCTCCCCACRTGCACGATGCCTATTAGGGAATCAGGCTGAAAAAAAGATAGTGGTTTGTTTTGCTTTTTTTATTAGCTTTACGACGGCCTGTTTTTTTGAGGAAGTTTTCTTGTAGCATGGCCTTAACACTGAAAATATCAGCAATGGCATGGCTTGGTTTTGTTAGCAGTCCTTTTAGGAGAATGCAAGAATGAAGTGAGATCTTTATCAGATAGTGATGGAAAGAATGGCRATCTAATAACATATTCTTTTTCCAGGGTCATTATTTTTTATCACCTTTCTAGAGTAGACCTATGCCTTGGCAWGAGATTGCTTATATAAGTTTTAAGAAAAGCCATTGAAAAGTTTCCTTATTTTACAAAGAAATCTATCATGCAGAGACTTGCCCTAGATTAAGTCCACACCTGCAACCAGAAGAAGAAAAATGATTGTTCTGTTCTCGAATTGAGTTGATGGTTGGAAATTTCACCCATGTTGGGAATGAGAAGAAGCATGGATAAGTATTCATMTATGACACTAAAGATTGCCATAGTCACTGCTGATTGTTGTGTCAGAAGAACACAAGGGAAATCAAATGAAGCTAAGGGTTCAATACCATGAATTTGAGATTAGGATAAATTCCTGTATGTTTGCCAACAATGACTGCGTCAGCTCTATATTCTAATGCTTTTGTGAGTCAGAAACAATCCGTATTCCAGCAGTGTCCTCTAGTTAAAGAAAAAGCTTCTTGAGCCATGTTTCCAAAAGAAAATCTCAGCATTTTATGTGCATGTACAAATACTACATTCATGTTATTAAGCCTGTCTTGCATTCACATATGCAAAAGAGATTTGAATGATGACTTTTACCGAAGAAAAAAGGATAAGATGTAATCTCAAAGCAAAACAATGCAATGCATTTAGGATCACATTTTTCAGTGATTTATATTAGGGAACCTGCAGCTTTGGACTGAGTATTGTTCTAAGCATCGTTTCATACAGCCTGGAAACACTTGGGTCTTCCCCCCATCCTCACTGGATGGCATGAAGATGTATGCTGAGATGTTGCTTGCTGAAGATRTATTCAAAGTCTTGGCACTACTTGGCACTCAGCAAGGAAACAGCTCCCCCTACCCAGTTTATATCCTTTTATTCYCTACATTTTCATTCATCACTAAGGCTGATCAGTTAGGATAGAATTTTGTGCTCTGTGTTTTTTCAAACTGTTATGTTCTTAAAGCTACCTTTGACATCAACATGATGAAATACACGTTGAAAGTGGTGTGATCAGCAAAGGGGAATATACATGCAAGTCCTGCCAAGTGGCAGCAAAAACATTTGTGTGTGCGACTGTGCCTCCCACAAACCACTTTGATAATGTACGCTGTAGGTGTCCAAGTAAAACTACTAAGTGCTATGCTTCAAATGCGATGTTTCAGTTACATCAGTTGCAGTCACTTCAAGGTCCYGCTAATACATTTTCAGTTGACAGTTATCAATGAAAGGGGAAAAAAAATCTTGGTTTAAATCTTTTTACATACAGTAAAACAGCACTTCATAGGTTCAGTCCAATATATCAAGCAGGTTTTCATCCATATGTAACCACAAGTGACTCATGTAAGACAAGAATCATCTATAAACTTGTACGTGCTTGTACCTCAGATGTGTGTTGTAGTTCAGAGTAAATGAAAACAATTTCTGTTAAACAAGTATTTTTCATTTTAAATGTCATACAACCTAAGGCTGTGACTATACGTCATTACCCAGTGACAACAGAGTTGGTTTAAAAAGTTCTTGCACTGAAAAAAAGAAGTCCAAGAGATTAACTGAGTCAATTCACAAGTTTTGAGACCATCGCCACCAGGTAGGTGAAGCAGAATGCCCAAAGGAGGTAGCTTCTGGGGTGGAATGAGAATATGAATGATTGTCCAGGCATTCAAGCTGGAACAGTAATCTCCCAAACTGGATTTGCTACTATGGGAAWTAGTCAAAGCCCAGCTTACAAAGGGGGACGGTCCCTTGGAGGAGCAATTGTGGTTCATGCCTACAGCAGTCTCCCAAACCTCTTGACAAATTCCCTCCTCTGCGGAGATGGCATAACCGCTCACGTAGGTGCAGAGATCACGCATAACTGCTTGTGGAGCAGCAGAGCTCTGCCAAAGCTCACTATTAAAGTGAACTGGCAGCAGTTTGAGGTTACCTTACTGCTTTATAGTGTAAACTAAAGAAGTTGCTAYGTGGGCTACTCATACATTCCTGTGAAGGCCTGGGAACATGTCTGAGAGATGGGGTGCGTAGCTGGGAGTAGGAACYGCGTTGGCCCTCCCGAGGTAACCTCCCAAGGTAAACTCACTTTCCAAAATCCTTATATGGGTACAGCAGAAACTGGTTTGTAAATTCCCTCAGTTAGTGAGGAAATTTTCAGAGTCGGTACGACTCTGTATGGAGAAGCATTTAGGAGCAATAAAACAGGATTCAATGAAAAAAAAAGGAGGCCCAAGAGAAGATTTGCATCTTTGGACAAGGATGCACACATGGCTTAATCTTGAACACTGCTAATGCTTGATTTAAAACCTGCAGATAGCTCAAAACCACTATTGTACAGTCTTTGCCGCTGAGATTACTTGCTACTTCTGATCTTTATTGTGCTAGGTACTGTATGGGATTAGGAGTGTTCACAGGGCTGTCTCCCAGTCTTGCTGCTCCTTTCTCTGTAATATTTAAAGGGTCAGACATTCTTATTCTCTAGCTGTCCAAATATCTTGAATTCTGACAAAGGACATTTCCTTTTTTTCTTGAAGATGATTTTGCATCTTCTTCGTCTCTGACTTCTAAACCCTTGCCTCACTCTCTGCACACCCGTTCAGGCTGCCTCTGAGATCCTCTGTGTAATCTGTCATCCTGAGCCTTGTTTTCTTCTCATCCATTTTCCTCCATCCGTTTCAGTAGTTCCTCCTTCCTCACTATGTTAATGCAGATATCTCAGCTTCATCTCAAAATCTCAAAACTACTGTTTCAATTCTATTGCTGTTATATATCTACTCCTGTATTTTAAGTTGTTCTTCACAGCCTCTGCCCTATGCTGATCATCTCCATTAGTACTTCTAATTCATTCTGTGTTGTACTGAACTAGAATTGCAGTGATTTGTGGGGCAGCCTAACTCCAGTCTCTTAGTCTGACTCTGGACTGATTCGTTAGTGGATAGAGCAGCTACTTACTGTGCAGAGGTGTGACAAAATTAAAGTTGTTCTTGTGTGTTTATAGAGCACTTCTGGATACATAGGAAAAGTGCTATTACCAAATTGACTAAGCCAGACTTAGCTTTCTTCTAATGCACTGATATAAATGGTGTGATAAGTTTGAATGAAGTGGTAAGTTTGAGAAGTAGTTGAGCAGTGAATTAAGCTTATGACTCAACCCTTACTGATGTTACCAGTCAATTAAAGGATCATGGAAAATCCCAGCTGTATGTTTAGTGTGGGCAGAGTTACATTTTGGAAAGCAATTGCTTTTCACTCACTTAGTAAGGCCTTTCCTGGGCTTCGTGTCCTGCATCAATGAAAATACAGACATTTACAATTGTAGAGAGTAGAGGAAAGATGAGGAAAGCTAAGTGGAAAAATACTTCATAAATGAGTTTTAGAGGATCAGTAGGGAAGAAGGAGGAGATCAACATCTCTTTAAATGAATGGTTTGAATGATTGCAGCTTTTCCTTCACACCAATTTACTCAAGCTGTGCAAAGCASCGCTAGCTCTAGCGTATTCTCATTATGTTTTCGCTGATTAGAGGAAGAAAGAAAAAAGCTGTAGATGGCTTAGAATTGGACTGTAGATATTCACAGATCTTGGGATATGCTCTCGTTCAGGCTATGRTTTATTATAATGGAAACATTATCTAGTGTTAAGCCTGTGTCTTCTAAACAGATCCTCTAAACCCAAACAATTTGAGAAAAAGAAAAGTACATGGTTTCTATCAAACCTCTTATTTGCTAAGAGAACTAGTTTCAGATTGGAAGTTCAAAGATTTATARTCTCAGTAAATTCAGCAATGGTCTTCAAGATGGCATGAGATGTTTGTTTTACATATAGGAAAGTACACTTTGATTCCGGTCCTGGGAAAAATTCATGGTTTTGCTTTATACCTTCACGTTTRAGCTTGCACTTTCACATAACATACACTATTTTAAATATTGCATACATGTATATAGAAATAAAATACACTTGTAAACCTATCCGCTCACCCACAGTTAGCTGGCTACTTGTGTTTTKCAAGCTAACTACCTGTGTTTTCCTTTGGATTTTGAAGTTTAACCCCAGGCAGTTAAAACTGAGCATGAGTTTAAGAACCTTAATGAACTGGGGCTTTGACCTCTTCCTCTGAGAAACCCACTGAATTTTTTTATCTACAAATTTACTGAGATGAGAGCGAACTGGACGCAGCCTAGGATTCTGACTTGGCTTCGTTATAATTTTGGAAATCTCAACAGATTGTTACAATTTTCCTCCTTGCAAACTACACAGATGTACTAGTCCCAGAAAACACTTGAGATGCTTTTTCATGCTGCCTTCGTTCTGGGTGGTAGGTAGGATAAYAGCAATTTTAAAGGAAGAGTTACTGTTGCTTTATGCTTCTGTGTAAAAATGAATGATATTATACAGCTTTCAGCATCTTGAAGACACATTTTACTTTGAAATCCCTAGCAAACATTTGCAGTAGCAGCACTGAAATCAGTGCCATTACACAAGGGTTTGTTTTAGGATAGAGAAGAGCAAAATTTAGCCTGGTTTTCTGTGTGTTGCGGGCAGTGAGTAGGATGTTGCTGGGATAAAAGGAGCTAATGCTAGGTAAGAGCTGTTTAGAGAAACCAAAAATGTCAGCTGCTGCCTTGTTTTATCTCTCAGCTTCATCTTTAGCTAAATTAGATGGAAATACTCCTGTTGTTTTCAGTCCAATTCAAGAAGGGTACATGAATAGTCCTACCTATTTCAAGGTTTGAAGTGAGGTGTGTATTTAACWGCAGAGTAAATTCTGTATGTAAAATTCTCCAAGTATGTATCTTACTAAGCAAGAAATCTGAAGACTCTACATTTTTGCMTGTGAGGTAAAAATGAAGGCGAATATGCACCAATTTGATTGTTGCATAGGTATTTTCTTTAAAGATTATGCCTTTATGGGAACTGGCCAAAAGAAGATCCTTCACGTATTCATTCTGAATGTGAGCCTGAGAGAAGAAAACTGGAAATGCACAAATAACTTCTGCGTTACTTAATAATCCTTCCATGCAGCTTTCTGAGTTTCCTAATGTAGTTTTCCTCTGCTAACATTAGTGCAACACAATACTTGTCTAACTGCAGGCCGTGTAGATCACTTTATGCGAACTAACAAATGAAAGGCCAGATAACATGTTAATTGCCTCTTGTTGAAATATAAGTGCTGTTGTGACCTTTTTTCTGCATGTGTCTGAGATAAGTTATTTGAATGTATTATGAAAGGTATGCAGGGCCTGATCCTCCAACCTTTTACTAACCAAACTGTCCCATTGCCACAGGACAGGTCTACAGCCTGATCCTTGGCAGGTATGACTTGGCCTTGCCCTGGGTTATGTCAGCTTTACCAAGTATCYGAGCTGCTTTTGTACACAGACTATGAGCAGGAGTAATTAGAGGAGCAYGACTGTACAGCATCAGGGCAAAAAGTTGCTCTGTATTGTTTATTTCTGAGGAATGAGCCAGTAAATTAGGCTAAGTGGTTGAAAAGAGCATGAAAGGTGAAAAAACGCTACAGATAACTCAGACAATCATTAGCATCCTGGTAAGCTGCATTACACACCCGGAGATGCTGTGAGCAAGGCCCAGGCAGTGTCTTCTCCCACCTCTTCCCCGTAATTCCCTGGAACATATAAAAGTTTCACCAAAAGAACATGCTGGTGTTTGAAGGTTGGAAAATTGAGTCAAGAATGCGAAATCATAAACTTACAGCCTTGCAGTTGGGAAAGTCCTCGAGAAACTACCCTGACAGTYGCTGTGCCTTAAAGCCCTCCTTGTCTGTTATTGGTCTGATCTGGTCACAGTCTGCTCCAGAGAAAAGAAATTCCGTCTTCCTCCTAGGTATTCCCTTAAAGCGTTATTTTAATCAAAATGTTTTTTTCTAATATCTAACCTAAATCTTTTGCCACGTATTTAGACTTCTTTTTCAATTCTAATTGGAAGGTTGGTGAAAATTAATTGATAGTTTTCCTAGTTGCCAGAATCTTTTACATGTTAGAACACTGTTATGTCCCCTTCAATTTTTTCTTCTCTAGATTAAGCAAACTGCTTCCTTCATTCTTCTTTCCCAAGTCAAAAATCAGTAGCACACCTTCTGGGTCATACAAATGTCCTTCCTGTCAGTATACCCTAGAAGGAGACTGGCCTTTTTTTTGCAGTGTCACACAGTGTTGGTTCATATTCAGCTCAGGAGCCAGTATAACATCTTTRTCTGCAAAACTACTGCCTAATAAGGGTTCCCCTTGTATGATACACAGTATAGTATATAATATAACATAATACACAGGCAGTGCATGCTAGATAAAATGGAGAACAGGAAGCTCACATCTTCACCACATATTAACTCTTTGTAGTCCTGATCTATATGAGGTAACTGAGGTCTCATGACTAACATTCATCTTTTGGAAGTCATATTTGTTGTACATAGTATGGGAAGAATACTGAACATYCGTGCAAAAACTAGAGTGAGTGAAGCCATCCTAACGGATCCTTCACTCAGCAATGAAACTGGCAGTGAATGGGAGAACTGACCACAAAACTTGAGAGTTTTCCGGGGCGCTGCATGGAAGTGGCTGGGGGGGTGGTGATCTCTCCCATTGCCACAAACAGTCAATCCTGTAGTACCGGTGGTGATGTACAATACTTTCTCATGGAGGAATGCGGTAGACCACAAACTTTTAAAAGTGTGCAGCTGTGTAAATATGGAACAGTGCTGTTCATCTCCTCTAATTAAGATCTTTCTTACTGTGTTTTCTCATTTGTATACTCTAGTGGGTTTAAATGAATTTGTTTGTGATTTACTTCAGTATAACTGAAAAGGGAATTGGGATCATGAAATAGCAATGAAAATTTGTATGTGAAGGACATATTCTCATTTAGYCAATCATTACTTTACATTTCTCTAACTGTGTAACAGAACTAGGAAGTGAATGTGAAGGTAATCTGTATAYCCAGTGAGATGCAAAATAGCTTTTGTGTCAGAGAGATTCAAGGCTGAAAAGAGCTTTGCTCCGTAGGACCTGAGCACAGATGAGTTTATTTTTCTTCACATACACACTGCTATAATCAGCCATAATTTAATTGGAAGCAATTAGAATTAGAARTGAATGTATTTACATAGTCAGAAACTTAACGTGAAGAGAAAATGAGGCACAAGTAATTCCAAAGTCATTCATGTCAAGGTATCTTCCTATTAGTTACCTTTATCCTAGCAAGTATTTTATAAARCATGAATATTCTTTATAGAATACTATAATCTTTTTTGGTTTTATTAAAAACTACCTTGAGTTTCATTGGCACAATAATTCGTTTATTAAAGAAGTATTTCCCAATAAAGATCTTTATATATTTGAAAATTCAAGTGCTGGAGAGAGTATCATCACATCTGAAGGCAATCAACCATCTTGAGACAGGTTAATAAAAGCATCTTACACTCTTATTCAAGAGCTCAAAAGGCACTCTTGACCTCCATTATCAGGCACAGGACTCCTAATGATTCATTGATCACATTCTCACTGTTCTTCAAAAATATCCTGAGCCTAAAGGTTTCGCGATACCCAGCATGAGAGATTTTTTTTCTTGCCTTACAACTACATTTGACAGATGACCTTTAATCTTTCTTTCACATTAGTGAGATATTTAGTAAAGATAACAGATACATTTTTCACAAGTGTGTAATGCGCACCCTCACAGAATCCTCTGTTCAGAGTACAACACAGCAAACAGCTAAGAGTCTTGCTTCGATAAGTGCCTTCATTATAAATAAGTGCACTGCTTTCAGCATTCCTCTTCCAGTAAGAGCCTAAGTTTTAAAAGTGGCTGAATGTATATCGTTAACCTGACGCTGTTTAAYAAGGAGATTGGTGCACGTGTGGATATGCAAGAAGGTTTCAGAACAGATGCKTAGTCTGTTTGCATCCCTTCAGTCTAGCATGCTGAGAGCTGCACTCGTACTTCCAAAGTACTGAGAGGTGCAGTGTACTTGGCGTTTCATTTTGCACCTACACTGTTGTGCAGTTCAGAAGACTGACTGCAGCTTGCCTTTCCAACCTGAGYTCCTCTGAAATTTCCTGGCTTGGGTACAGATAACAAGGGAGCTGTGACGTTGTGGACCTCTGCAGCCAAGTCCTTGCCCAGGTTCCTGGGCAGATTGGCACAGCCTGTGCTCAAATGCTTGCTGTCAGCACTGGAGCTGGGCATCCGAAGGTGACTCAAATGTCAGAGCTTCAGTCAGACATTTGAACTATAGCAATGTTCCCTCTTTTGCTGCTTCTCAGGCCCTGGGGAGTGACTTCTGTTGCAGCTGTACAAGTCAGAGGAGTGGAGTGCACATGAAGGAGCAAGATTGCATGAAGCATTAAGAGTTACATCGCACCAGAGCTGCCCATGAGCATTCACTGCATATTCACACCTTGTGTTGCTTTGTGACCACGGAGTGGCCATACTAGTCAGGTCTTATTAGCAATGAGCTTCTATGCAGCTTTTAAAAGGGTTTGTGTTCCATTTAAGTGGCCAAAACCAGAGGTTTGATTCTTTGCTCTGTTATGCTGGTGAAAACTGGCTCTGTTGGTCTGAAGCCAGTTCTCTGCTGGGGAGAGGGGGCAAGGGAAATCATCCCATCAGGATGAGCTGCCACCCCTGAGCTCTGCAGATGAGAAAGGGGAGGGAGCCGAGACAGAGGCAGAATAGCAGTGCAAAGCAGCTGGTAGAGCACGAGCTCAAGGAAAGCAGCTGGTAGAGCACGAGCTCAAGGTCACTTGGCTGTTACCCCAAATCCACCAAGAAAATATTGAAAAGCCAACAAATGGCCAGGCTAGCAGAATGAAAGAAGAAGAATGGAAATAGTTGAGCTGTGAGATTATTCAGTAAAGAATTGCAGATTCTGCCAGCATCCTTTTGGGAGGATACCATTGACATAACCTGGGAATCATCATAGTTCTTAGTCTAAGCTCATGCTGTGAATCAAACTCAGAGTCATTTTTCTTGAATATATTAACCCTAAAACAGATTCAAGATTAGATTCYTGAGTGAATCAGGAATTGCTGACAACTTCTCTTGGGATGAAGAGCTGAATGGCGGAGGGCAGTAACACTTTGATGCAAGGCAGAATCTGTGAGAGTAGCTCTGGAGTGACGCCTTTCCTATTATTGAAGCATTTATTAGGTTCTACCAATTCTGAGATAAATCKTTCCGCTCCCCTCTATTAATAAACATAAATGTGTGAAAATTACCCTAATCTTCTTCCAAAGAGAATATGCCTCCAGAATCACTTCCAGTACCAAGAACCTCAGAATTCTGGTGCCATATTTAGAGGCGATAAAAACAGCCCTTGAATTTCTGACCAAAATCCAAATATAGCCTACTTCTTTCTGCCAAGTGAAAATGTACCTTTTTATTTCATTCACTTTTGTTTAAATTGAACTTTGTTCCAAACTTTTCATTCTATAAGCATCTCTTTTGCTATAATTATTTAAATAAAGTGAGRAAGTGCCCAATTCAGTCAACTGAATTAGTATGCTACCACACTGAATATGCCTGCTATCGTCATTCTACTAGGACGTGTTCTGTTTTGCTACGACTTCTCACTGACTTCAGCAGATTTATACAATAGCTAAACCTGTCCTGTGATTACCCCTCCAGATTATCACAATTCTCTCTGACATTTTTGAAGTGGGCATAGTTGCTGTTTCTACGTGATTCACCAAAGCCTAGGAAGAAGTACACCACCTGCAACTCTTGTCTTTATGGCTAGAAGCTACCAGTGAATTGCAGTGATTCCTTGAGACATCTAAGCCTACCCTGTGTATATGCTATGGTATGTCAGGTCCTGTTTTCCCAAGCATTCAGTTTATCACCAATTTGGCTGTATGACAGCTTTTGCCTATGGTGGTCACCTCTCCCTGAGAAGTGGGAAACAGATGTAGCTTAGGGTCCAGAAGAGCCTCAAGAAGCAAAAGAGGCCACACAGGAGTGTTGGGAATGTTACTGTGGTATTAATCTCAACTAGTTTTATGTMTCTATGCTGTAGGCATCTAGAGAGAGCTGGCTGTCTAGGCTCTTCCTAGAGCCAGTGGAGAGAAATGGGGAATTCTGTGATGCTCTAGATATCTTCTTTGAGATGAGATGCAGCATGACCTAGAAGAACTTGTTTCCCTTCTATAAATTTAGTGGCAGTTTGAGTAACTGAAATGGAGCCCCCCTAATGTAGGTGTCAGAGATAGGTGAGCTGATCGTGTCTTTCTTGTCTGAGGTAAACACCATTCAATGTAAATTTTACTATTGTATTAATAATACATCCAGAAGCTTTTTGTTGTCTTATTTTCTTCTTAGCTACTCCGAAGAAGCTGGTTTCTTTCTCCTCCATTCTTCTTAACTGTTTCTTTTCTTTCCTTGCTTATACTTTCAATCAATAGATTGTAATCTATTTTTCATCTACACTTCAGTGCTTTGAGATGATGATGGTTCTGTACAAATAGGTTTGGAAATCAAACTACTTAAGGAATTCCTTCAAAATCCTTACTGATCTCTTGAGGACTAATTAGGAAAGCAGGCCAGTCAGCTAGACAGACTCATTTGACCACCATTGCCTAATGCTTCTTCCTTGTCACATCTATGTCATACACACCTTCAGTCCTCAACTAAGGTACCAGATGCAGTTGTTGCCTGACTTACTTACAATCTGCAGAAATACTTATACTGGGCACAGCAGCAAACCTGATGTTATCCAGTGGACCCAGTCCTTCATCTTACCTGGAGCCTCTCATGGCAGCTTCTCTGTTTTTTCCAGGTCTGGAGTCTCATGTGCCAGGACACACGGGGATCTATGATGTTGCAGCTAACATATTTAGGGGCTGGCTGCTGCCCCAACGGGATGCTGGTGCTGTTTTCTGCCTCCCCAACCAGGAGCTGCTGCTGTTTCCCATGTGCTGCTGGCAGCTGCCTGACCTTGCTGCAAGTCAGCTCCAGAACGGAACCAGCACAAAATTTACACTAAAAATGAAAGATTTTTTTCCTATGAGGAAAAGAGGTGACATAGCGGCTTCTGTTTTTTGTTCTCTTTGAAAATGCAGGCTTTCAGGTATAGCACTGATACCCTATGTGGTACAGTATAAAGGCATATATACATCTTCAAAACGTCTGTGAAGAAGTAGTACATAATGATCCAGTCCACAAAGAAATTTAGTTTTGGCTTCAGTAGTTCAGGGTTAAACTTTAGGTATATTTACTTACGGCTCAAAGCACAGTGCACTATGTTCACATTCTCATTGCTGCGTACTAGAATATTCGCTGGAATATTTGCTGGAGATGAACTGTGAGTGTAGCCGGAGTGAATTTTTTCAAAAAAGTAAATGAATATTCATAGCAGTTTTTTGTGGGGGGGAGGAGCGCAGTAACATTTGTTCAAATGTATTTGTTACACTTGAGCTATAAAAAGCAACAAATTAAGGCTCAACATGAAGCCACATAACATAACATCAAAATGTGACAGCAGAAATGTTTCAGGATCCACCCACCGCTTGCAGAAAGGAATGAGGAACAGTGTCTTGCTTCCTCCAGAAAGACTATCACAGTGATCCAGTCTAACATGCTCTAAAGTCCAGTCTGCCCTTTAGAGCCCTTTTAACGATTTGCAAGTCATAAGGTTTGATTATTTCTGCCGTTGTAAAGGAGGATGCAATGTGATATCAATCAGTCCATTTAACTGTATAATGCATATGCAGTGTGATGGGGAAACACTGTGGCTCCCATCTCCCTCTGACTCCAAAGAAAGGCYTTCAGGATGGTAGACTGAGCACAAAACTTTCTGCAAGTGGACTGTCACAAAAACATGGCAAGATGATCTCGTGTTTGCATGCTTAAATGGTAAATTTCTTACACAATATAAAAACATATTCAATTAATGTGTTTGCAGATATAGATGAATATAGAATGTACATTCAGCACATAGTCTTTAATGGCAAAACCCATTCTCTCCATCCAGTTTTTGATAGAGGTTTAGAGTGCACGCATTTAGGGATAAAGATCCAGGAACTTAGTTCCTCAGAAGCAGCTGCTTTCCTTTAGCCTTTCACTGCATCTGGAGCAGGACCACAAGGTGAGTTCTTATTGCTAGAGCTGGTTGGAAAATTCCCAGCCAAACATTTCATTTGGAATTAGCCAGTTTGGCAAAATCAAAATTGTACAATAAGGACGATTTAGTGTTATAAAAGCATGGCCTTGCCTCTTTCTAGGRATGGCTGCTACCTGAGGCTTTTTTTTGTAACTCATTTGGCAGGACAGTGAGGAGCTGTGGCTACTAGGGTGCGCAGGGCTGAATCGGTCAGTATTCAGGCGTACTGGAGCGAGACTCTCTGAGGCACTGAGACCACTGCCCAGAAGTCTGCYCAGTTCTAGACTCCTTTCTCTTTCTGGAGAATTACATACATGTAGGATTTCCCATTCCTCACTACAGCACAATCAATGTATGAATGATCAATATGTTTGCTTTGTGAATCGATTATTTTTTCCCAGCCCAGCCCTAACCATGTGATACCTCTTAGAAGAGACATACAACTGAGAGGCTGATCTCTTAAGTTTTACAGATTGGTCTTGTTTCATTAGCATAGGGATAAGGACTTGGCCAAAAGTCTTTTGAAACAATTTCATTCTGCATACATTCCCTCAGAAGGTTCAACTGTAAATGCATTTATCTTTATTTCCTTTACCAAAACTAGAAGGCAATGGTACTGTGTATTGATTACTGCTTTGTATTACCCTAAAGCTGGATACCTGTCAGGTGAGTTTCAAGTCATCCTTATAATTATGTTCCAATTTAGATATGGTCCTAGCACTAGTTATACATTCTAGGTGAAAAGTTGTAATCTCCCCTTCCTGCTCTTTAAGACCCAATCTAAAGGACACTGAAGGCAGTTGAAAATCAGTGCAATGAGCTTCAAATCAAGTTAAAGCCTTGGCTGCACAAGAACTCTTCCAGCTAGTTTGCTTGTGTGACCCACTAGCAGAGAAAAGGTGTATATCTTTAGGAGTTGTATGGAAAACATAAATGAAGCCCCCCCAAAAAATTGTCTTCTGTAGATAAAGCTGCACTCATGGTTGAGCTTCATGGAAGACGCAGCAATRTAAACCAAGTAGTGAGAATTTGCACCCTGAGTAGACAGTGCTCTTCCAGAAACAATTGTGGCAGAGACCTGGCAGGATCAACTCGAAAGGTCTAGTGATGCTTTGCTTTTGCTGCCATCTGTTGAAGGAAGTCTTATGGGTGCTGGTGAAGTTCTGGAGCTCATTTTTTGAGTAGATCTTAMTTTCATATTTAGAATATCTGAGTGTGAGGACCACTTCCATCAGTACTGTGCCCTAGGAATAAAAGAGCTATATAAATATGTATTATTTTCACGATTACTTTTCAAGTAAAGTAGCTATTTGTACTTATTATTATCATTTGTCATTAGATAAATTTTTCTTTTTTTCAGAATCATGAGCAAAATCATCCTGGAATGTATTTCTAGGAAAAAAAAAAAAAAAAGAGAGAGAGAGAGAGAGAAAGCCAGAAACTGAGATACTCTGTTACTGCACCAAAGGAAGAGGAAGTAGCAGAACCTCTGATGGTACCATTCATATAAAGAAAAACAATTCAAAACCTCACAACATAGCAAGTTAACTATTAGGTGCACCTGACTTGATGATTATTCATCTGTAGTGTGGTCTGGATCAAAAAAAATGTGTTTGCCTTTCTGTGATTACTTCTGAAGCACTTTAGTACTGTCACATCCTCTTGGCTTTGCTGTTTTCATTACTCCTGACAGAACGTTTGTGAAAATGCAAGAAGAGAAAAGGGACAGTATAGCAGTTTGACAGCTCTAATTATGAATATTTAAGAGCTGTTTAAATGTGCTCTCTTTTATCACCCAATTTCCTATCAATGACAGCGTTGGAAGCACTTGTCTCATTTTTCAAATCAAAGCTTCTTCAAGCAAAATGCTTGGAGACTGAATAGCTTATGCATGCTATTAATCACAGAGGGTGGGAAAAGATCCATCAAGTATTTCAGATAGTTTGAGAGTGCTTACAGTACTTTCACCTCCCATTTCTCACAGATGAGTGTATATGCCTCCTGTGAATGATCTGTGTGATTCTTTCTCATCCAGAAAGGGTCTTAGGTTTGTCTTCCTTCAACAGTGCGTCAAATGATGTCTGAATGTTTAAAAAAAGAGTAACTTCTAATTGGGGTTAGTCATAGATAGAAGAAAAGAGTAGTTATGTGTTGTTGTCTTAAAGGAGAACAGCTCTTGCTTATTCTGCTTCAAATGGGTCAAGTTTCATCTTGTGGTATAGTCAGAAAAGAGGAACCATCCTGACTTTGAAAAGATATTTTTTTGATCTAAGCCAGAAACAATATTATTGACTGGTGTTTATTCTGTGATCACTGGGGCTTTCTTCACTTAGGGTTGACCTTGATCACAACAGTAAAATGAGCCGCAGTTAATTGTATCTTGATAGTTCTGTGCTTTATGCAATACTGAAGAGAAGTGTCTTCTTCTCATTAGATAATAACCAGACTCTGCCCAGTAATGATGTTAACCTGCTGCAGAATATACTTAACTGCTGGAGACAGAGAAGGGGAATATGTTCATAGACATGCAGACTGTACCCAGTAATAGCTGGTCTAGTCTTTTGTCTTCTGCGAGGCTTGTGGTGGCAGAGCAGTGTGGTAGTTCCTCCAGTGTTTTGAAGGTATCTGTCTGTAGTGCTTATTCCCTCTTCCATATGTTACTGAAAGGTGATGACATGAGATATATGATGATATGAGGTGAAAAAAGTCAGTACTTCATTGAGCAGCATCCTTTCCTGTGGGATTTTCTAGCATTAGTAGAGGGGACTATTCTTCCTTCTGGTCTCATCAGAGTTTGAAAATTGTGTGTCATAGCAAGGACACTCAGTTTCCAGCTTGGGATTTGACTGAATGATGTTAGATGAGAGGAAAAAATGGTTGAGATAGAGAAGTAGAAAGAAGAAGGGAGCTAAAAAGAAATAGTATGGGAAAATGAAGAACTGAGAGAAGAGCAAAATATGTGAAACTGGCTTTGGGAAGCCTGAGGAGAGCAGAATAGAAAGAGATGAAGGAGTAACAAGTAGAGTTGGAATGGGAAGGACAGGAAAAGATGAAAAGACACAGATAGAGGGAAGGGTTTTTTAAAAGAAAGTTTGTCAAATTTATACAGAACATTGCTAAAGAGTATAAAGCTGTCTTCCTGAAAGTGTAGAGGATCCAGCCAATCAGAATATTTGTATAGTTAGTTTTGTACAAGTAATTAGTCTAGAAACCTACAGTGTCATATCCTTGCCTGCTGGTTTGGACCATAGCTTTTAACAGAAATTTATCAGGAGTTTCATAATATAGACTAGAATCTGACTTTGTGTTTGTAGCATCCAACCTCTTCCTCTTTGAACTATCCTCAACCTCTCCATTCATTCATTCATTAGAAACAGCATCTCATTCTATTTCTATTATTCTATATCTCATCTCATTTCTATTTTCTGCTAGGTTCTTATTTTTGCTTTGTCATATCTTGTCATTACCAAAAAAGAGACCTTCCTCAAAGTCTCATGTATTTGCCAGCTGGGCAAGTGTTCAAGTTTAGAATCAAGTCCACACCTATGGTTCTGACTAGAAAGATATGTGGGATATTAGCAATCACAGTCTCACTTTAGAAACATGCCAGACGGGAAAAACACTATGCTTCAAGTCTTTACCTCTCCAGATGGAATGACTGTTTCATTTTTAAAAGTAATTTTTTTTCTTCCTTCACCTAGCATTAGTCAAAGCAAATATGAAGAAATGTGCTCAAAACTATGGATAAAATTTTCTAGAGAGGTTCAAAACTCCTTTGTGTACATTGCCACAGCTGAATAAATGTGTCCTTGAGTTCAGAAATGCCTAGTCCCACAACTCCCGCTGAAATGAGTAAAATCTGCATACAGTCACCCAAGAATGAACTACTAACCAAAGACAGCCACAGCTGTAAATTTGGATTTTTTTTTTCATTAACTTTTGTTCTATGTCTATGCCTATGTTTGGTTTGCATCTTCATGGCTTTAATCTTAGGAATATTTTGGTCCAGCTACCAAACTAGAGGAGGCTAAAGAAAAATAAGGCTGCAACCCTTTTAAATTGAGTTCACTTTTAAATGGAGTTCTGCTATAAAATATTTCTAAATCTTTTGCCATTGAGTGTGTTTCTAATTTTCACATTTTGTTCTCTAAATGATTGTTTTAAGTTTGGTTTTGAAGCACAGTAAGTTTTCATAGCAAAGCAATTAATTTCTCACTGTGTAAGGGAGAATATGAGTACAATTTTATACTCAAATTGTTATTCACATTGCAGCTAACACATTCCTTCAGATCATCTTTAAAACACCTTAAAATGGAGCTACAATTTTAATCATATATATTTTTTTAGTGAGAAAAGAAAGATCAGCTAACAAAGGAAAAAAGGATGCTGTTTGTTGGAAGGATGAGCTATGTCCTGAAACAACTACSAGGGTTGTAGTTGTTGCTGAGGGACAGGTGAGACTTTGTAAGAGGGCAGATTGCAGCCAAATATTCATTTTGGCCTCAAAGAGAGAAGTCAGCCATAACTATACTCTATGGATTGTCACAGAAATTAAGAGACACCCTGTGCACTTGGCTGTTAGGGAGACTCTGAGTCTGCTTACATTTTTCAGTCGAAGCTGTTAGTTTTTGTTAATTGAAATGATTATCACCGAAGGCATATTAACTGTGCTGTTCAGTCCAGTGTAAATGAGCTCACCAAATCATGCTCTTTATGTGGAAGTTTAAAGTGGGTCAAAAATAAATTGAATCAGTGACCTTTTCCAGTAGTTTGCCCTGGGGCAAAGCAGAATGTCATGTGACCAAGTAGTCTATTTTCCTTCTACAAGATTCTCCCTTCTGCTGTGATTTTCAGCAGTCTCCGATCTTCGCTGGCTGAGTTCTGTTGATCACAACTCATGAGCAAGCCTTGAGCCGCTTAGGTAGCCTTGCTTCAKCTGGCACAAAGCAGCCAGTGCTTCACCAAGCCCCATGACTGAAATAAACACTCTATGCCCAAAGGCAGTGTTGTATTAATTAATCACCTTAACAAACTCCCAGGCCTGATCAGTGGGTGTATATGAAGCAGGGAGCAAGAAGAAACATTTCATTAGCCTTTTTATAAATTGATGTATAAACAGGCAGTGAATGAATTATATATTTTTTATTATATAAACTTCAACTTCTACAGCATTCTAAGTTATTTGGGGTATAAGAACAAGGACTGGCTTGAGCTGGAGCCATAGACCAGATTTCTGCTGCCACCAATGTTCTTTTGAACTCTTCTGGCAATGTGACTGTCAGCGCTCATGTTAAGTAATCAAAAATTGTGTTGTAAATATTTTAAGGCCTCCTTTATATTACTACAACATTACACAGTTAAAGGAAATAGGAATCAAAGGCAAAATGTCCCAAAGAACTCTGATATCACAACTCTCTGCCAGTTCATGTTTGTGTTTTATTGTGTTTTATTCCATTTGAGGGATAAATAGTTGCTGATGCTGAACTGAAGTGCTGATTTCTCCTCTCTGAGATAAGTGCTCTACACATCTGATTAGATGCTCTCACATGTTCTCTTGGTCTACGGCTTCTCCCTTCARCCTTCAGAAAGGGCTCTGGAGAAGTGGTATGTGGAGAAGCAAGCAAGCAGAACAGGTCAGTGAGCCCAAGTCTCCCATCTGCTAAGTGAGTGTTGCTTCAGTTAAATTACTGGATTAGAATGAGGAAATTCCCTTCTCTGCTGTTTTTGTGTGTATCTTGATGTATTAGAGCACTCAGAGCCTTCCTACTCCAATGCTTCAAGTGCTGCAGGCAACACAGAGTTTTTGGCTTGTAGATCCTGAAAAGATGCAGACAGGAGCTAAGGAACCAGTTGTAAACACTGCCAGGACTGAGGTGCTTCGGAGAGGACCGAGGAGCAGAACTGTGCACTGTAGGTGTGTATGCAGCATAGCTGTGTTGGGGCAGTCCTAGGATCTTGCGTGAGGGYCACAGGATGTCATCTTCAATCAGTATCTCTTGCACAGCCACATCTCTAAGAATGAAGAGTGGGACACATCTCATCCAACTTCAGCCATTTAATAGGTAGTCATCTAGTCTGATTGGTCATCTAGGTTCCTTGACACTGCAGACTTGCTGAGGGATCACAAGACTACTGGGTAACCCTGGTTCCCAGGGCCACATCTGCTCTGCTCTTCTTGCCTGGATACTCCGGGGCTGGACCCCGCATCAGCCCTGCCTGCCTCGCTGTCACTCTCAGCTCCCTGCTCACCTTCCCCTTCGAAGCAGCCCCACTTTAGCTGCTCCCTGATGCTTAGGCCTTGACTTAGCTCACCCTGAAGCAGGCAGCTTCTGGCTGGTCAGCTCTTTAGCTCTGCTGACTGTATTCATTAGATCATCACCGACTATGATGGGAGCTTAAACACTTATCTCTCGTGTCAATACTTGTCATAGCTAAATTTAGGTATCTTAATCTAGACAGGAATTCCACTCTTAACATAGAGACAATGAGGGCTCAGTTCAGCTTTCCAGCCATAGGTGTCCTGAGATACTAATGTACAGGCTAGCAAGGCTTGAAGATGTAACAGAGGAGCTATGTGTCCTGCTACAGCAGCAGCTGGAGGCCAGGCAGAAGAACCTCAGGGATCTCAAATGGCAGCAGGCAACAAGGTTTCTGCCATTAAAACTGGCTGAGATGAATTTCTCATGAAAAGTCCCATTTTATTTTACCTTGAATCTGTATGTTTGTCTGTGTAAATTGAACATAAAATACTAATAATGCCGTTGCACATCCAACTGTGATTGCAAAGTCTGAAGGACTGTGTGTGGTGTCAGGCGTTGCTGTGGGGCAGGGCTGCAGCAGTTGGCCTGCAGGTTGGGGCCAGGAATGGGTCGGAAGAGAGTAACTGGGGTCAGACACAGCCCTCTGATGGCTGAGCAGGGCCATGATGATGGGGCCAGGTGGATACATTTCATTTTTACTGGCCTAAGTGACGGTATGTTATACGAACATGTAATTATTTCATGTTCTGTTTGTGTGTGAAATAGTGCGTAGAATCTGAATTCTACTGCTTAAACATTTTGGYTTAATATGCAGAGAGAGTGTTAAAAATCTGCTTAGTTTAAAAACACCTTCAGACTACATAATTTTGTGTTGTAACTTTCTGTATCACTAGTGGAGTTTTGCAACAGTTGCTTGTATGAAGATGTTCCTAAAATAATTGCATGGATATTGTTTCTTATCCACAGCTGTGTTGGGGGATGTGTAGGAGGTGTCAACAAAGCTACTAGGTGAATTTSAATATCATATTTCTGTAGTGGGAACCATGTTTTTTATTTGCAAGACAGTAACTATTATAAAGTGTTTTAATCCATGTTTAGTTTTTGTGATGGTCTAATATTATAGACAAGAAAACACAATGATGTTGAATAAATTATCAGGACTTCCATCAAAGGTACTTGCCCAGCTGTGAGTGGGTGATTCTCTCATTCTTGTACATGAAACAATAGTGTTTACTTCTTTATTAAAACATTTTCCCTACCTCCAGGATCCCTGCTATCCCTCTGCTTCCTGGACAGCAAAATAAAGGAGTTCTTCAAAATTATGCAAGAAATAGGAAAATTAATTAAAATATGTAGGACAGGAGAAAATTTCAGTATTTTATGTAGGTTTCTGAGCCTTAAACTATATTTATAATGTAATACTTTAAATTAACTAAAAAAATGTTTTCCTTCAGGATGTAGATTTTGAAAGGTAACCTAACCTTTATTTCTGTTATAAAATAAGAAGGTTGTGGTAATAGTCAATTTTGTAAAAAGAATAAGGTCATTTGCTTATTTTTAGATTAGCAAGGGAGAAAGTGATAAAAACTTTCATATCCAACTTCTCTTTCCCTAATGAATGAATTTTTGAGCAAATGGTTCAGCTGTGCAAGGAATTTTCCCATTAATTGTTTTTTTAAACAGTTTTATATTGAATTGTCTATATAGAAGGTAGTGCAATATTTTTAAAAGTCATCTGACTTTAATAAGACTGTATCAAAACTGACTTTCAGAAGTGATCTACATTTGTTAATATTTTCTATTGGGGAGGCATGGAAGGGAYCATTTYGATTGTGTTTTTTGAAATTGCCAGTCTTAAAAGAATTTTTCCWAGTTGATACTCTCTTCAGTTGGTAYATGAGTCTTTATTTAGACTTGTTTGGCTCCACAGTTGCAATAAGGTCTTGCACCAGGTTATAAGAAAGGAGTTGCAAGACTGCAGTATGAAAGTGTGAGAAGTATGCAGTATGAAATGCGTAAAGTGTTGAAAGTCAAGGAAAAGATGAAAACRCTTCAAATTTTCAGATGACAGTCACATAAGGGAAATAAGGGTAGAGGAAATCACAATGTTACTTACTTGAGCAGTCTCTAGCCAGTGTCTCTCTACATCTGCAAGGAGGCCCACAGATGAAGAATGGCCCCATCTGGTGCCTCCAGCTCCACCTCTGATGCTGGGAGAACACAGCAGATGATAGTGAGAACTTGAATTTTTGGAACTCCCCCTCAGCCTATGTGAAGGATGATATATTATTATTACTTTTCCTTTTTTTCCTGTTTGTTTTAATTAGCTGAGAGATGTTTCAGTCTTCTTATCGTWTATATTCTTGAATATGAATGCACTAATGGACCTGTGTACACAATCATACACAACTGTGAACATCTCTTAAATCCACCAGGTGGGTGGGAAGAAAAATTCCTCACATTTATGTAGAACTAAATATACTGTGTGATATTGTTCATAGTCAGACTCTTTAAAAGAGTAATTTGTGCCAAAAAGTCTACAGAGACTTGAAATTGCCACCTGTAATTTCAAGTAAAAGAGAATTTATCATTTCCTAAGTGTTACATTTCCTGTTTGTAAATTTAGGTTACATTTTTAAATKGTATATCTGGCTCTGCTGCAGACATGTTCAGTCTTGCTGTCTAGGTTTAATTCAAATTGAATTTTCTTTAAGCAGCTTTATGTATAGTTTTATATGTGTTTGTTCTTCTTATCTAGCTTGAAATCATTTATTCCCCCTACTCTAGAGCAGAGGGAATCAGATCCATGCCACATCTCTTCAGTAAAACAGCAGTCTATGTCTAGTTCTCTATTACACTTCACATGTAATTATTTTGTCTTGGGTGCGAGAYTGTGGAAGGATGGTGTTACTTAGAAGTGAGTCTCCAAAATAAGTATTCCTAGCCTTTTCATTTCTTGATTTTATTTTCTTTTTTTTTTGCAGCTGGATCACAGCCTTTCAGGGATTACTGACAGTTGTGGCTATTCACTACTGTGACAGCCCCTTTGCCTCCTTATTCCTTCCCTGTATTCTCTATATGTGAAAAATCCCTCTCCAGTGCTAAAATACACTTCTACTTGTTCACACCTGTGTTGTGTTCAGCTGGAATGTGATCAATAATCAAAGCAATTTATTCCTAACCTAAAATTTAACTATTCAAAAAAAAAAAAAAAAAAAAAAAAAAAAAAAAAAGATGGAAATGTATTTAGGGGATAGTTAGGAGAAAGTAAAGACTGGATGAAGTCACCTGTTAACTCTGAACAGAGGAATGATATATCCTGTTGTGGATGCTCTTGAGGGCCCTGTGCACAGGCTGTTTCTCTGTCATGTAACCCAAATGCATCTGTCACATGAACAAAATGCAGGWGCTCCATCGTATCACAGGGACATTCCTGACTTTTGACAGGAGCATGCACGTGTACCACCAGGTCATGAGACTGGATGTGAAGGGAAGGGGCTGCAGTGCTTTCGGAAAAGGAGGCAGCAGGGAACAGGCTGCTAGAACAATTTTGCTGGCTCCCAGCCTGCTCCTGCCAAAGCTTCTGAGTCCATTGCAAAAGACAGATTAGGCTTCAGCCTGGGTGAATTGTTCTCACTGGCTGACTCTAACCCAAAGGCTGCAGGTCAGGCGCCCCTGCTGTACGTCATCCGCAGAGATGTTCAGCAGATAATCTGGCAGGGAGTTTGATGCCTGTATTCGTAGCCCTTGGTCCCTGATTGCAGTCTTATGTTGAGTTTCCCAAGGAAGCGCATTCTGATCTCACATCAGTGTAAAGAAAGCATAGGTCCTTAAATTAATGCGATAAGGTATTTGGAGGTGATAYGGGTAGGCAGAATGGCATTAATCTACACTAGCTAATAATCTGGTGCCCTGTAAACTTGAATAAGAAATGCACAGTGACAGGACAAGAAGCAGGGGAAATTCTGCCTGGACAGAAGAAAAAAATCTTGACCATGAGAACAACTAAATGTTGGAAGAGGCTGCCCTTGGTTTGACAGGACACTGGATAACCAAATCTGGCACTGTGTTCCTTGTGAGGGAGGCCCAGAACTGTCTGTGTGGAAGGACAGACTAGGAAGAAACTAGAGCTAAAAAAAGCAAAGCGACAGAATTCCTGCATGACTGCAAGCACCAGATAAAAAGTAGGTAGAAGAGACATATGGATACGCACAGACTGCAATGTAGCTTTGAGTAGGACTTTTCACTGGCTGCAATAAAAATATTATCTGCAGTTTAAATAAATACTTCTAGATAGCACAGACCTCCTGCATCACCTATTTAATTAGTCTTCAGACTCTGCTGCTCTTTGGGTCCTGGCTCTGTCATGGCCTATGCTTGTAGTTACAGCAACACCAGATGAAAAATTAGAGAATGGAAGGAATGGACAGAGAAATACTGAGCAATCTTCCCAAAGAGAGTATGTATCACAGAAGCCACTTTTGATAATATTGTCCCCCTGCTCATGTTGCGTCCAACATCCAAAAATAGAAATCCCATTAACAATGATAAATAAGTGACATGTGTTTAAGAGAATAAAATTAAATGTATAAATCTTAAGCAAGAATTATTGTAAAAATGTTAATTCATTAATCTGCAGGTGGTCTCCCCATGAGCACATTATCTCATAGTGTCACTCATTAATAATCTTTTCCTGTCACTTCTGAATTAAATAGTTTATAGAAATTGCAGCCTGTGCTTTTCCTCTGATGATTAACAGACTTGCTATTGTATACTGCTACAGGAGGTAAAAGTCCTSAGTATCTGAAGCAAGAAGTGATTTCTGAATTACCTGGATTGCATCCTGTTCTTCCTTTTCACATGCCCTATTGTCTTGCAAGTAAACTATAGGTAGTAATAAGTTTAATAATACATAGTTAAACTATGTATAGACACAGTTAGACTACAAAAACMTTTTCATTTTAAATTTAAAAGACCTCAAAATTAGCCTTTTTTTCATCTAACTGCCAAATTGCAAGAGCAGGATCTCAAGTAGGTATAAATCTGAGCAATTTCTRTTTAAGCCATTAGATCAGTGACAACTTGCTCCTGTTGAATGGCTGTTTGTGCTTAGCTTACAGCTACAGGCAGAAGCACAGCGTGCAAAAATGAGGTGTTAGTGGGAGCCAAAGGCATTTTTTTTTATTTGAAAGTTCAAATGCGTTTGTAACGGCCCTAAAAATACACTCTGCTCGTGTTGAAGRACCTAAAGCGATGTAGAGTTCTAGGGTAAAGTGGATGGCAACGCTCCTGTGCATTTCACCTGTGACATATTCATTGAATTGCAATTTGGATGCTGCCACCTGTTGTTCTGCTGCTCTCCTCCCAGCTATTTATTCCATTCCCACTTTCCGTGTTCAGTTGATTCCAATTTCTGTCTTGCCCTGACTTCCTCATCCCAATTTAAGACTGTCTATCAATCCTAGCACCTTTTCAATGTTTACTAAAAATAGCCCATTTTTGATTTCCAAGCAAGTTCCTTAGTCCTTCCTTATCCCTAGCCCAGACCTTGTCCTCTCTGTGTTCAGGCAGAAAATTCCTTCTCCTTGTACTACACAGAGGCTATGTCTACGCTAGCAAATACTGTGGCCTGATGGGAGCAGATCTGTGAAGTGAGAGTATGTGCTGAGGACCCAGCCAGTGTCTACCCTGTCATCTCAGGGGATTTCACTTTGGCCAAGCTCTCATGGGCAGGATCCTTAATAATGTGAGGAGCACATCCCCTGCTGTAGCTTCATCTGGCAGTGAATCCAGCTTATGCCCGTTGAGACCACTCCACAAAGTGGAGTGAAAGCAAGTGGAAACTAAGTGTGGTAACTGGTGACAAAGAAGGGATTTGATTCAAGATTTGTGCATTYCTTAGGCAAACTAAATCACTAGTAGACATAGACACTAGAAAGCAATGCCACAGTGGCTCCTGACGGTCCAGAAAACTGACTGCAAGAAAAGCCATACTCAACCTTTATAGTCCAGGCTGGAGCTTTAAAGAACTGAGGTGCCAAATACTAACAAATCTTTACTGGGAATTTATGAATGAAGATTTCTCAGAACTTGTAAGTTAATCAGAACAGCAAAATTCACATCTCTGCTATCAGGACAAAATTTCTGCTCCAAGCCAGAGCTCTTGAGTTTCTCACTGCCAGACTTTTTCACTTGTTCAAAACAATAGCTTTTCCCTAAGATTATTATCATAAAAGCTAAAACATTTTAGATGAATTTAGGAAAAAGTATGAGTCTACAGCTGATGCCTGTGGAAAACATGAGTCAAAAAGGTGAAGTTTGTTGAAGAGAGAAGCATTTGTATGTTCTTAAATTAGATTTCTGGGAAACTTCCCCTGGAAATCACCCCATCAGATTTCCCTGCTCAAAGTCTAAACTTCATCTGATTGTTCACATTGCAAAATCAGAAAGGAAATGATCATCTACACACTCTTCTAACGAATCCTCTACATACAAATTTTTCATGACTGTAATATTGGCATATCCATTTCACATAGGCAGTCTTGATGTGGAAGACAATACAGCCAGTTTTTTGAAGGCTGGCTAAAATTTTTACACATTTAAGAAAAAACAACTAAATAAACAAAAAATCAAACAGCCCCCTGACACTGGGAGCCCCCAGCCCTGGCATGGCCAAGCTGGCTTCTCTCATACGAGCTACTCAGAGACATACCTGAGTTGGGGACCATGCACATGATCTGGTCCTCTTATTTGTTAGGAGGAAACTAAATAAATGCTGCTACCTACGAATTGACCTCCTGCACATCCCCTCTCTGGCTGTGCTTCAGCTTGGCAGGGGGAGAGCAAAGCAGCACATTCAAACTTGTGAGGCCACTTGTGACTGAAGCGAGATGGGGAAAGATCATCTCTGTCACCTCTTTATCAATAGAGTTGACACATTTGAGGAAACTGCTGCCTGTCTCCAGCAAGGCGTCGAGAAAGCCATGAATTATTTATTCGTTCAATTAGTCGACATAGGTGAAGAGTGGAGAGAGCTGTAAAATAATTACTTATTGATTTGCCTTTTCTTCCTTGAACCGCTTCACAATTTTGGTGTGAGACAGCAAAAGCACACAGGCTGGGGGCTCCACTTGCTTTCTGCTCTGGTTACAGTGGAGCTGGCATTACAAATAATGAGGCTTCAGCTTTGGACATGTGCTAATATTGGTGCTGGCACGACAGATGGAATAACTTTATTTGCTACAGCACAGATGCTGTAACCCCATTATTTTCTACAGGCATGTGAAGCAACAATCAATAACTCCTTGTCTGCTTATGGCATTTGGAAATCTCTGGGGATTACTTATGACACTCAGTTGTTTTTCACACTTGCCATTAAATCATATTCAAAACAACTCCAACTTTCAAAAACTAGCTACTTAACCATCCTGCATATTAATGCTAATAAAAAGATCTACCTAGCTTCAACAAGTGACAGGCTATCTTACCTTTCACAAACAGGGGGACATGGTTAATAGGATATTTTTAGGTCATTCAAAATTCTGCACAGCTTCTAGAGTTGTTTCACAATGACTAGGTCGGTCATCTAGCATTGCTGGTTGCGGTTTGTATCAAAGCCTACAGCGTGAGATGGTCAGMAGACAATCTGCGAGCATTGCCTGCTACATTTCTGTGATGGAGTAAAGGTCATGAGGACTCTGACATTGCACTGTCACTATAGGTACCTGCTCTGAGCTGAGGAAGCTCTTGAAATTGAAATACTTTAGTTAACCATTTTGAGATTTAAAGTAATTTGCAAAATGGACTACAGGCAAGTACAGACCAGGTGATGAGTTCTTTTAAATAGATCAGAAGCTTTAATATCATTTTTGGAAACAAACACACCAAATCACCTTTTAATCCTTGAGGAAACTCTTATCCTGGGGTAATTGTGTGACTAAGAARTTATATCATTGCTCAGAACATTTTGAAGCACAACAGTTCTTGAATTTTTTGACTGTTATCAAACTGCAAGTTAGAACATGACATATATACTGTCATTAGTCATCACAGTCTGTGGTCAGGAATGTGTCAAGGCCACTGAAATCATTTCTAAGAAGAATATAAAGAAATTTCTATCATAGGACCTGCCTGTGGCAGACAGAAGTGGATATGACAAGCACTGACATTTAAACCTTGAATCAACTTTACTTTCGAACAGAGCAGTAAGATTTTCTCTAGCTGGTGACTATCGTATATTCTACCACATATTTGCTGGTTACTCAAGCTCCTAGGTTCATGTACCACAGAGCTACTGGCCCTGTACTTGTCCAAAGAGTGGTCTGATCAGATTCAGCACTCAACAGCTTGCTTGAGGAAAAGGTCAGCAAGGTGGATTCTCCCACTGGCTTTACAGTACCAACAAAGTGATTTTTCTTGATGCCGTTTTTGTGGTGAACATGATGAATGACCTCTTTAAATCTAACAGCAACTCACACAAACCATTGCCAACAACAGGAAAATGAGACTTATGAATTTGATGCCAGCACTTGCTTGTGAAATACTTGGACAGATGCTGGTTCATCTTCAGCTTTCTTGTTGCAGGGCCGAGTCGCAGCTTGATTAGAAACAGCAGCTAAGATGGGCCTGAAGAGGATGAAGTTTCCAGAAGTCACATTTGCTCCTATCATGTCTGCTGCCTCTGTAGTGGCTGTGGTCCGGCTGGTGGCAAATGTCACTGTGAAACAACATTTTAGAATTTTTCATTTGCTTTAAAAAAAATCCCCCAAAGCTAGGAAATTACACATAAAACCATTGAGAAGAACACTATGCTTGAAAACTTCAAAAACTGAAAGATAAAAAATTACATGATTAGGTTGCTGGTAAAGTCCCATTTATCACACCTCATTCATTTACACTATGACTGTCTTCACTTCCATGTTCATATATCACTTTTTCCACAAACAACTCTCATTCCAGCATTTCCTTAAGTGTTTGCCTTTGTAACATTAATGCTGTCAGCAGTTTCTCTTAACATAGTGTAGGTGAGCTTTGCAAGAGATTTTTACACTCTTTATTTCTCTCTCTCCTTTCAAGTAAAACATATTTTCAGGAAGCAAAGCTGAAGACCAGGGCCAGAGTGAGCAATGCCAAATTCTTATTAAAAGCCATTCATATCCTGAGCATTCAACTCATCCAGTGAGTCTCCTAATTTTTTTCTTGCAATCTGTTTGGGAAGTGAGCATCTTCAGCAAGTAAATGTTAGCAGGAAATTAGGGGAAAGTTTCCAGCAGTTAAGGGTTCTTATGTTCAAGTATTATTTTGAAAATATTTTTGGTTAAGTGCTAACACATTTTCGAGTGTTGTTTAACAGGTATGATGGCATTTCATGTGGGAGGTGAGTGTACACCAACAACGGTACTACTCCTTCAGCATGACACATATGTTCATTTTGTGTGCAGGAACTCTGATTTTCCGGGCTCCTTGTCAATACCTACGTTGGCGTCGTTCACAGAGTAATCCTATGGGTGGTATTCCCAGGAGGATTTTAAATTTAATTATTGTCAGAGTGCTTAGAGGCATTTTTGTCAAATCAAAATACATAAATAAACAAATAAGACAAACTTCTCTTTTCAGTAAAGACACTTTCTACCAGCAGTAACTCCAAGTTCTGCTGTTAGCTACCTGCCGGCTATCCCAATCTGCATCCGTGTCTCCTGGCACAGAAGCAGACCTCAGCCACATCAGTAGAGCTTTKCTAGCTTCTGAATGTTGTGTGGACAGTGAAGTTTTTGGAGAGCTGYGAGAACACGGCAAACAGACTGCTAGTAAACAAGCTTCATCCAAAAGGGCAGTTCTGAGTAGCCAAGGGAAAAAGCTCAGGAGCAGCTTTCAACAAGAGCAATTTGGAGCAAGAAAATCCACGATTTATTTGGGTAGRTATTTGACAAACTTTAGTGTACTCCTAGGAGGGATTACATGTCTGTTGGAGGAAAACTTCCCTCGGGTCCTTGCTTTGAACTTTCTGCCCCAGCAAGGGACAGTCTTTCCATCATTACTTCCTCTACTTTTTCCCCTCAGTAATACTGAAAGTCCTGCTTATATTGACGCCTTGTAATTTTTCTTCTTGTCAACTTTCTCCTACACAGTTTAGCAGCTGGTAACAGCAAAGATGTCAAAGATTGGATCAAATATGTGAATTTTACCTTCTTCTATTTTGAATGTAGGTTTTACCCTACCCAGCATTAGCCTGCCTGGAACTGCAAACAGGTGGTAAGTTTACTTACTGGAGTGTGAACTTATGCACTGTTCTTCTATACCATTCTCTGCTGGTTSTTATTTCTTATGAAATGCAATTAGTTTTATTAAGTTGATATTAGCACAGCACTTTGAACAAGYAGACCCCTGTACCTGTTAAGAATGCTTCTAGCACATTTTATAAGGCAGTATCAAAGGCGACACTGGATAAGTATTTTTCATATTTTCTTCTACATGTCATTTTATGTCAACTCAGGGTCATTGAATAAGGACACTCTAAAAATATAGGTGCTCACTAATGTTCAAAATTAGGGCTGCATGAATAATTGATGGCCAGCAAACTGAGGAACAAATTGTGTTCAGATTGAACTAAGTGTAATTGTTCTCATTTCCTTTTCTCTAAAATGGAAACTCCAAGCATTTTTGTGGTAGTAGTTACTGTTTTGACCTGTAACTCAAGGGCTAGAGCACTCCCATATTGTGGGAGACACTGGGACATTTCTAACTCCTACCAAGTGCTTTTGAGTCCACATCTCTCACTGTTGCACAGAGTGTTTTATTCTATGGATTTTGTAAGGTGGAGAGACAGGCAGGAGAAGGTGGGAAGAGAAACAGGATCTATGTCAGTGTTGTTCACATTATCCTGACTTTTTGTACAAATAGTTTAATATCTGCTTAATTAGGAGCCAAACCAAGATRTCCCCACCCTGTTGGGACAATGTGTCACTTGACTCCCTAGCACATGAGTTTCCTGACAATCAGGCTGACACACAGTCTCTGTCTAAGTAACAATTTCCTGCAAAACAGACCAAYCTGAAAACAAAAACCTAATATATCCCGTGCCTGTGCTCTAGGACATTGAAGAAAATGCAGCTGAAGGAGGTTCACRTCCATTTTTTGCCTTATTCAGGATGGGGACTTCAAGCAAGGTTTCCCTATCTCCCAGGGGCTCCCCAGCTACCACCAGATYGGATGATCCCAGCAGAGGGGTTGTAGAGGATACTAAGCAAACATATGTAGAAAATTACTGCTGTGCTTCGTGTTTAGATTCATTTGGAACCTGAAAATTTTAGATTTTTTTTTGCCTCCAAAAATAACAACCCAAAGAATTAAAAACACTAAGGAATTAAATCATTAAGACTTTTTTTATCTTCTGCACTCTCTTATTCCTTCCAAGTGAAGCCTGACGTTTAGGACATTCTCTGGATTCAACTGTCAGAAGGAGGAGAAAACTGACATCAAGTCTTCCATATGCAATGAAAGAAGAATCTCTTGTGGAAATATCATTCTAGTTGTTTAAAATCCAATTTTAATTTAAAAAGAAAAAAGTTCAGATCATGTTCCCTTCCCARCTGGTGGAGCTGGTGGAACCTTTCCTATCCAATCCTCATTGTATTACCTGGTCTCTGATGGGTCTCATAGATAAAATTCTTCTGCCTGAAAATCTAGAAGGGAGCAATGCACTGGGTGTAGTAGGACAAATCCAATAGACTTTGGGAGGCTCAAGGGAGTATTTCCATTTATGGCAATGTTTATTTGTCAAATTTATGAATGRAATCTACTGAAGATCTGATTGTTATACAGCAAAAAAAGAATACACTGAATTTAATAGGCCTGATTTTCTAATCTGTTCTTGCTGGTTATAAGGCTAATGGTATTGCTGGTGCTATCCACCAAATTTGGAGACCACAGTAAAAAAAGCTCAGCATCTTGGAGCTGACCAGCAGCATCAGCAAAAGACTGTGTGCTTGGCCCTCAGGGCAGTAGAGGGCTTGGTTTGAATTTTGTAGGCACTACTGAAGTAACTGACTGTAAGAATAAATTTAAGGGGGTAGTAGGCTAGTAATCCCATGACGAGCGTACCAACATGCAGGAGGTGGCATGAAGAGTTGACTGAGGACAGCTGCAGATGAAGTGAATTTACTGGAAATCAAGACTTGCGTTAATGACGGAGTGAAGAGTTAATAACTGTGAGAAAAGATCTGGGCAAGTAGAATTGCAGGGAGCTTCAGTTTGAAGTGACTCAGAAATGCTATTAGAGTAAGTGAGGACTCCTGAACAGAGGTCAAGAAATACGATCTTAAGATATGCACATTGACCTGCAATTTCTAAAGGGCCATCAAAATCTCAGTATTGGCTTTCTTAGCAAAGCCCAATTTCCTGTAATTTGTTTTGAAGCTTTGAAAAATCCTTGCATTGGAGTAATTTTAACTTAGTGTTTCAATAACACTTCACACATGGCCAAGAGTTAGTCCCTATAAGCAAAGGAGTTGGGCTCTGCCCTTCAATGAGGCAACAGCTTTTGAAAGGTTTGCTGTTACGTATACCTACCTTGAAAAAGCTGGTGGAGGCTGTCCTATCCATTACATGTCTTTACACTGAAAAGAGAGCAAATAAACAACTTGTTCAAGCAGTAGGTATTTTTTATAAAGTGCTGTGTGTTGGGACATCATTATTAAAATAATGATGTTCAGATAGCAGGAGGCATTCCTGAATTGATAAAAAATCATGTTGATGTGTGAGAAGTGTGGAACTAGTCTTGAATAAGGAGTCTACTCAGGAGGGAGTCCTACAGGATTTATTGGCTTCAGGATACATACAGTCACCCAGTTGAGTTATTCAGGATTTCTATGGGCATAAATGAGAGCAAAATCTCCCCCAGTATCTTAAAAGGCAGATCAGTGCTGAAAGTGCCCACTGAATGTAGGAAACTGTGYGTTTGGGATGGAAGGAAAACAACAGGAACTTGCACAGACTGCAGTAGATAGGTCAGGTCTTCATACCTCCAAAAGAAGATGGGAAAAAGAACGTCATTAGATCACTGCAAGATGTTAAAGAAGTATTTAAAGTAAAGGTCACTGATTTGATTATTTCTATTGAATAGTAAGCACCTTTTCTGCCAGAAGTATATATTACAAAAGTCAGCTTGAGCCTTTCAGGTATAGGTACAGGGCATCATTCTGAGAAAGGTCAGAGCAAGTAGCAGCTCCTCTTCTTGAAAGGAACCAAGACACCAAAAGGTTTTTATTAAAACCTGTTCTGTGAAGTTATGCCTAGACTTTCTGCAGAGTATTTTCAGAAGTAAACAAAACTTTTTTCTTACAGGAAAGCTCTCATTCTTTCAGGTGTTTTAAGATAAGTGAGTCTGTCTGCTAGACAAGAGCAGTCTGTTGATAAACCAGCTCTATAAACCATTTCAAATTGAGAACATAATAGGATTACTTACCATGGTTACATATATTTTTCCATCAGTAAATGAATGTGAAACCTCTTAGATTTTTTTTGATTCAGATGGAGCCACACAGATTAAGAATTAACGGTGCAGGATATAGTCAATTTAGTTAGAAGGGAATTTTTACTTCTCATGCTGACTGAATAAGTATTTATTAGCACAATTCATGGAATATGGAGTACTTGCTAATTCAATAGTTATTCCGATTATTTAAAGTCGTGATTTCAGCATTGCCATTTTGTAGTATTAAAAATAATGAGAGAGATTAAAATAGTAAACTGGAAATGTGGCCATGGTCTTGAATATGCAGGTACAAAATATGGGAAAGTGTGATACAGAGGTAGAAAAATTGGTTCAAGAAAAGTGTGCTTGGAAAYCTGTAAGTGCTTTTTCAGATGTAGATAAAGAAATTTTGTACACAGAATACAAAAATGAATGCTGTGAGCTGCTTCATGTTAACTAGCTAAACGAAATAAATATAGTGTTTAAGGCCTAAAAACTGTCCAGCACAGAGCTTGTAACCATGGCCTMGCAAGAGTTAAGCATATCAGACTTGATTTGCTGGGTATCTGTAAACTCTGTGGCAAACTCAAGAATAATTTCCAGAATATAGGAAGAAGTTCCAACTAACTCCCAGCTCTGCAGGTATTTACATCACACAGAATAGATATAAAATGCTAATAGATCAGAGTAGCAGGGACAGATTCCCACTGATATAATTTACCAAAATGTCAGTGTGTGCACAGGCTTGCCTCTCTCTTGACGTTTCTTGACTGGAGTCTCTCCACTGGCCGCATAATCGCCCCAGGGAATTAAGGAATAAAATGGTGAGCTGTTATTGCTGACGAGATTGTTGAGGCAGAGAATCCAGTTTTATTCTGTTTGCTTTGGGTTCAAATACACCATTTCTGGCAATCTGGGCTATAGASACTCTGTGATTTGCCGATGGGCAGAGTATGCCAATTGCAATTCAGAGCTAGGCTATTTATGACTTTAATTGGAAGAAGAGCAAAGCAAGTTCATATCTGCCTGCAGAAAGCCATGCAGACATGGCTGTTTTATGATCTGCCTTTTGTCACAGGGGAGTTAGTTTCATTCCTCTTTGTCATTTCATTCTTTCTCCTTCAAACTAATACACTCTCTGAATGAAAGATGCCCGAAGGTGCTATTGGAGTTCATCCAAAGGCAGTTATGGTGSAAGATTCACTCTGGTGAGAACTCATCTGCCTTGGAAAGCTGTAGCTCTTGAGCTATGCCAGTGGAGTTACAGTGATGAGGTTGTCCTATTGTGGATACGGTTGGGCTGATGGAGAAGTGCTGATAGCTGAAGAGCTTATTCTAAATCTGAACTGGAAATAGGTCACACTACGACCAGGTGTCTTGAGTGCAGCAAACCTGCACCCATATATGAGGATGGGATAGTAATGACTCTCCACTCACCAAAAAAAAACCCCTTCTTTGGGTTTTGCCTTCTACACAGTGTAGAGTACCCCAAAGAGCAATATCACTGGCACTATTTTAGGATATCCTATTCCATTAAGCTGTGGAACTAGTCACTCCAGGTGACACAAAGCTCAGTCTGTCAAAAGAACCTGACCAAATCTTCAGTGGGTGCAAGTCAACGCAGCTCTGCAGAAACATCAAGGCTCCATGCTCATTTGCATCACCTAAGGGTGCTTGCACCTTCTATAATCACTTAAAGCTGTGCTGAGGGATTGGGTTAAGATAAAGCATTTTGCATCTACTTGGCACTATATAGAGTGCACATATTCTGAGRGAGCCTTGAGATACCTAAATCTTACTGAATTTCTTTAGAAGTTGGACATCTGCTTCCCACAGGCTCTTTTGAAAATCACTGCCATAACCACTTGGTGACATGTAAGGGAGGAGTGAGTGGGGCCCAGCATTGGCTAAGAACTGCAATAATAATGTAAGTGACTTCAAGTGAGGTAAATACTAAATATATATTTCCAGTTTGACACAAAATCCACTGACAACACCATGATCTGAGATCCTTTTATCATGCATGATTATAATCACTTGTTGGCATGAGGTGCCTATCTGTCGCATTTATAGTTAGAAGCAGTGGAGGCAGCTGACATCTGACAGGGATGAGGCAGACCTGACAGGCTCCCCCACCTTGGCCTGCTTTTCCTCTCCCTTTCACTCTTGTCTTTCAGGGGCTGGTATGACATCTTGTCTTTACCCCGCAGGCTTGCATGCCCGATCTCCCCACCACTAGAGGGAAACGTGCTGTTATGGCTTCAAAATGGGTGGGTTGTTCTTGGGAGAGCGGAGATCTATTTCACACTGGACACATGCACATTCTCTTTCTTCATGCTTGGCAACTTCCTCTCCATCTGGGTACATTTAAAAAACTCGTCAATGGTGGATCTTTCYTGAATGTGGCCTTGGCAGTATGGATTGCTGAGGCTGTGTGTGTTGAGCAATTCCAGAGCACTGTGATGCTTCCAGGTGAAGCTGGGTGCCAGATCTCTGCCATGAGCAACATGCAGTCTACAAGCTGGTTAACTCTTTAGAAATCAATCATACGTTATCACAGAAGAATAACCAAATAGTGACTCAAAGCAGTGTTTTGTCCCCTGATTCTTTTTTTTGTTTCTTGAAGAATATAACGTGCACTTGGACTTTTCCTGACAAAGCTTATCTCTTTCCTCACACTTGTTTACTATTTGAGGTTATCATCTTGGTGAAGGTTGTCCTCCATCTGCTGTCAGTCTCTGCTGCTTCATTCCCTTCCCATCAGCAAGTGGAGGAAAGAAAATCAGCTCAAAAACTGGTGATATCCTGTTACATGAACACAAGTCATATGATTAGAATAATTCCTAACTTTGCGTGACATGTATATAAAATTGCAATCTCAGCTTCAACAAAATGAGAGGACAGTGCATACAATTAATAGTGGATGAATGAATGCACAAATTAACATTAGACTTATTTCTAAGGATAATCATTTACTCTATGTTTCTTTTTTGCTAAAACTTACTATGAAGAACACTAGGAATTTTTAACAGCTTATTTCACTGTATTAAACTGGTGCTSTCTAAAGCATCAGTTTGGTATCTAACGGTGAAGTCTCTTACCTATTCTCCTGAACTGTTATGCCACAATTGTGACACTTCTATGGACTTCCCATTGCTGAAAAAATGAAACACTGTTTTCTCTTATTTTCTTACACCAGCATGGATCTATAATAAAATCTCCATTGAAACTGGTGGCAGAATTTGACCCATCAACATTTTGTGAGTTTTAAAAACAGCAAGTAATTGAAAAGAAGCCCATTGTTTCCAACTTTAGTAGAGGAACTTTATCTATCAGACAGCTGCTGTACTCTACCTGAGGTTGATTGATGCTAGCTTAATAATGATGATCGATTAGATCATCAGTGTCATCCTTAGAAAGAATGTACTTTAGCTAATGACATCAGTTGACTAATAGATTCCTGTTTAAATGTCAAGGGGCCAGAGTTAGATGCTCTGCTAAGTACTTACATTATACCTATTGAAAAAAATCACATCAAGTCTGCCTTACAAACAAAGGACTTTTATAACAGACATGGTTATAGCCCCTCTATTTCCTCTACTGCTGAGAAGCAAATTTTGCTTTAATTTGCAACAGTGCAAAACTGGGAGATACACCATTTGTCCTCAGAGTTTGCCTCAGCCTTTCTAGAAATCATCAGATATAAATTCCAGAGCTGTTACCTGAATATGCCTTTCCCTGCTGTGGTTATAGAGGGCACATCTCTAGCTCTGAAACCAAAAGTATGGAAGGTGTTCCTTTTGTCCAGTGCTGTCTCAGGAAGGGAAGCTTTGGGATGAACTTTCTCTTCCAGTATGTTTGCATTCTGAGCCACTCAAATTCCCGTCTTCTGATTATATTTCACCTCCTATGAACATTTTGAGAACATCTTACGTTGTAAGATGTTGCCATAAGAAGATTGCATTTCCCCTTCCTCGCAAGCACAAGACTGTGAATAAATTTTGCATTAACGTTATGCACAAGTTAATGACTTCAGTGGACTATATCATGCTATGAAATCTTCAGATGTAATTTCCAATTGATTTTAAATTAGCCTTCAGGGAAGCAGTTGCTTAATGCATACTTACATAGGTAAATATGAATGGCAATATCATTCTACTATTGACTATCATCTTCTTTATGGCTTCCTTATGAAGAGATACAATTTTATGACAAGATGTGACTAACATATTCATCTTAATCTAAGTATGTGGTAGAATAAGCAGCATACTTTACTATATGCAGATGTATAATTGCCACTGTAAGAAATAATTTTTTACTTTGAACTTGAATCAAAATGTACAGAACTGAGAGCAGACTGGTTCACTTTATCTTAATATATCTAAAAGCTCCCTTACACTTAAGTTTAAYTTTTGAACTGAATTAATTTATTCCTTTTCAGTAGATCACTGCCAGTACAAAACTCACTTGCATAGCTAATAGAACCAGCATTACAGACAGGCATTTAGACTTGTTCGCAAGTGTGCATGCATTAAATTCAGCTGCCCACCAGCAGTAACTATCTGTTTATAACTGGAAATTGAGTATACCTCATTGAATGAACAGTTTTTATGGCTCTGGCACACTGTTAAGTCAAAAAACTCCATGAAAGGTTGACTATGGATGGTGCTGGAGCCAAACAAACAAACAAAAATACAGAGCAAGGATATTAGTTTAGAGACCATGGCATGCTTAATTGTACCGATATTCAGTTCACTTGCACATGTTGCCTCTGGAGCAGACTGATCTGGGAGGACACTGCAGGCAGCAGTGAGGGAAGAGTCAATTAGCACTGTTGATCCCCAGAGAGACAGATGAGAGTCACTACCTGAAGGATAACCTTTAGCGACCACAGAGCTATTGGGGAGGTGGAGCAGTGGGAGAGCTTTGGTGGAAAGAGATGGTGCCCGTTTGTCRCYGTCTGAAGCACGGGAAGAGGCAATCTTCAGAAGCACATTTGCAGGACTATTCCACTCACCCCAGCAAGAACCTGGAGAAGCCAATGCAGAGGACAGRGGGTGAGGGCATTCACAGTGTGAAYTTTATGTGTGACTTAAGTGACCAAAGTTATCAAATGCAAGGTCACCCTGAAAGACTTTTATGGGACACAACCCTCAGTAACAATAGGCATATTCCGCTACATCCTGAATTTATATCCTGCTGGTATTTTTGGCCCTCCATCATGTCACCTTGCTCCATCAGTATTGGGGGGGGGGGAATGTGTTCACAAGGTATGAGTCACAGACTGACACTAATTTTTCTTCCCTTGCATCAAACTACCTCGCACTACAGCGAATACAAAGACAAAGGCACTAACACAGCCATTACCCTCCTGGTAAGGAGAAGGATGTTTACTCTGCACAGGGTGCGGTGCCCTGCAGAGTTACCCGAGAAAGTTTTAAATGAGAAAGGGCTAGTCTCAGAAACAGTCTCAGCACTCAGGGTAAAACGGGCTGTAGGCAATCTCCTGTGGATGAGGCTGTGCCTGCAGAAAATGTATTGCCACAGCTTTTCATTGCTACCCACTCTCAGAGACTATTGCAGCTTCTGATCTGCTGCTCAACTACTTGTGCAAATGCTCCCAAACTCAAATCAATGAAAGCAAGCAAGATAAATCCAAGCCTGCTGTTTGAATTAATCTGCTTAAATTGACCTTGCTCACACAAACTGCTCAGTGACAGCCATAGAGAAGCCATCTCCTTAAGCTGGGAGGGCACTGAAGCGGGGAGCTGTGACCATGGCTGTGACCTGCACAGACATTTGTGCCAGGGGCTCCTGCATGCCCCCAGCACAAACTCACTCTTCTTCCCCAGCCCAGGACTTCATAGTCACCTCACATAGCTTATGCACTGACAAAAAAGATTTGGCTATCGTTGCCTGATCTTCTGTTGACTTGACTTCGCTCTCTTCTCACTCCTGGCTATAAGCACTGGCACAGAGTGAAGACCTTAGCTGAGCTAGTGATTTCCATTGGATTTCTACAGCCCGTAGTGGTAGTTTATGGCAGACTGAAAATGCTCTTTTTTTTCCTCTAAGAGCATGAGATGTCTGCCGCATGTATCTGACTTCAGGGGACATTGAACTGTGACCAAAACCAGCTCCTTGTGATTCAAAGATGCTGAGATGCTCCACGACACCTAACTGGTCGGTGAAATAGCTGTGCTTCTTCGTGCTGCTCAGGCTCTGCTCTGAGCTCAGCATTTGGGGGATCTGACAGAGTTCACAGAGAGAAGATAAAATCCTCGTGTGAAGGTAACAACTCATTAAGCGATATGAGTTTGAAACTCCATCAGCTGTCATCACGAAAGAGAAAAAAGCGCAACTCATAAGACCCAGAACAGAATGGTTCTCTTCATAATTTCATGACAAGGAGAAGCATTCATTGACTTATTACATGTTGTGTAGTTTGTTCATTTCACCTTTTTTTTAGAGAATAAAAACATATTGAGAATATCTTTTACCAAGATGAAGAACACTTCAAAAAAGCATCCCTCTTTGTCTATTTATCTAGCTTCTAGTTTAAGTCCTTAAAAGATGATGGTATATTATAACCAACAATTCAGATTTTCAAGATGTATGGAGAGGGAATTTGACATTTTGTAAAAGCATTTTTTAATTATTGTTTAACATTATTGTTTCTGAGGCTGGAAAACTACCTTTTTCAATGGTGCGTTTTGTAAAAGTGTCGTTTTAAATTTCCTGCTCCATACATCATGCAGTGACTAATGGCATGAAGTTGTATAGGTCACATTAAGCTTCTTTGTTAATGAAAACATAATGTCACGTATGTGGCCCAATTTGATGTGTCAGAGCGCATGAGAGGCCATGCTTGAAATGTGACAGAAACAGTTCTCAGATTTGCTTAAAACCTAAAGACACACAGCAAAATGCTAGATAAAGCTATCTCTTGAGGTTATAAAGTATTAACCTTTATATTTTCCATAGCACCTTTAGTCCTGAAATATAACTATCTATCTCCAGAACAGTGAAACCGTTTTCTCTTTTAAGTATTGTTTAACAGGATTTTTTCCTTTTTTTTTTAAAGAATTTGAATTTCTGGATTTTAGTGACCTATGCTAGATTTTGGCTAAAATATATAAAATCTTGTGAGATACTGAGACCCTTATGTTGACAGTTTTGATGGGAAGTTGATGTGGAGTTATCGTGCCTAGAGTGTTGCTTCAATAGTAACATGAAAAAAATGATGCCACCTATGAAATCAACAGCAGTGCACTGACCCACAGCTACAAAGATATCCTGAGCCCGTGACTAAAGGCATTTTTTTTCCCGGCACAGACTTTCTTTGATGACCACCAGACCTATGCAGTGCCTATTACTATGGCTTCCCAAGTGCTTTGAGTGATATGATTATCTGCTTTCAGGTTAATTTTATATGGATTAACACYACTGATAGGAAAGAGATTTTGCTTAAAATAGACTGACAACTACTGTATTTAAATTATTATTCATTTGAAGCCATGAACGTGTGTTTATACATGTATTTCCTRGATGAATAAAAAAGTTGAGTTTTATTCTTCTGAACATAAGCACTTACTACTTCATAGCAGATTTTATGAAAGTGAGCACAGTCATCACCTCAATGAGAGCTTATGCTTAATCTTTAGTCCCCAAATCTCCTTAAAAAAGGAGGCCATTTTATAGCATCAAATTCTGGTGAGTCTTTGGCCAGACCTGCTCAAAAGTCTGAGCCCAAGTCTGCCCTGATCTATGATACAGATAAGTTTCCATATGTGTCAATTAACCTTTCTAGTTACTCATTTAAAAAACATTGCATCTCATTTTTCTCTCGATTACATTACATTGGTGCTATATTTTTTGCTCTTTACATATATTAAAGCAAAAAATGTCTATACCTTGAGTCTGTCAAACAGTAAACCTATATTGTATTAGTCTTTATTTTTGAAAGTTCAGAATTTCTAAGTATTCCTTAACATAGCACTGTTAGTGGGAATAGCTGTCAGATGAAAATGATCATCTCTAAGTTCTGTGCTTATTAACATTTAGCAATCTCTTTGAAGTAATTAATTGTCCTTTCATATTGAAAATCTTCATTGTTTGGTAAAAGTGCCATGTTTTTGAAATGTTGGACCAAAATCCGTTGGATGTCTTTGCCTAAAAACAAATCTTTAATTTCCTGACTCTTCTGTGAGAACAAGTGTAGTTAAAAAGGGCTGATTGCTCTTTTCTAGTATTGCCATTGGAGTTAGGTTCAGGGAGATGCAAGTCATCATTTCTTCTTCTCCTAAGCTTTTCTAAAATGTCACTCTTGACATGTACTGTATATACGCTGCAAAGTGTGCCCAGATCCCAGATCCAGGCTCAGATCCAAACTTCTGGTCTGGCCAAGTTTTTGTCTTTCTGCTCTTTACTGCATACARTCCCTGCACGTGGCATTGCTTCTATTCTGGTACATCATCTAGAAGAGAGTTTGGTGCTAAGGAGTTGTAGGAATGTGTCCCAAAGTCTTTAATACTGCCTTAGACAGAGTGACTTGAAGCACTAGCTCATGGGAGAACCTGTCTACACATCCATGTACCTCTACCTGAGCCTGTGTGAGATGTGCCTGAGTATGTGCATGAGTGGACATATGTTTTCTGAGGGAGGTGACTGGCTCTACTTCTCTCCACATTGCCTTCTGCTAGCTGAGATGAGGAGGCGGCGTTTTGGCTTGGCGTCCCTGTAGTGACACCCAGGTTCAGTCCAGCTTCAGAAAAGCTGAATTAACCAACTCGGCTTTTGCTGGAGATGCAAGGTGGTGTTCACTGGCTAACGTTGGTCCTGGTGGAGGGTGCCTGGGAGGCTGAGCATGCTGACCTCTGCAGCCTGTACTTTCTGCTGCCCCAGAACTGCTGCAGAAAGGGGAGCCCAGGGCAGAGACCAGCAGAGCTGGTACACCTGGTACACAAGGCTGAGGATGAGAATGTGGCCGTTGGTGGAGATTGGGCTCCTCTGCTTAGTGGGCATTGTCAGGCAAGCACAGCACAGTAAATCTGAATGAAACAGGCATGAAGAACAGGCATGGTCATATGCCACAGTGTCATCAGGAAAGCAGCTGGTCCCATACAGGGGCACCCCGGATGCTCAGAGGGAGCAGCAGCCCCAGGATGTACGTGCGGGAGGGACCAGGTGTAGGCACATCCCAGAAGGTAGCAGGGAGCTCTTGGGTTGCAGACTGAATCACACTTTCCCATCCAACCAGTCGGGCTACCACAAGATTTGTCATTTTATAGAGGCAAAATATAGAGTCAGGAAAAGTCAAACCCCAAGYGAAACACATTTGCCCATCTTCAAGGCTGCATTAGTTCCAGTGAATAACACCCTTCCCCAACACCTTGTTTCAGCTTATTACCTGCTTCTATCTGTATTCAGAAGAAAGTGGAAGCTGTCTCCTTAAAGTACTCATAATGCATTTTGTTCAACTAGTCTAAGATTCTAAATTTAGCTTTCTCCCTAAAGCCACAAAACATTCTTGGTAGTAAACTCTCTTTTTTCCTATTTGGGAAGGAAAAGAAATTGTTTATTTTTAACAATTCAGTTCAGAGGAAAAATTATAGCATAGTGAATAGCAAGTAAATTAGCAATTCTCTCTATTATCCAAACCAGCAGGTCTCCTATTAACAAGGGCAGTTTGTGACCCTTAGATTAGAAGATCAATCAGGCAGTTAATTTTTCTTTAATTTTAGGGAATTAAGTAATTTTAAGTCAGTTAAAAGCTACATGTAAGACTTACGTTTACCTGTGCTGAAATTATTTAGCTGATTTCATATCACTTGCTTACTCCCTTTGATTTATTTTCTGAAGCTGGGGTCTCTGATTGTATGTAGTATATCCCAGATTAAGAGCAGTTACAAAAGACCCTCTGCAATAAATATGATGCCTTCAATATGCCTCCAATACTTTCAATCTATCTGTGTGAATTATGCTTAGAAAACCTGACACAGCTAAAAGGATGTTAACTATACATAGACAGACTGGAGAAGAGGAAGTATTCCACTATGTTTTGCTTAATGAAGACTTTTTGTTTGTYTTGTTTTTTGTTTAAGCAGGAATATATATTGGCAGAAAGCACAGCTGATGGGTGAGCTGAGCAAGGCAATTCAAATGAAACTTAAATCCCAGAGTCAAGTTTCATGTCCCCTTTCTGAAGGTGGATTTTATTCAATGGCAACTGATAACAGAAAGCTCAAAGTGATATGCAGCAGAGACTACTATTGTGCAAAAACTAGGATTATAGAGGAAATATCCATCTCTGTAATACGCTCTTCCTGAAAAGACAGATGAGACCTGACTGAGCTCTTCTTTATCTGTGGGTCTTCACTATCTGCTGGCTGTATCTAGGGAGCAGGAAGCCTTGCACTTGATTTCTTTTACATCACTTGGCTATCCATAGTCATTTGCCCTGTGTCAGCCTCCAGCTTTAATGGTCCAAAGCCAGTAGCAGCTACATGCGTACATGCACCTCAAGCTCTTGTTCTAAGACATTGAGTTGATGTCATTAAGGGGAGCCAGATTCATCCCAGTCAGTGCTGGGAAGCCAAGAGACTGTGCCAGGAATAAGAGGGAGCATGGACAGGTCATGCTATAGACATCAGCCTTGCTAGCTTCTGCAATCCTGGAGGGACACTGAGCCTCAGCATAATTTAGAGCAGCTTTAAAACTGTCTTGAATTATGCCATGGTCTAAACCAGTTCCTTGGAGCCAGAAGGGATGGAAGTAGAGTGAAGCCATGCTGGTAGGCTCTGGTGTAACTGAAGGTCTGTTTTATAATATAGGTCCAGGACAAGAGATCTTCCTTGGAAATTCAGTCAAAACTCAGATGCACTGCTGGATTATGTTGTGCTGCCTTTGAAGATTAAAAGAATTGGATGGCTAAGACTAAAGCACACTTTTACAGTTTGATGGCATACAACACACCTACTTAGAGAATTAGATGAGTCATTCAAAAATTCAGTGCATCAATATATTATTTTTTAAACACAAATAAAACCTGAATAAACGCTGACACCGAGTTTGAAAAAGTTGTGAATTGGCACATATTCTCTTAGGAGTGTTTAGTAGAAATCATTTGTGGTGAAGAGGAAACAGGCTTAATAAAAACCAGTTTCTAGAAAGGCTAACATCAGAAGAAAGAGGGAAGATGTAGTTCTTCAGGCTAGTCCCTGGTGTTGGTTCTACAACATCGAGGACAAAGGAGGTATGAAGGGGATAGTATTTAAAGCCAGAAAACATCTTTAAATCATCTCGAGTACTGTGTCCAGTTCTGGGATCCCCGTTACGAGAGAGGCATGGAGCTACTGGAGAGAGTCCACCAAAGGGTTACGAAGATGATCCCGGGGCTGGAGCACCTGCCCTGTGAGGACCGGCTGTGAGAGCTGGGCCTGTTCAGCCTGGGGAAGAGAAGACTGAGGGGGGATCTTATCAATGTGTACAAGTACCTGAAGGGAGGGTGTCAAGGGGATGGGGCCAAACTCTTTTCAGTTGTCCCATGTGACAGGACAAGAGGCAATGGGTAGAAATTGAAGCACAGGAAGTTCTGCCTGAAGGTGAGGGGGAATTTCTTCCCTGTGAGAGTGATGGAGCACTGGCACAGGTTGCCCAGGGAGGTTGTGGAGTCTCCTTCTGTGGAGATCTTCAAGGCCARCCTGGATGCAACTGTGTCTAACATGCTTGAGGTGACCGTACTTGAGCAGGGCGTTTGGACTAGATGATCTCCAGAGGTCCCTTCCAACCTTACTGATTCTATGATTCTATGTAGCCTGAAATCCCTCCTGTATCACAGACATGCRACTTACCAATGCCTCTGAGCTGAATTCAATAATATGTTGGATAAAGGACCTTCCAGAACATCATCTGGTCCTGGTTTGAAAACATAGAGAACTAGAGAGCCTACTTCTTGACTAGGTGTGAGTAAAAATGGTTATCACGCTTCATGATAAAAATGGTGTTCTGCGTCTCTGATTTGGAACTGTGTCATCCACATTTGCCTCCATCACTCAGATCTTATTATGCTTTCCCCACTGGATTGGAGAGCTGCTGTTCAGTTAGTCAATTACTAGTTGTGTTAATTACAAGGTCAACTATATGGATGATCTAAAAAGGTAGCTTTACAATTCCTCCCTCCTGCTAGAGCACGGAAAGTACTGTCCTATGTGTGAAGGCTGTGCCGTAGGCTAGGCCTGATCTTCTGCTCCTGGGAGGCTGTATTACCCTGCACAGCCGTAAAACTGATGTTGTGCAAAGGTGATTCAGCTTTTTAACATGCAGTCCCTCAGGAAAAAGAGTCTGCTGTCTGCCATGTCAGTGCAATTCTGCTGACTATAGCCTTTTTCTCCATGCTCATGGTGGTGTAACTAAGAACAGGGTTCAGCYGCAACTTGACAGCAACTGTAAAATGTAACAAGGGCTAGACTGTAGAGTCAAACCTCCTCTTCTCAGTAACATAAATGTCCTTCAGTACCATTGTGGCAATGTAGAGGTGGCTTATAGAGAAAAATAGTTGTACTTTATGTTCATTTAAAGAGATCTTTTTACTGCTGAAGTAGCAAAAGGAAGTCATCTTGAGATGCAAGCCAAAATTTTTAAGAATACTCAAAGTGCTTTGAACATACGCAACATGAACTTCCATGACCTGACTAGTACATCCAGCAGTCCTGTGTGTACAGCATAGTCCTGTGAGGAGGTCCTAATCTGGGACCTTTGTAGGAGCTAACAAGTCCCCCCTGTCAGAGAGGTTAGCAAATGTGGATAGAGTGCTTTGCCAACTCAGTAAGACTGCTGCTCGTTCCCGGACAAGTTCGGTAAACACTAACCCAGGGGTCTGCATACCCTCAGGAAAGCCTTTGAGTCAGTGTGTCAAAAAGCCTGTGCTCAAGCTTTCGGACTTATAAATGTTAGTAATCTGTAGTTTCTGTGATGAGATGTGGATATGTACATTTAGAGGGCTTTACTGCTCTACTTGCCTCAAGACAGTGTATGCATAGACTAGTGCCTGAGCCTCATGTCAAAGAAAAGAAATCCTGCTGTACACGTTCCAGTGCTCCTTTAGCTCCACTGCCTCATCCTTGGTATGGTGCATATCACAGCTGATAAAATGTTTTCTTCCAGAGCTCAGGAATAGACTTGTTAGTCATTGGAGAACTCAGCACAACTCAATTAAATTTCTTCCACTGCCTAATTGACATTTAGCCAGCTAGGAAGAAAACAATACCAAGAGAAAACAGGCTTTCTTTCATTTAAGAGGTTATGAAACTTCATGATCTCAATTGGACAAATGTGAGGAAGAAATGAGGAAAATTTAATTAGATACAGAGTGGCCTCTCCTCCAAGATTAATTGTAGTATATATGTGATTACAGCTTCCCTTGAGGATCCTCCTATTTGTGTCAACTATGCAAAAGTGTCAAAACATGTGTGACAACATGGCATTGTACCTTGGTGCAATTGGGTGTGGTCTCAGGACAGATTAACTCTTCCAGCCAAAGAAGACGATCAGGCTGGAGAGTTGTATGCTGAAGGCTTGAGGCTCTAAGCATCTGTGACAAACTTAATCTCTAGAAGTAAAATGGGCATGCACAGTCATTGCCATAGGAATATGGGTCACCTCTCGGCTTAAACTGATATAGRAGATTTCCCTTGAGAGCAACACAGGACAATGTTCCCATCTTTGGGAACAACACCTTCTCACGGATAGTTTCCAGCACTGAGCACCCAACACCACTCTTTGGGAGAGGAGGCTGTAGTGTTTATTCCTAATAATCCCTTAAGTCTTATAGGCATAAAAAAGCAGACAGATGTCAGGATCCTAGTGCCTCTTAGCCAAAGCACTGGGTCACTGGGGCATACAACCTATGAACTTTGCCTTTTCTCCAGAATCCAAGGATGAGGTAATCAAGAAGCAACAGATGTTATACAACTTGACTCCAGTAGGCTTTTGACACTGTCTCTGGGGATGTTGTCATAAGCAGTCTCGGGGAAGCTGGTCTAGATCATGTTTCTTATTGGATAGTCTGTGGACCAACCCCTAGTGTTTTCCAATAAATCATGTAAGCTGGAAAACAGTGAAAAAGAAACATATATATGCTACCATGGATGCTGAAAAGTCAAAATAAGGAAGGAGAAAAGATAAATTTTCATCTAATTTTTACCACACCTAATTCTCATGTGGTGCCATTGTGCAAGGTGGTCTGTGGATGGTTCTTGTTCAATAAGGTTGAAGAAGATTGCTCTGGATGAAAATGCAACATGGCTGGTGCAAATCTGKTTTAAAAAAATCTTACTCAGAGAGTAGTTATCAATGATTACCTTTACAACTAAGGAGGTGTGTCTGAGGAGTTATAATCTGGGCCTCGTGTTACTCAGTCTGGATGATGGAGTAGAGACTGTGACTATTAAACCTGCATCCTGCTRGGGGGGGCAACATGATGGTAAAGGACTGAAATGTTTGTGACAAACTGAACAGAAAATCCCAATGGGCCAAAAAACCTGCCGTTCAACAAAGCAAGTGCAAAATTCCATTCTTAGGAGAATAATGCACAAAGATAAAATGGGAGCCTTCAGTTGACTCAGATCTACTGAAAAGAGTCTAGAGATTACAGCAGGTCACAATCTGAATTTAAGTCAACAATATCATATGATTGGGAAAAAAGAGAAAATATCACACCAGAATATGTAAAGAGGAGTATTATTTGCTTTACTGCCTACTGATAAGGCTTCATTTTAATATTGTGTCCAATTTTGGGCGATATCCTCCAAGACAGATATTGAGGAGTACAGAAGAGACTGGTGTGGGTGTTGCAGCCCTAGGAAACAACATGTGTGTGGATAGACAAAAGAACTAGGAGGAGTTAATCCAGAGAAAACTGAGTATGACACAGCCACAGTTTCCAAATACTGTTGAGTTTGATTGATAGGATGAAAATGCATAGGTTGTGTGGGTACTGAGGTGAGATGTTAGGCAATCTTGTCAGTGGTAGGGAGAGATTGGTAGGAGAGGCTACGAATCTGTGACTTGAGGCAGGGCAATGGTCTGATTCAGGACCACTAGGCAAGGGAGGCCTTCTGGGTGCACACTGGCCAGCCGTCTGTGCACCCTATTAATCCTTCTTCAGCCTAGTGGTAGTCTGCTTTACCACAGTCAACAAGGAATAATCTGTAGTGTATTACATATATGCTGTCTCCCATTTTTACTTGTATAGAGTTTCCCATATCCAATGTACTGAGTTTTCCTTGACTCTCTTATGTTTTCTCTGGTTGCCTCTATTTTTACTGCTAATCATTTGCATGAGAATACTTTTCTGTGCTAATACTTTATGACTTAATACCATATATGAGCTGAGTACCTCAGCTTCCAAGGCTGGATTGGTAGCAAAAACAAACAAACAAACAAACAACCCCCCACCTYTATTTCAGTATGTGCTTCAGAAGCTACAGAAGCAGAAGACCTCTACCTTCCTAATATTGGAGAGCATAGTAGGAACGACTGACAAAAAGCCTGTAAAACAGATAAGGTTCCTAGGTGTATAGGAAACAATAAAGGATCCAAGTTGCACTAAGCAGAAAGTGGCAGCTAAGAGCAATACCTTAAAGTAAGTACAGTCGTGATGATGCAAGCCACGTCTAGCTGAGAGGAAAAATAGACTCAAAGAAACTTGACTCATGTAACATTATTGCAAGATCAACTTCAAACCCAGTAGACTTAGGCTTCTCACGCTGATTTTGATTAAACTCTTGTCACATGTAATATTGATTTCAACTGAAATATTTCTGTTCACACAATGTGAAGGAGGCAGACTCTGTCCCTATGAGTGCAGAAGGTCTGTGCGTCCTTCAGAAAATATATAGAAAGTAGTCTGCCCTTCCAGCATTGATTATTGTTTCAATACATGCAGGAACAGGAAAGCATTATGCATGTGCATTTCCCAATGGCTAGCTTCAGGACTAAAGGGAGAAGTAACATTTGCATTCCTTAAAGAACTGATTGAGATTCTAAAAACAGATTGGAAACTTAATGGTAAGAAAGGCACAGCTTGAAAGTCTTTACTTTTTGGCATGAAAGTGTGGACCAGATTGACACAATCTGTGACGTAGTTTCTAATGAAGTATTTGTAATGAGACATTTAAAGCAACTCAAGAGGCCTCTCTATCCTGTTGGGAAAGGAACACAAGGAGCACATATTTGAAATTCATTCAGCAATGAATACATAAGCTGATCTTGACATGAATTTAGAGTAGGATTCAATTGTAGATAGGTGCTTGGGGAAGAAGTTGCTTGTACCACACCAAAAAAAAAAGAAAAAAAGAAAAGATAAAGATAAATTAAGAGCGAAAATAGTTGGAAACTCTTGGGAAAATTATCAAGAAGGGAGGGAGAGAGGTATCTACTTATTGAACTGTTGAATCATGGAACTGATTTYGGTCAAAAAACTTTGTGCTGAAATTTTATGCAGAGACAAATTTAGTCTTCTCGGTAAGCAGGTGGGAGGAGTAGGACCTCTTAATTTCTGCTTCTCGTTCACGTATTGACTACCGTGGGTAGAAAAGCATCTTTGGTGCTTGCTAACAAACTTTAATGAGACCATTTTAAACCACTGCTGTAGCTGGGATGAGTGATTGAAATATTTTTTTTGTCTTAGTGTTTAAATGTGTGTTAATTAGGCAACTCAAAGCTCCCACTAGGCCTGATCTTGACCCACTAACATCTGTTAAAATCATAGTTTACCTTATCTCTGTGTTAAAAAACACCTGTTTCCCTACATTAAACAGTAACAAACGAATGACCATGTTCTAGCTATCTGACCTTGTTTCTGTAGCTCCATTTTCTCATCCTAAAATATCATTTTTGCTTGCTTCCTTTGCTAATTAGTTAGGTATTAATTTTCTACCTAATCTGCTTGTGTAGCTCTTTGAATATAAAGTATTTTAAAGTGCCAAATATTGCTATTACTGCTGATTAGGTTATTAGGTAATAATCTTCCCAGAATGAGGAAAAAAGTGTGCATTTTTCGATCCTATTTCCCATTTGTGGAATAGATGACTTTCTCTGAGGTGCTTGTATGGCATAGTCATATACACAGGTGCATTTTAACCCTGGTTGTGAAATTCACCTTTGGATTGCAATGACAGCTATTACTCTTCATGATATGAGTCTATAGGTCTTCAGAGGTGTAACTGAAAACATGAGGCACAAGGAATTAGGTGGAAGTTGGGCTGAGTTAATCTGCGCACAAACTGTCTTCTGTAGTATACAGATGTCAGTGAAGTAGCTGATTACAAAAGCTGTCACCTTCTTTAGTAGTCATCGGCCAAAGTCCAGCATGGGCACAAGGGAAATTCTTGAGCCGCTTCTTGCTTGCTTTCACTGACAAGGTGCAAGTTAGAAGAGTCTTCAACTCTTGCCTCGYGATTAGGTCTGCAGTGTCTTTTAGGACTAGGCTCTGATGGTGCTCTGCTGATTTGTGTCAGTGAAGGATCTGGCTTTATGTTGTCAAGTGTAATAAAGCCAAATGTTCATATGAATTTGCTAACAAATGAAGGTAATTGGGTTCTTTAAGAGGGAGTGAGATGACAGCTTTTACTGTACTTCAAATATCAGTCCCAATTACTGTAAATACGATCATGATGCAAAACATTAATTAGGAGAATCTAAACTGTTTGTAATGTAGAGTCCCATATGAATGATTAACTACATGCAAAATATTGTGCCTGATTAGAGGCATTCTACTGAGATATCCATCTGTGAGCTCGAAAATAAACCTGGTAGGTGGGGAGCAAGGATCACAGCACTGAGGGGTGGGCACAGTTGAGATGACCTAAGAAGCTGTGTGGCCAGATATATCTTATGTAGGTGGTTATAGGGCTTCCAGGACAGAAACATCTATGTGCCCTGTATTTTTAGTGTAAGTCTCTTCAGAAAGRGCATTTCAGTGGAAATCGGGCACCAAAGCAGCACATGACTTACTCAAAGTCACCGAGGATGTCAGCAGCAGAGCAAAGAAGTTAGCATCAGTCTTCCAAGTCTTAGCCTAACTTTAGTTCTTACGCCTGGGTGGAAATGGCTGTCCACTACCACCTGAGAAATAAGACTTAATAAAAAAGATGATAGTGAGCATACGATTATGGAAAGACCAGGAACTGCAAACTTTTCTGTAGGTATTTCCAGGTATTCTTTCTGATGGCATGGATTCTTGTGATCCTGCCTTGAGAATAGTTTATCAGTTGCCAGTGAAACAACATACCTGGAAATGCTGGCTCCATGTAATTCCTATGGGAAAAGCACACGTTGATTACCTTCCATTTAGTCGTGGCAAACTCTAAATGACAATGGATATTTTATTGAAATAAATAACATCTGGATAAAGTCTTTAGGATGTAGCTCAGTAATAGTACTCATTTATCAAAAAAGGAAAGAAATAATCTCCAATCTTGTGACTTCATTTTATTTGCATGTTGTATAGCAGACAGATGGACCATGAGAGCTCAGAATGCTTTATCTGCTTTGTATCTTATTTGAAATGTGTTGGTCTTCTCAGTTCATTAAAAATACTAAATAACTATACTATTGCAGTGTTATTATGAAACTTGGGTGTGTGTTGCCAAATGGGCTATTTTAAGCAAAATATTCTGTTGTAGTCTAAATGTACTATTGTTCCCCTTTTGGATGTGAGTCCGTAGCTACTGAAATTTAAAAGCTGACAAAATGGTGTTTCTCTGTGAAAACCTTGGTGAAAGAATCCAGCAACAAAGGATAATTGTTCAGAGTTCAGACTCCTTTTTCAGTTCATTCTCAGCCYGAAAGTCCCCTCTCTTTTTCTGGTGGTGGTACCACGTTCATTACTGGTGGAACTGCTCCCCACCAGATCTCCCACTGATCCAGCTGGAGCATGAATATACACTCCCATTTCTGTCAAATTACTCGGATCATGTGCCGAGGTACTTATGCTGCCTCCATCTTCTGTGCCARCTTTAGGGGGAACAGATGATACCCAGTGCAGCACAAACCCCGCTGGTACAAAATTAACTTGCTTTTGGAGAATTCGGAACCAGCAGCACTTTTGCACCAGGTGGCTGCAGCACTTTTGATCCAATGCTGGCAGCCATCGGGTCAGGTTTGCAGTACTGAGTGCTCAGAGCTGTGCGCCCAGAGCTTGCTCTGATCATGTCATGAGCTTTTCTGTCTTCTCTTTCTCAGCAGCTTTAGTCTTCTCAACCACTTTTAGCTATATAACCTTCCCCCTAAAAAGTCCAATAAATTTTGCAGCTAGTTATGCTGGTGCGTGTCTTTAGTGGTGACATACACCTGTTTTGGGAACTGTTTGTTATATATTTCCCTAGAGGACTATAATTGATACTTATATTTATCCTAAAATGGAAGGTGACTGTTACATTCACTTCTTCCAAAGAAAATTAATCCAGTGCACAACAATACAATACTGTAGTAATTATGTAAGAAAATAATAACAACAAATTTAAAGTAAGTAATAACCTAACACTTGGATTTGTTATCTCAGTATGATGATTTTATGATGGAATAAAAACAGGTTTATTSACTAGCAGCTTATGAAAATTCCACTTCAAGTGTTCTACCAGCTRATTGTTTAGGATTTCTTCAGGAAATTCCCTAACCATTGATCATGGCGATACAACTTATTAGCTTCCCCTTGCTGATGCTGGAGTAAAAGTCTTCAGTGAGCTGTTTTCGTAGAATAAATGAAGCTGATGAAGGAGGCGTAAGCATTTGAGCTTTAATGAAAATCAATATAGAATTCACACTGGGAGCTATAGGAGGAGTGTTATTTTAGGGTGCCCTTTAAAATCTGTTGCTGGAGTGTGGTGCAGGTAACAAGTGAAAACATTGTCAGCTGATAATAACAATATTTACTCATTGTTATTATGCTCTCCACTCGATTTGAAAATGTTTACTGCCACTAAAACCTTGCTGTATGGTTCTCAGTAGAGAGGTACCTGCTTTTCCTAAAGTTAGTCAAATTTCTACTCATAGCACCCAGATTCCCCTTGAGGACTGGTGCATAATAGAGAACAGTTCCCAGGGATGGACTTGCCATTTTGGCCACGCACCAGCAGGGCAGGAGAAGTGTCAGAGATTGCAGATGCTCCTGACAGTGGTGCTGTAAATGAGTATCTCTGGTGCTCTTCGCACTTTCTTACTCAAAGCCTTTGGTCAATCAGAAATGTGGTGTGAGTTTCCATCTGAAACGTAGCACAATGCACTGTCACTGAAAGGATTCCTCATAATTCATCCCCAAAGTAGGCCGTTTGTCAGTGATGAAAGGCCTGGTGTCAGTTCTAAGCATGATTTGATTCATGCATATTTTGTAGTGTGTTGCTCTAGTGCTCAATTTAGGGACAATGAAGCCAGATTAACTCATGAATATTTGCATCGGAGGTAGTTGTTCTCATTATATTGATAATGAGTGCTTCTGGCTCTAGCTGGGGAGTGAACAGTTTCAAGAACTCTTGGAAGCGAGCAATAAGAATTTAGGATGATTACTTTTCAGAACAGTTAGTCCCCAAAACTTAAAAAAAAAAAAAAAAGAGGTTATGCTCTTTCTAACAGCACAGACAGCTGAGAGAGACTAAACAACCCAGGTTGTAAACATTGTAAAGCAGTTTGTGCAGCCATCTTTTGCATCTTTCCACTTGAAAACAAATGGAATAAATGTTTCCAAAGTATGAGATAGCTGAGTTCTAGCACCACCTCTTGGCTCCCACCTGTAGTTATGGGATAYTTCAAGCTAGATAAATAAATAATGGGCAGTCAGGAATCTGCTCATTCATTCTTCTGGGTAAAGACCATTCAATTCTTCTGCTCCTCCTGGAGAGATGTTATTTCCTCAGATAGAGTCAATGAGCAACCAATCTACAAGCCTTATAAAGCATTAATGGGATTTCTGATATTTGCACTGGAAATTTGAGCTGAGATTGATCTTCTGCATTGTTTACATTGTGGAAGAATCAGGACTCCTACAACATTTTTTGAAAATCAGATTATTTCCCTTTTCAGAGTAAGGGTRGTAATGTCAGATGCAAAGACATCTTTTCCAGGAAAGGAAGGGTCTTGCCAGTTTTACAGATGGGTTGTATAACTGAAGTTTTCTTCTTATCACAGTCACGTTGCATGTTAGGATCTGTTACTGAGTTTGTTTGTTTTTGATGCAAATGTCATTCACAGGAAGAGCAATTCCCAGTCAATCTTTAATCGGACAGATTTGCAAAAGAAAAATCTATGAAGAGTTACTAAATGTAAAACCTGTCACTGGATTATAAAGTCCCCAGACCACTGTTCATCGCAGTGCATGCACAAAGAGCTGTGTGGTCAGGCACTGGCATGCGAGATGGGGCAGAGAGCACAGTCTGACTGATACATGCTGTGTTTGTGTAGTATGGTTAGCACTGTAATATTTGTTGTTTTTTAAACTCTCGAAAGGATAGTATGGCTGAAAGCTCAGCCAGTTTATTGTAAGTGAATGAAGTATCTGTTAGGGGAATCTTGAGAATGATCTCAGGATGGGTGCAGTCAAGAGATATGGTCTGAGAGTCTTGGGTAATGCCATGGTGCAGATTTTCTGCATGGGGAACTGGAGAAGCCCAGGTTATTTAGAATATAAAGTCTATATGCAGCCCTACTGAAATCCCACTGAGTGACAAGTTCAAAAGATTACTTTCTTTCTCCCAAAACATCAGGAGCTGTACTGCCCCATGTTGTGAACTTGCGACAACTCAGTTCAGTCACCAGCAGAAGAGACAAACCACAGAGGGATTTACTTCAGTTTAATTTCTTGAAAACATCTTAGTTTGCCTCAAGCTAAATGCCAGTTGTATGTGTAGGCTGAAGGAGAAGTATTCATATTTTGGTAATGAGCAGAGCTTGGTTATCTGGAGGTGTCAGTTCAGCCTGGAGAAATCCCTCATACCACTGCCTCACTCCCCTGCATTAGGCATTGTTCAGGTCCGATTTTTAGAAGACAAAAGTATAGGACCTCTATGATGTTGTAGTGGAAGATACATACAGATGAAAAGCTATTCCCTGTGGCTCCAGTCATAAAGGTCATAAAGATGGAGAGTGTGTAAAGACATGCAAGCTATGGCAGTCTTTTCTTTTCTTTTCTTTTCTTTTCTTTTTTTTTTTTTTTGGCAGCGCGAGGCGCCTCTACCTCCAGCTCCTTCTGTTGTCTCAAGCACAACCATGCAGAGAGACAAGGTTACACTTCAGGAAGGGGTTCAGGATTTGAAATCTGGCTTTGTTCCAGAACTGGGACCATGTTTTCATTCTCTATGAAGGAAAAGTCAAATATCATCTTGTTTTCAATTAGCAGGTTTTGACTCTGCTTTGTGTTGACTCTATTACGAACTTAGCAAAGGGATTATGATATAGATCAGATTTGGAAATGAAGAGCTGTTCTGAGGGACCAAAACTGGGACATTTGCCCTTTAGATAGCTACCTAGGATGTGGAAATTATTAGTCCTCAGTCGGCTCCATTGCATTTTGCTAAACAGCTGAAGGGAGAAGGATAGTCCTGTGACTGAGGCAAGAGGTTCAGTTCCCAGCTCCAACAGAAAATGTGTGCCACAATTCCTTCACTGACAGCAAAGATTAATACCTCCTTCCTTCATTCCCTACAGGGCTTACCAGTGAGTTCCCAAGGTATCAGGAGGGTCATAAGGAAAATGCCGTGTATTTGTGAAGTGCTCAGCATTCTTTTGCTCCACATCTCTTTAATTTGGGGTGTGTTTGTTAATAGGAATAGCAAATGTAGCCGGGGAAAATTCCACCTCTTAGACATAGCAGTGAAATTGGAGAGTGTCTTGAGACACACCTAATTACTGCAATTGCTCTTTCTGGTATAATAAAGACATTATGGTGCAATTCAGTTACCTATTGCCATGTAGAAACCAATTCATTAACTGCCACCCTTATTTCCAGTCCACCAGTTTCCTGTTACTGGCATCTTCTTTTCATTCTTGTTCTGCAGCCATCAGCCAGCCTCCACCACACAGCTCTGCCAGAAGCTCTGCCAAGACGAATAGGAGGGAAGTGTGTGCATTTCAGATTGGGTCCAAGACAAGATAATTGGAATCAGTGTCAGAACCCTAGATTTCAGGATGCTCAATTTCATCTCCACTGAACTGAAAACTGTACCTTTTCCTCCTCAGGAATAGTAATACAGATAGGACAAGCAAAGGACTAAGATGTAGTCCCCACATTATGCCAAGGACCCTCCTCCTTCTCCTCTTAGCAGCAGGAGAGACATTTCTCAGTTACCAGCTTAAGAGCAATTCGGACAAAGCTATAAGTGCTTTCACGTCACCTCCTTTACTAGGTAAGTTTCCAGGTTCCTATGAATCTGCCTCTCAAGGTACAGGCCTTGCTGAGCACACTACCTAGGTGGTAACTTTGAGGGGTTTATGAGCTGTCTCACAGAACTAAGGATTTTTAAAATCTTCCCTGAGCACAGGATGCTCATAGAAAACTGAAGAGAGACAAGCCTGGGGAGTTTATTTGCCAGCACTTCATACTGCTGTCTTAAAGCAGCACCAAAAGGTCAATGACACTCACTGCTAACATCTTAAGTTTGGCTGCTCTAAAATTATTTTTCACACAAGGGAACTGAAAAAGCCGTATAGGGACATTCCCAATCTGTGTAGGCCCWTTGGCCTGTGGCTAGTGGTGTCCCCCAGGACTCAGTACTGGGTCCCATCTTGTTCAACTTATTCATCAGTGCCCTGGATGAGGGGATGGAGTGCCTCCTCAGCAAGTTTGCTGATGATACCAAGCTGGGAGGAGTGGCTGACACACCKGAGGGCTGTGCTGCCATTCAGAGAGACCTGGACAGGCTGGAGAGTTGGGCAGGGAAGAACCTCATGAGGTTCAACAAGGGCAAGTGCAGAGTCCTGCACCTAGAGAAAAATTACCCTAGGCACCAGTACAAGCTGGGGGCTGACCTTCTGGAGAGCAGCACTGCAGAGAAGGACCTGGGARTGCTGATGGATGACAAATTGACTATGAGTCAGCAACGTGCCCTTGTGGCCAAGAAGGCCAATGGTATCCTGGGGTGTATTAGGAAGAGTGTTGCCAGCAGGTCGAGGGAGGTGATCCTGCCCCTCTCCTCAGCCCTGGGGAGGCCTCATCTCTAGTACTGTGTCCAGGTCTGGGCTCCCCGTTAYGAGAGAGGCATGGAGCTACTGGAGAAAGTCCAGCGTAGGGCTACAAAGATGATCAGAGGGCTGGAGCACCTGCCCTACAAGGAACGACTGTGAGAGCTGGGCCTGTTCAGCCTGGGGGAGAGAAGCCTGAGGGGGGATCTTATCAATGTGTACAAGTACCTGAAGGGAGGGTGTCAAGGGGACGGGGACAAACTTTTTCAGTTGTCCCGTGTGACAGGACAAGAGGCAATGGGCAGAAATTGAGGCACAGGAAGTTCCGCCTGAAGGTGAGAGGGAATTTCTTCCCTGTGAGAGTAACAGAGCACTGGAACCAGTTGCCCAGAGAGGTTGTGGAGTCTCCTTCTGTGGAGATCTTCAAGGCCAACCTGGATGCAACTGTGTCTAACATGCTTGAGGTGACCGTACTTGAGCGGGGAGGTTGGACTAGATGATCTCCAGAGGTCCCTTCCAACCTTACTGATTCTATGATTCTATGATATATGTAGCTGCCTCAAAAGAGACATTATCAAGTCAAGTATTGCTTAAAATTAGACTCTATTAGAAAAGGAGGCACTGATTAGATTTCTGAAATTATTTTTAAGTTTAAAAAAAAGCCTGGACCACTCTGATAGCAGCCATCTTCTCTCATCTAAAAGCACCCTTGGAGGAGTTGTTAACTCATAGCTTCTGATGTCTTGAATGCTAGCTGAAGGCTCTTAGTGAAAATCTCAATTGCCCTCTGTCATTTAGTAAAAACTTCACCTAGAGCTGCCAGGTTATGTTACAGACCTGAAGTCCCTGGGTGTTGAAGAGCTCTTGGAATTTACCTAGATGGTTTTAGCCCATTTCCAGTTTAATTGTTTATCCAATGGTAGATACAGAGGAGCACAACGAGAGCGCTGAGCTTGTGCTGCAAACCTCTTGTCTCAGATGCAGCATTGCATTGCTGTAGAGTAGGATGCAAGTCTGAGAGGTAGAAGCATCTCTGCACTCCTTACGTGGGCTTGGCCTGCCCGTAACACCCCCATTTGCGGCCTTGCTTGGATGCAGCATCCATACGTGTTTCCTGGCAGTAGTTTTAACCCAGTCTGTGGGGTTTGATGCCGAGTGGAGTTGGGCTGTCTTAGATTTCTGTGAGAATGAAGGAGACTTGGCCAACTGGTGCCTTACACAACTGCTGCATTTCAGTCAGTTCAGAATGCACTTCAGTGCTGAGCAAAATCAGCTATATAGGTATATATATTAACTTCAGAGGTAATTAATCTTTGCAAGGCAGTTTGAGATCTGCTTATCATCAAATGGCCTGATGTCAGACGACTGCAGTTTCCTGATGAAGGAGAAATCTGGAACTCAGTGCCTGGAAATAGCCATAGTCCATCTTGGTTTGCCAATCTGCTAGCCTGGAATAGAAGAGATTGCAATGACATCCTGCAATTTCATTACTGTCGTGCCTCAGACCAAAGATATACCTAATTCTCAGTTTTCTGGAAGCTTCTAGTTATGGAGAAGCAATGATAACATCTCCATTAGTGTTTGCCACTGCTCTCCTAGCATCAGGAGTCAGCAATAAAATCAGTAGTTTCTTCCAGAACTAAGATCTTCCTCACTTACTAAGAGAATAATATATGCTGATGTATGTAGCAATGCCGCCAGTGGCTCCTGCCATTATGTCTGTAATGGTGATTAATACTTTAAAGCAACAGAGAGACAAAAGAAGCCAGCTAGTAAGTAAACTAATTAAGTATATGCCTTACATTAACAGTAAGCCAGAGAGAGAATGGGAACTGGTTGAGAAGTCTGGAGATTTTGCCCACTGGAGTTTGATCATTTATTCCATTTATTAGCTGATATGACTTGTACTTTTATCCTGTATGTTGATTCCTCCACCTAGTCTTTCATCTTGGCTATGTCAGAACCTACTCCTGTGCTCCCAGACACTACAATATTGAATCGGAGGAACGAGATAAAAAGTCCAGCCAACACTGAACTGGAGGAACCAGAGAAAACGTCCAGCCAARCTTCTCTTCATAAAAATGAAGTGTTTTCAGATAAAACTCTATTGGCCACTGGCTTAGAGAAATGTTTGTTGATCCTGTACATCAGAGATGCTGATGAACCTTCATGTTCCCAGCTAATTTAATACTACTATTTACTATAATGTACTGCTTGTATTGCAGTAGCACTTAGGATTCCTAGTCACAGACTAGGGCGCCGTTGTGCTAGACACCAGGCAGGCATGGAACAAAAAAGAAAGTCCTTTCCCTAAAGAATTTGCAATCTTTGGCATAAGTATGGCCATTATAAAGATAACAATCTTTTTTTTCCAAGAAACGCCTCATCTTGTTCATTATCCTTTACAATTAGTCTCATGGGGCTCCACTTCCAGCAACATGCACCTGTTGGTAAGTGCAGCCTAGTCAGAGCTAAGAGAGACTTTGATTCTCACATTTTTTAATGAACAACAAATCCTACATTAGAGATGTTTGCTCCTTCAAATATGCAGACATCTGAATTTCTAATTGTTTAGTATTAGTCATAACTTAAGTAGGACAGAGGAGATTCTATATATAGTTGGTTGCCCAGCCATTCAAGACAGATAGTGTGTTTGTATTTCCTCCCATATTTCCTCACTTGAAAGAAGTGAGAAGGCAGTTGCACCATCTCTAGCCTCAAATATTCCAAAATTGTGCTGCCCCTATCTCTTCCTCCCCCAAATAAAGAGAGTGCATTCAGAATTACGAGTTTTTTTTTTTTTTTTTTTTTTTAATATGACACTCTGAGCTCTTCGATGTTTATTTGGGGATTCTTAGCCTTGGTGCTATTGCTGACTCATGTTTTTAAGCTTGAAGGTTAAAAAGTTTCTTTTCTAAGTTTTGGATAAAAGGAGGAGAAAACATACAAAGCTATCTCCTTGTGCTGCCTCTTTATAGTGCATTCCCATAGGCACTGAGAGCACATCTTTGAGCATGTTGTTGAGCACGTTGTTGAGCTGAGGTTGTAACAGGATTCCAGGAGCAGGAGTTATCCTAAATGTCACAAATCTCCCTTTTAATGATAGTGATTACCTGCCCCCTGTACTCAGTTCTTTTAATTGTCAGTCTATATGCTTTTATACATATATGCATCACGTGTCTCACATTATGGAGAAAATCTTAGTTCCCATTGGACACAGTGGATGTTTTGCTTTTAGTGAGGGTTTTGCTTTGTGTAAATTCAAATTCCAGCATCTCTCCTGTTCTCTGCTCCTCTAGCAAAAGAGCAGCAGGCTGGCTGCTGAAAAAGACATAATGCCTGCTATTTGCTTGGATTGCTTCTGCCCGGATGCTGGAAAATGCTGCACTGGTACAGCTGTGCTCAAAAATGTCTCTATTTCCATAGCGACTCCCAGGTCTGTCACCCCAGTAGCATGATCTCCCCATGCTTGTAACAAGGCTGCAGGTTTAGAGCTAAATGAACTGAATATTGCTGCTGACACGAATGGCTGAAGGTACGCCTGGTGCTGCATGTGATGACGACGAAGCAAGGTCCCTAGTGTCAGCAGTGCGTTTGATGGCCAAAGCCATCACTGTCCCAGCAGGCCTTTCTGTTGGAGCATCCCAGCTGGGCAGTGAGGCTCTCCTCTGCTCCTGGGCTTCGGAGCATGGTTGCTCGCAGCCTCCCCCGAACAAGCCCACAAGCAGCTACTGGCCGTACAGACTGCGATCTGCAGGCTCTGCTCTGCACCCCGCTACCAGAGCCCAGGAAAGGGGCAGTGGTGGGCTCCAGCAGCCCTGTGGTGGAGACGTGGGGTTGTGTCTGAGGAGAGGCAATATTGGCATTCTTGCCTGTCTCTTCCTTCCAGGCCCGCAATAGCCTCCTGGACTGCCTCGTCTCTTGCTGCTTGGCCAGCGTGCCCAGTGCCTGCACGTCTATCCAGCGTTTCCTCCTCCTGCTCTCCTGAGACCATGCCCTACTGCCTCTGTAGTCAGCCAGATTATGGGTGCCCTCCTCTGTATCACTGCGAACTGGGCTGAATCCATGGGTTGCTCCACATGCACATGAGATTGAATCTGATCTCTTGTGCTTGCCCCAGTCCCAGTGGTAGCATTGGCCAAAAACAGACAGACAGATCGGACCCTCAGCTAAGACACACAGCAAAATTCCTCTTACAGCAAAATATACCCAGACACCAAGAGAGCCGGGAAAACAAATTACTCAGTGCCTTCACATAGTGCGTATTTGATGGATTTCCTTGTTGTTACCAATAATTGTGAGATTAATTCCTGCAGAATTATCATTAACAGTGGGGAGAGCTCACATACATACCCGCGCAGCCTTCTCCATCCGTTATTTGAGCGCAAGAATAGCAAGTGACAAGTCTTGTGAGGTAAATATAAAGGTCAGCTGTTGCCTCCCTAGATGAGGGCTGTCAAAAAGAGAAAGGCACAGCCCTTCCAGCATGCCGACTTTTCCCAGCCTAATTTTACAACTTCCTTTTGCTGATTAGAATTAGTGAGCGAGGCCGTGAGAGCCGAGCACCTTTTTTGTGACGTCCAGGAGGGTGCATGTCCAGCTTCCCTTTGCATTACAAACGTTTGGGTGAATAAATCCCCCCTCCCCTCCTTCTTCCCGGGTGCACAAGGCTTTAAGCACAGGGTATGCTCTTGCTCGGATAAGGTATGTGCTTGAAATTCCTGAGTGGTGTTTACTGGCCTCTGTTCAGCAGGAGGTCAGACTTCAGGAGCAAAATGAGCCCTGCAAATCTGTGAGTGTGTGAACTGCAGCTGGGCTGCATCCTGCTCAGACACTGTGGAACCGAGGGGATATTTCGGAGGAATTTTTCCTTCTGTTGAGACCTTGAGCCCATAAAACTGTGTCTTGTGGGCAATGTTCTGGSAGGAAAAATATGAATAATATCCCATGAATGAAAATAGTCCTCTAGTTGAGATTATGACCCTGGGCTCAGAAAATACAAGAGTCACTCCTGCCTGATACACAAATCCTTGTGGGGTATGGGGTAAATCACTTTGTCCTCTGATGTTTCTGTTCCCCACTGGAAAATTTGGAAAATTAAGGAGCTTTCCTCTCTATCTCACAGGACTGTATGAAAGACATCTTAATAAAGGGATAAATGGAGCTCTGATACAATGTGAGAGACAGTATAGGAAAACCTTGTGACATGAGCCAAATATGTCCTTTCTGGAGTCAAATCATTTAAAAATTTGTTTGAAAGAGAAATTAAAATGCAGTGAGAGAGAGGAGAATTTTGAAGACAGATRGGTTCAGAAGAAATGAGATACAATTGAGATCCTTATCAGTTTTGTTCTTCATTCTGACCTAGAACATATTCTTCTCTATTTAACTGATCTATTTTTATTGATTTTTTTTAAAATTTGCTTTAATTGAGGGTCTCTGAGATTAGTCTAGCAAATTCATTTTGCTGAAGAAGAATAAGCAAATGTATTTTGTTCCTAAAATGACATCCCCTCCAGGCATAATAAGATATCTGGAATTTGTCTGCTTTTTTCTCCAGGTTACTGTAGAATACATAGAATTTGTGAGCATCGGATTTAGATTTCTTAGAATCAGGAGTACCCAATAGTTGAGTGAAAATGTAATGCATACACATGCCACTGTATGAATGCAGGCACTTCAGAGGGGGCAAGATGTAGAGAGGGCACCAGAAATAGTCACAGGATGTAAAACCACATGTTTGAGAGCTGATCACATGGACGGAGTATTGAGAATGATCACAATAAATGATCATGTGAAATGATAGAAAAGTTTGCCAAACACTGGGATTGTAATGAAATACTACGCCGTGGTAGGAAGCTGATCTACCTCTAGTGTGAGCTCTTCCATGTTTGAAGATGGATATCTTCAAAAATACCTGGAGTAAGAGCCATGTCCCCAGTTTAACATCATCGCTTCTATATAGTTATTTTTAGAATTGTGTGATCTCTCTGCTATGGTCAATCAATGAGACAGGCATTCTTTTTGCCTAAATTAGCCACTTAAAAATTTGGTGACTAGGCTAAGGTAGTTGTCTGCACTCCCTTTATAGACAAGGCAATGAGGTGAGCTTCTCCAGAAGCCTTAAGATATTAGTTTGCATCATGCAAACTAATGATGCATCATGCAGTGTGATATATCCTCTGGACATGCTTTTGCTCTTCATTAGCTCTGGCAGAGTGGCTATAATTGCCTGTCAGTAGGTACCTAAGTTTGAGATCACTAAAGCTAGGGATCAGCTGCCACCCAACCCAAGTCAGGATGGAGAGATGAATGGATGGGATGCTTTTTATTTCTACACAATGCTATTTTGTGATTCGTTGCAAAAATTATGTTTGCCCCAAAGTTTGCAGAATGAGCCAGATACGAATACTCTTCTTATGATGTGATATGCTAAATTCAAACTATACCACAAACCTTAAAATTCAAATCCAGATTTACCTGTTATCTGCTTTGTTTCTCCTCTTTTTGCTTCCAGTGGGAATCCATCCAGGCTTTCTTCTGGTGCAATCTTCTTCAGGAGTAACTGCTGAGATTTCACCTAGAAACTGGTTACTCTTTGGAGAAAGGATCTATGTTCTTAGGAAGTCAGTTCTGCATTTGAAGAATTGAGCATACTCAGTGTATGAGTACTTTGTGATTCAGGTCTCTGCAATGTTTTATATTCCTCCTCATCAAAGCATCCAACTGTCTCTCAGTCTTCCCTGCATTTAAATTGTTGCAAGCCCTCTAACGTGTCAATGAGGATCTATGGGGAAAACATGAGCTAACAGAACTGTGTTGGATTAAAAGCAAGTGTGTGTGAGAAAATATAGACTCTACTGAGAGACAAGGGTCATGGAAAAGGTAAGAAGAACTTGGCAGGTTACTTGGCAGCTTTGTGAAAATTACAGGAGCTGTCCTAGCCCATTCCTCTGATGTCTTTGCTGTGACTGGAATTCTTCAAGGGACAAAATTGTCTGCCTAAAGGGACCTAAATAATATTTTAAATGATGACAAATATAAAACAATCTGAGCCAAATTCTCACTGGCATCAATCTTTTGGAGAGATGCAGCTTTTTATCTTATTCATCTCACCCACGGTACTAAAAAAACCTATTTGGATCAGAATGTTTCCTTCTTTATGTTTATGATCGCAGTATTTTAAGAGGTTTCATTGTCTCTAAAAAGTGTATTATACCTAAAAATGGAGACACTAGGATAAAAACCACCCCACAGCACATCTGCAGAATCTGAGCTTAAGAAGTGCCTCTTACATTTTCCACCAATTCACTGAACCTAGCTCCTGCTTCTCTGAACCTCTCGTTATTCTCAGTGAAAACTGTTCTGACATGCTTTTAAAGCACACAAATAACTGTGACTATCTACACAACATACTCTGTTCTGTTTTTTGTTGTAATAGGCATTTCAGTTCAGGAGTGCTGGAGCTAACACAGTTAATGCAGAGACAAAGCTCCGTTATTACAGCTTGTTTTTCCATTCGTTTATGGTTGGATTTGAAGGCACCTCGCCCACAATGTCAAAGGCTGCAGGTAGACAGACCAAAAGTTACAGTGTATAGCACCTCTCAGGAGATGCTCAGAACTGAGCTGTGGCTAACCTCATGCACTAATTTGTTTGAACCTCATTATTTTATTAGAGAAGTGGATTTCTTTGACTGTTGATTTAGCACTGCCAGCACACTAGCACCTTCTGTGGTCCATTCCAACTCCTCTTTGCGATCAGAGACACATACAACTGCATAACCCCAAGCATTTACAGTCTAGACTGGATACAACCAGTAGGATTTCAGAGCAGTTTTGCAGTTTAAAGGGAATGATATGATGAAAGTGGCAACTGAGGCAGTGGAGAAGCAGGACAGATGCAGTGGCAAAGCTGATGGGATGCAAAAACAAAAAGAGTATTCCTTATGCATGGAGTGGGCACTGAGCGAAGTTATTTTTATGAGCAGTGTTACYTCCTGGAAGAGAAGATCTGAGGGTAAGCAATGCAGCTGGAGATATTGGTGGAATACAGTCTGGAGCCTGCAGGTGTAAGGGATAAGCGAGAGCACTTTGAAGAGGACTCAACCTTTTGCAGTCACCTGCTGATTAAGAGACCCTAGARGACAGACGGATGGGGAGCAAACAGGGAAACACATGACTGGAGGGAAAAAACATGAGCCGGGGAAGATCTGCTGGTGGTAGTCAAAGAGTGAGGGGGGCAAATAAAGGCGGGTGTTACTTCCACGGAAGAAGCGATGAAGGCCACGGAGAGGAGCGCTGGCTGGGGACCGCAGGGAGGGCGCTGGGCCGGGGCCGAGCGGCAGGAGGGCAGCGGGGAGGCGGAGGCGGAGCGGGCATGTAGCCGGGGGGGAGTGTGGGCGCTCCAGCCCCCCGGGTTTGCAGAGGACCCGGGCGCGGGGCACAGACGGGCTCCGCGCAAAGCCCGCGCCCCGCGGAGCTGCCCGCCCCGCCCGGCCCCGCGCCATGMGGACGGGCCCGGAGGCGGCGGGCGGCGGCGGAGGCAGCGGCCGGGGCGGCCCCAGGAGCGGCCCAGACGCAGCATCCCCGCGGGGCGGGGGGGCAGCGACTGCTCGGGATTGCGGCCCCGGTGCCGGGCCGGTCGGGTCCGTCCCCGCGGGCCGGCCCGCGAGTGGAAAGTTTCCCCGGTGTGACCTCTCATAGTACGCGCCCGCTAGGAAATCTCATTCAAGTATTTTTGTCAATGGGGTGGGGGGTGGGGGCACATTGCTCCCCGGCCCCCGGCCCGGCTGACGTCACCGCAGAGGCGATAAATATCTGTTGATATAATTGGACGTGAGATTTGGGGTTGCGATAGCGAAACTCGGCCCATCGGCGCTCCGACGGGCCCCCATGATTTATTCAGCAGTGGATCGGGGCACGCAAGCGGCGCTGTCAGGAGAGCGTCAGCTTATTAGGCAAGTTCTGCGTGATTCCAGGAGAGGGTCTAAGCTATAAAAATCACGCGCCCGGGCTCTGATTAGGACCAAATCTGATCACAAGTTCGCCGGGAGACGGCTCCGAGGGAGAGCGAGAGGAAGGGACGCCGGGCACCGCCGAGCCCCGCCGCCGCCTGCCTGCCGCCGCCCCGGGTAGGTGCGGGAGCCGCGCCCGGGCGCGCAGCGGCGCGGAGGGGACTGCGCTGCGGGGCCCCAGCGCGGGGAGCCCGCGGGAGCCGGGCGAGCCCCTCGGACGGGGAGGAGCGGGGCGGGGAGCCGGGGAGGCACGGGGGAGCCGGGCGCCCACAGCCCGCAGCTCTCCGGGACAGGAGCCGTGCCGCCCGCGGATGCACAGCACCGCGCAGGACCGCGCACACGCGTTGCAGCCGCGCTGCGCCTCTCTGTGGACAGACGCAGCCCAGCGCGGTCCGCGTCCGCGCCCGCAGCCGTCCCACAGGGCTGCTCCGCGGGGGCGGCCGCCCCGACGGCAGGGGCCAGCGGCGGGCGGCCGGGCAGCGAGCAGCCCGACGGGCCGCGGGGGGCCGGAAGGGGCGCGGAGCGGCGCGTTTCAGCACCGGGACAGCAGCCGTCGGTGCGCGCCCCCTCCGCGCCGCGCCGCTGCCGTCCCCTCCCGCCGGGGCTTCGGCGCTAATCGCACGCCCCGGGTGTGCTCCGTACCGCCCCCCCCCCCTTCTGTCGCCGCTGCAGGTTTGGGCCCCGACCATGAAGATCCAGCTGCTGGTCTCCACGGGAATCCTGCTGGTCGCCCTCCTGCCCTGCCAGGAGTGCAGAGCTCTTAGTAAGAGCCCGATAGCCGCTCACGGGGCTCTGCACCAGCCAGATTTCTTCCAGCAGCAGCAGCAGCAGCAGCAGCAAACTCTGCCCGTCCTGCTCCGCATGGGAGAAGAGTACTTCCTGCGCCTGGGCAACCTCAGCAAGAGACCCGTTGGCTCTTTACCCGCCTCTTCCAGCAGCACCAGCAACCTACCGCCCGAAGCCGCCGCCGCCAACTTTTTCCGAGCAGCGGTGCAACAGCTGCAGCAGCTGCCCGAGCGCTCGCTGGAGAGCCCCGAGGAGGGCGAAGTCGAGGGAGAGGCCGTGGAGAGGGAGAAGCGCTCCGAGGAGCCCCCGATTTCTCTGGATCTGACTTTCCACCTCCTGCGAGAAGTCTTGGAGATGGCCCGCGCCGAGCAGCTGGCGCAGCAAGCCCACAGCAACAGGAAACTGATGGAGATAATCGGGAAGTGAAGCGGCCCCTCCCCGCCTTGCCAAAGAGATTCCGCAGTTAGCACAAGAATAATTACACAGTCCGATGTACCATAGTGCTGCTCTGATGTCATCTCTTTATTTTTATATAGCTTTAAACCTAGAAGGGTGTACTCCGAACAGCCTCTGTCCCTTGACTAGCATGCACAACCGTGTACCAAGTGCAGAAACACGAGTGTCGTTTGTAACCTCCCCTACCTTTATTTATTTCTCCATTTCCCAGTTATTCTAGTGACATCGCTACGTAGGGATGTGTGAGCATTGGAAAAAAATGTTGCCAAGAAGAGAGATAACTTTTCTGGTGGGGGCAGGGAGGTGGGAGGGGGAATCTCTGTAAGCTACTTTAAGTCCACTTTCTCCTGTAAACATTTTCACAATAAAACATCTTTTCAGCGCTCGGTCAATTTTGTTGTGTAAGAGAATGTTTAATATTTATATTTTTAATAAAAGCTGCAAAGTGACGATGGCTTGATAGACTTTCTTGCCTAGACGCTTGAGGGCTGCTCGCCTTCCTTCAGCACTTGCCCGCGGGTGGGGTGGGGGGCGCCCCGCGGCCGCAGGCGCCCAGGGCCCCAGAGCGCCGCGACAAGCCGCGGTAAGACCCAACCCGCCCCCCTAGGCCGGGCTGCGAGGAGGGAGGGCAAAGCGAAGCGTGGCCCTGCAAGCACTGCGGTTTRTCCCTGCAAATAGCCGGGCAATTCGTGCCGGTTCCCTCCTCCTCCTCGGGAAATTGCCTTTCCTGCAGGCGGCTCCCGGAGGCCCGCCCCGTCGGAGAGCCCCCAGCCCTGGGCGCTGCCTGCTCCGGGGGGCTGGGGCGGCCCCCGGCCCTGCCGTGCGGGTGCGGGGCTCTGCCGGCCCCTGCCGCCCCCGCGGCTGGGGGGCTCCCCCGAGCTTCCCCGTGCTGCAGCCGGGGCCGGGCAGCCTCCTCTGGCAGGGCTCGCTCATCCCAGTGGCAGAGTCATGAAATCGGCTCCCTCCTAGGGGCATTAGGAAGGCTGTGGTGTGTGGAGGGAAACTTTGTGGAAGGAACTGGTGRAAATCTGCAAGGATGAATGGGACCTGTGACTGTAAACCCTCACCCCAAATTAGATCTGTGGGAAATACCCCTGCAGCAGCAGGAGGCAACGCGGTGATGATGGTGCAGAAAGGTGCTAGCTCTGGGCAGTATTAATCTCAAAGCTCTTTACAGATTTCACCTACATGACCCTCCAAAACTTCTCTTGCAGGAACATTTTCCAGGGGAAATAGATATAAATCAGAGCTGTGATGACTCGCTGATGTGACTTAGTCCCTATAATAASGCACAGTCAGGACTGGGGCTGGATAGATGGATTGTCCCTCAAARCCTGCTAGCCAGACACCACATTGTGCCTGCACTGCCAGGCTCACCTGTCCTGCTCTGGGCAGGGTGTTTAGCACAGCCCCATGCTCTGCCAGCCAGTGCGTGCAAAAACGATGTGTTTAGGGCCTGACTCAGGATCCTGGAAAGATCCACATATAACTATATCAGAGCTTTGAACCTGGTCCTCTATGGCACTGGGCATTACCAGCAACTTGCCAGTCTCCCTTATACACTACTGAGTGCTGATACCTATCCCCAGTGATAAAACTTGCAGTTTCACCTTCATTGCATCTTACAGATGCACTTCTAAGACAGAAATCTGGTTTCATTAGACATCTGCCATGCACAGCATCTGCTGTGCACAAGGAACAGGACATTCAGCACTAGCCTTTTCCACAGTGCACCCTGGTGCCTTTGGACTAAACCTTAAACAAATAGCTTGGCCACCTCACTGCGCCCCAGTTTCATGCAAAGATATGTCTCCTTTCCTGTGTGCTGATCTCACACGACTGAGAAAACATGGATGCAGGTTGGACAGACATGGGCAGCATTCCAGCTGCTTCCCCACACAGTCAGAGCTGTGTGCCACCCCATGCATGCATGGGGGGTTTGGCCAGCACTTTTGGTGTGCACATCTTCCTCATCCCTACTGCTATGCACCTTCCTTACCAAAACAAACAAACAAACAAACAAACAAACAAACAAACAAAAAGCCTGACTGTTTGTGTGAGTGTCATATGCTGTGACTTAGCAGCAAAGGCAAGTGCAGAAGGAAGAAAGGAAGAAACAGGAGCTTCCTTCTCCCCTCCTGCGTTCAGCTCCTGCAGTACGGGATGCTCCAGTACTGTGGGGTCTAGAAGCAGCCTCGGGGAGGAGTTTAGACTTAACCCTGATTCGGGGGTGCTGAAGAGGGATAGTTTCACCGATGTCACTGGCACTGACAAGCTGTCTGGGCTGGACTCAGGAGGACACTGAGGGGAAACACTCTGTACTGGTAAAGGATACTACTAGTGACTATCATATTAGCATTTTAACTAATAACGTGGATGAAGCWTCTACTCTGACACGAAGACATGCTGGAAAGTGAATAAACAGTGAAACATTAGCAGTGCTCATCCTACAGCTGTAGTGATGCCATTTTCCCCTTGGAAACAAGAAATTATTGGAAAACACTCAGACTATGGCAATACAGCAATTTGTCCCTGCGCTCCCACCCTTTTCAGGACTCCATCATCTCAAGGGCCAGGTACAGTGTGGAGGTCAGCTGAGTTCCTGGGAATGAAACCTGCTCGGATGTCCCTTTCCAGGTCTGTTTCATTGTTGACTTCAGGCAGGCTGCCTGCGCTTGCGGTCCCTCAGAGAAGCACACCAGAAGCCAGCCCGAGTGAGTCATCATTCGTTCAGGGAGTTCAACCAGGAGAAGGAGAAGACATGACGAGCCGGCTCGTCACCCCTCTCAGGCATTTCCTCCATGCGTCCTTGAGGGGACGGTTCAGAACCAGTCTGCAAAGGAAGGACAAGTTGACAAATGGAAGAGGAAAAGATGATTTGAATTAAAATCCTTACRATTTTAAGGGAACACAGAAAATCAGAATGTACTATGTGGGGGYGGAGGGAGAAGGTGGGGAACATGAACGCTTGGAGAGGCCAGCCAGAGTAGTAACACCAGAGAAGTCAGTGGGACTTTTGCCACTGACACCAACAGAGGAAGGGATACACTATGTGTGTGTGTGTTGCCCCTGCGCAAAGGGCTTAATCCTGATTTGGGCCTCTGGGAGATCACTGCCTGTTTGTAAGTTATCCTGAGCCAGCTTGGCTTGTGTAGCTGGGCCTCCAGATTGATGTGGTCCTAAGCCAAAACTTATTGTCAGTGCACTGCCACTCAACGTGATACTTGTTCAGCTGTCACAAAATGTGCTTTGGATGTGTTTTTTTTTTCTTTAAAGTCTTTTAATATTTATTTCCTTTCAATTTTACTCAGCCCAAGAACAGAAAATAAATAATGCAGAAATAAACTTCTGCRTCTGCTCCCAGGTGCAGAAAACAGGTATCCTACACTTACAGTAAAAAGGGAATCTGGACTTGATATACTGTATCTGCTAATCACTAACAGGAGTTATTATTATTAATTAGCTGAACATTTAACTTGTCACCAGAATATAGAGAAACAGTTTTACTAATCCCAGAGTCTTCAGATCCCTTGGCAGAGTGAAGTCTAGCTTTGTGTTATTATCAGAAATGCCATGAAAGATAAAATGAACAAAAACRGACATTTTGGTGGATAAGGGATGCTTTGCATCTTCACTATTAAACTCACAATTACCTCTCTCTCTMTATATATAAATACACATACACCACTGTACATTCTTAACATTAAAATAGTTGTAAAAGCCTTGGGCCCACTCTACTGGTCCTCTCTGTGTAGGGGTTCACYTCACTTTGGGAACACCAACATGACTGCAGGAGGGACTATTTGATGTCAAGATATTACACAGTAGAGAGAAAACGGCAGAGTAGCGTCCTCTGAATTTTAACACATCTCCATCATTTGTAACACTGTCTGAAAACAGAAAGTTACCAAAGCAGTGATGCTAACATACATTTCCAGGAACAAACAGTGAAGCAGGGATGCTTATGAGGAACTGAAGCATGGGATGGATGATTTTTCTAAGCATTTTTGTAAGTATTTAATGTTAAAGTATGCTATAGGAATTAGTGAGAAGTGATGGCATGTTATGTATAAATTGGCCAGTGGGCTTCATTCCAGTTACCACCTCTTTGAGTGCCGCGCCACCAACAGACAACACAGTACGGAGGTATGAAAGAAAGTCGCTCCTTATCACCTTACTCATATCTAATCAGAGTTCGTAGCTTCTTCTTCAGATCTAGATCCTCAGTTGCTCTGGACTGGAATAGCCTTAATAGGTTCAGTGAACTGCTAGCTGAGAATCTGCCTTAATGTTTGAAATATGGACTATTTTTGCCACAATTTTACATTAATGCTTTTGAAGTAAGACACCTCCACTACTTGCAGCAAAACACCAAGGTACAGGACTCAGAAAGGATTTTTTGTGRACATGAAACTTTTCAAAATAAAATTGTTTTGCTCGCTAACTCTACCATATACTTTATTAAGAACACAAATTCAGTGAAAAATCGGGGAGAAATAGCTATCTATGTGAGTCCATTTTCAGGAACACTGGTGGGAACCATCATCTCCTAGGCTTATGCAAAAGCATTGTAAGGAATTGGGCCTGTGGGGCCAGATCTTCAGCTGAAAGGCACACAGCTAATCAAGTCTCGATCATAGAAGATCTGAGTCTCAGTCCTAAAAGGTGCTGAATACAAACCTTTCAGCTGAAATGTTCCAACCCAGATTGCAAAAGTCAGATATCAGCAGTAAATAAATGGCTAGATTTTCAAAATTGTAAGGGATTCTGTACTTGCTTGATCTCATTGGATGCAGAAGTTTAGGTGGTTTATTAGTCCTCTGTGATGTTGAAAATTTTGCCTTTTATTTCGGAAGCACAACTGGAGTGCTTAGGATAGCTAAAACTAATTTTCAAACTGATTGTGCAATTTTGTGCACCAAGCCCGCAGTGGCGTATGTAACCCTGCATGGGACTGCCTCCCCTCTCCCTTTTTTTTCTTCCTCTCCCTTAAGCATTATGACTAGAAGGAGGTTTAAAAAATCATTGCTTGCATCTTTATTCYTTTTCTACTTGAATGACACCGGAACCTTGTCATTTCTCTCCTTGTGCAGGACAGGCTTCCTTTATCACTTCCATTTACTGTTCCAACCACCATTATCCAGAAACATATTGTAACCAAAGCTTAACTCTGAAAGAAAGACCTATTTATGAGCTTAAAGTTAAGTAGCTTGTTTCACAGGATTTGGGCCCAGTAGTACTAGAAGAAATAAAGCACAATGTAAAGACTTAGACTGGYGAGGTGACTGCATTACCTTGCTAACCAGCACTGCTGGTACTGCATTTCAAACAAAACAATCTGTGTCTACATCACTGACAAAACTGTGTTTCATAACTTGTTAACTCCTTCATATTCTGATGTGATGACATCTTCCTCTGTCAGCAAAACAATGCCAAACCTCCAACATATTCCTATTGGGTTTGGCTGGATGAAGCATTTACTCCCAGTGCCTCACTGAACTCAGCAGGCTGCCAGTCTGTTATACCTTGATGTGCCTTTCCAAGAGCAATAATTTGCCATCACACCCAACAAGGAGTGAAGCAAGCACAACAGAGCCATTCTTTGGCTTTTAGACTTGTGTTTTCACACCTGTGATATTTTAGTCTTTGTGCTCTGAGTTCTATACTGACTGAGATATGTTATGCTCATGTGAGGCAAGAGACTACAGAAAGGTGCCTGGAACAACCCTGTGCATATTATTAATTTTTCCCTTGCAACAGCATCCCACACAGCTCAGAGCTGTTTGAGACAAAAAGATTTCAGCTTTTACAGAAAATAACTTTTTGAACTGGTAGGTAGAAAGTGGAAGCAGGTTCTCTCAGTGTCAACAGGATCTGAACACTCAACCTCTCTACAAGTTCTTGCAATTCCTGGGCCCAGAACACCCTGCTTTCCCTGTTATTGCAGTCCTGCTCCATTGTCAGAAAAAAGCTTTCTGCTGAGCATGGCACAGCCTTTGCCACATGCCTTTCAGATGTTTCAGATACAACACTTCATTGTGTTTGTCTATCACTATTAGGTAACTGCTGTTAAGCTTTTACCTAAGTTTTATCTCTTGGTCTTGGAGATCTCAAGGGTAGGGCTTGTTTTTTATATTGCCTAGAATAACAAGTCCCAACCCTCGATATGGGTCCCTAACATTAATAAAGAACAACAAAAGTGTTTACCCCAGATTATATTAATCACACTAGGTCATTGCTGAGAGAGTGCTGAATACTTATGCTTTGATTTATATTTTCCCCTGTGGTGTTAAGTGACATCAGATGATGCTTTCAGTAAGCACCAGGAATTTTCACCAGGTCAACTCATGAAGCAGGGAGGGAAACACACCCTGCATGAGTGATAGCTGGATTTGTTTTTTGTATAGGTAAAGTCCTAGTTGAAGTATACGTGCCAACACTTTGGAGGTGTTGAGCAAGGAGAACTCCCACTGAATGGCCATTTAGCACCTTTCAGCATCTGGCACACTATGAATTTGTGTGAGTAAACAGTATAAGTTTAATCTGATGAGTCGTATCAAAGTTGCAGGTACTCAGCATCTTTCAGCATTTGCTTCCTTAAGCACAAGTTAAATCTATATAAATTTCTAACAAAAAAATTTGTTAGAGGATGCAAGAAAAGAGGTAAGATCCTATTACTAATGTCTCCATTTAATAGGACCCTGCAGTTATTCAATTTACGTTGGGGAAAAGGCAGCCTAGGGCTTCTAGATGCCTGAAACACCATGAAGTTCACACACACTGTTTTGTTTTCATCCACTGATCTCCWTAGCCTTCAGATACAGGACTGGGATCCACCTTACCAAATTTCTGTCATTCAGAAGTGAGATGTTCAGTCAAGCAAATYGTATTCAGTCCCTATGAGAGAAAGGCACTACCAGAGGGTGATTTGTCTCATCCTAAAAGAACTCGCTATGGACTGKATTGCCTCATGGAGATATCTGCTTCTAACTGTTGACTCTGAGATTCTTGGTGACCGGGTTAGACTAGATCTGACTTTTAAATGATTAGACATGAAAGATTTCACCCAAATACTTCAGAATATCAGAAAATTGCTTGATAGGAATTTAAAACCACTATTACTTTTTACAGAATCTAAAAACTCTTAAATTTGGAAAGTAGGGAGGAAAGGTGAAGGAACTTAACTGTCTTCTTCAATTTGCTTTTTTTTGGTCAAATTTTTTGCTTATTTTTGATTTCCAAATAGACAGGATCTGGAGAAGCCACTGTTATAAAGGCCTTCTTTGAGGCTATATCACATCAGCTTACAAGCAAACATGAGAAATAAAGAGAAATGAGGACCGAACTGGTTGGTTCCCCCAAGGCTGTAGATCACCCAGAACTGTATTTTATCAAAATTTTGCGTGAGTAAATGATCACAGTTTTATTTAATTAGTCAGAAAACAAAAATAATTGCTAGCTTTATGCCAGCCATAGGAGAGTAGATTGTGCTTTTGTTGGCAAAGCAAAAATGACCTTTTCACATTCTTTTGAACCAATTAGACTCACCATAGTGAATTTGTACCAGCTAAAAACTTTGTGTCACCTCGGTATATTATTTCTGAGCTAATACTGAGTTCTCCAAAATTGTATTTACCATCTTGTGGAATCATGGTCTCAAATCTGAATTAARGAGAAAGGTCTAGATTTACACTGCAGTAAGTGAAAAGAGAATGCACATGACTTACTAGGAGTCAATGAGCCCTAGGAAAGGAGTTTATTTCTTACAACAACGCACATGGGGACTCTGGTTGGTTACATAGAGATAGAGCCCTTTCATGCACCTTGATAAATGTTTTCTGGAGCTGTGCTAGCCAAATGCAGATCCTGCCCCTTGGCACCCCATCCACCTCATCCCTCCACGGTTCACTGTCCATTTGCATTGCTGCTGCTGTTTGCAGCTTTGTGCTGACAATGGCAATGTTACTGGAATGACATCAATTTGTTTTGTTTTGTTTTTGAGGTGAACGAAGATATTTTTAACCCAGACCATTTGAGTAATTTGATTCYGACACAGCCCCACAAACAGCTGCATCAGCACAATTGAGATGCGAGTGGCATGTGGGCAGGAATAAGAAGCATGTCCATTTGGCAAGAACCTCCTAAACCACCTTTGCTGCCAGAGAAAGAAAGGCAATACACCCTTGGAAGYGTCTGAACCACCCAGTGCTTTCACTGCCTCCTCTTGATCCAGTGGGATAGCGAGAGTGTGAATTTGAAAGAAAATGCTTTCTTTGAGAAAGAAGCAGTGAAACCACAGGCTTCTTGCTTCCCAGGCTTCTCTAGCCTCAGAAAATGAGTGATAAATTAAAGTTAATTCCCATATTTTAGGTTGTTTAGAAACAACCTCCAGTGTTGACAAGAACAAGCATTATTAAAAAAATGCTAGCTGGTTGCAAAGCCATCACAGAATCTGTAGGCTATGTTTGCCTGCCTCAAATGTCAAGTGTTACACTTCTGGCACTCAACACTTCCAGGCAGCGGAAACAAAGAGAGCACAACAGGTTATTTTTAAATAGTTTAAACTTTAGTTCAAGCATTTGGTTTTCATATTTTTATGCAGTCTAGCTCCTTCAGTCTAACAYCTGGCAGCTGTCACATAAATCACAACAACACTGCTTCAAGCTAAGAGGCAGCTTATTTTACACCGATCTTTTCTTTTTATTAGYGGGAACCAGCAGAATATCCTCTGAAATAATTGCTAAGATTACCTGCCACTAAAAAACATAGAGTYACAAACAAAATAATACAAACAGACAAACTCCATCAATCATAGTGCTAGCTGTGTCACTCTCTGAATAGTGGCCAGCAATGAATTTTAAATGTCCATTGGGAGTAAATGCCTTTCTTCAATAGATTTTCATTATATTATAATTAGCATTATGTGGCTAATGGCTAATGCAGTATCTCTTAATGATCTTAGAGACCAAGTTCAGAGAAAAAGTCTGGTTAGCTTATTTTGGTGCAGAATCTGTACATTTCTCACAGGATACCAGTGTCCTGTTCACCTGTCAATGTTCCACCATTTGAACAAGTGGTGGAAACAGTTCTGGAGAATGGTTTAAGAGAGTGGCTTGCTTCTGACTAGTGTATGAGACAAASTAAATACAATTCCCCTTTCTATATAACCAATCTTTTTCATAACTGAGACAAAAAAGCCAGAAATAAGACACTCTTTTAATATCCCATCCATTATTGCAGCACMCTGGAACTTTTTTTTTGTTGAGAGTGATTAACTACAAACCTGAATAAATTCTTGTCCTGCCACTGTCCAAGAAAATGAAGGAAACCCAAAAGGAGAGTCTTACAAGCACATGAATGCTAAGGCTGAATGATTAAAGTAGTCTTTCTTGGGTTTATCCACCCATCATTCTCTGCTCCTATTGTGGTGAAGTTTTTGAGGACCTCCTGATCAATGAGCCTTCTATCATTTCTGCTCTGTTTTCAGTCCTACTAGAAGGAAGAAAAGAACCATTGTCACATCTCCCTGAGAGACTATAGGAGTAAGTGGTAAGTGCTGGCCACCAGGATCAGAAAGTTACTCACTACTAGCAACTTTTTCTCCTCCTTTTGCTTTATCAAATCAGTAGGTACAACTTCAGTTGTAAGTAAACCATGAAAGACCTTCCAAATACTCCTCTGTGGTAGTAACCCATCTAATCCATGTCAAAGAAATGTTCCTATTGACTTTCAGGGAGATGTAACAAATCCAGTAATAGCTTAACATCAGTTTGGCTCTGTTACACAATCTTTCCATTGAGTAATATGGAGTGTTGTAAATTAAAGCTTTTTCTTTCTCTCCAAACGGTATTTTTTGCAGATGCAGTGAATGAGACACAGTGCCAGCRCAGACTGTGACTCACCCCAGAGCTCCATTCACCGGATCAGGTAACAGAGCCAGAATAGCTGTGAGGTGTGTGGACACATACCATGCTTTGGAGGTTTGAGCACTGCTTACACTTGCATCAGGAATGATTGACTTAGTTGGGCTGCAAGTATGCTGGAGGTGATATACACGAGCTATGGACACATTGCTYGCTCTGTGAGAGTCAAAAATACACTGCCAGAGCTCTGGGAGGAAATGCTGKAACGCCAGCGAGAGCAACAGATTGCTATTCTTTAAAGCCACCATGTAATGGAAAGAGAGAGTCCAYGCCACAGTTAAAACACCTTTTTCCTCCTGATTGTTTTTTGCTGTTGCTCCTTTTTCTCCATGTGCTTGTTTTTCCATGTTTTCAGTTGCCTGAATACTCTCTGCTATAACCACAGTTATCAAAGTGAGTAGCCAAGAAATGACTCTACTCCAATAATAATATTTTGCTCAGCTAGCAGCACTGTGACCTCCTGGACAGGCGTCTGAGGTATCATGTCTCACATTATAATCTATGCTCATGCATTAGCAATGCTGGCCTGCTCACACACTGCTCAGCCCACCTATGTGCAAGATACTAAACCACGCTTCCTGCTGCCCATCTCATACTGTTCCTAAGTGAAATCTAAAGAAGCTGTGATAAATGCTGCTCTTAAAGACTCAGATTCAATTGCAAGTATTGACCTGTTATTAAGGAGTGTAAAGTACAGATCACGCACAAGTGGCACCAATGCCAAGCTTGGAACTGACCTGCATCTGGGCTGACACCAGCTCCTTAAACAAAACTTATTTTACAAAAATAAATAATAAAATTACATTTAAATATGAAAGTGAATGTATTTTAAAAAGCAAAATTGGTGCCAGATATTGAAAAAGCTCATTGCACTGGTGGGGTAAAAGAAGATGTTTTCTCAATAAATCATTTTGTAACAGAGTAAGTTAAACAGTGACTGTTTCAACTTGAAAAAGAGCCACTTTTTTTTGCATGGAAGTGCTGAGTCGTGAGTGCTTTAGGAGCCTGGCACTGTATTTTCATCATCACCTTTGGTGGGTGAGACAGGCCTGGGCAGATGTGACAGGATGTTCTCTAAAGTAAGGAGTGAGAAATTTGGACCACTTCTTCTCCAGGATTGTGGGATCGTTCTCTAGTGAATTGAAGGAAAAGTCCTCTGACAACTAGCAGGATCTGAACAGTGCGGTACATAACTATCGGCAGCTAACCTTGGGGTGACAGCTGTTTGAATTAGTTATTGCTCTTTTAATCAGCTAAAGATTATTGTAAATGTGTCTGTAGGGTATATCACCTGAAAAGGGATTTAAGGCTGAATTAATGCTGCATTTCCTATGTCTTTCTCCATTCATTTTTTTTTCTTTTGAATGAAAATGCACCCATCCAACCTAGGTCTCCGTTTTAAGCGCCAGAAAGGCAGGCACTGAAACAGGCAGGACGCTTCTCCTTCCSGTGCGGGTGCGTTCCAAGCCCTCAAAAGTCAGGAAAGCCTGGAAGCGGCACCATTCAATTTTCAAACACCGGGAGTCGTCTCTAATTAACTGCTAATTACTGCCAGTGGGATTTTCAGTATTCATGGTCAGATAGGCTGGTATTTAGATATGGATMCACCTCTCACTGCTGCAAGTTTACAAGCCCTGCTTTACAGAGAATAGTTTACAGCCGCACGGAAAGCCTGAAATGTTTCAGGGCAGTAGGAAGACAACTAAACCAAATATTCTGCAGACAGGTGGCTTGTGTTGTTGTGACATAGATCTACCATAGCATGATGTAAACCAGCAACAACTCGCCCCTGATTAAGAAATACTGTTTGTTTACATTCTAGTCCCCTTTCAGAATGTCTGAAGAGAGAACAGAATGAGAAACGCTTCGAGAGGGAGGTTTCGTGGAGGTAGAGTTCAGTATTTCAATGAGCCAGCTTCAGAAGGACAAGATCTGGGGGAGCCTGGCTTTGTACTATTTTGAGCAGGAGAAAGAATTTTGTCCACACTGTCGCTGCTGAGGTCCTATTATTGCTAGCAATGGGCTGAAATTGAAACATATATAAATCAGACGGCATCTGTGACTCAGCAGACAAATCACAGACCAGACTATCTGAGGTAAAACTTCAGGTGAAATATTTGCCACTCATATTAATTATGTGAAACTGTTGTCTGAAAGCCRGTCTTAATGCATTGCCCTCACGACTCATCATCGCTGCCTCTGAATCACGCAGCTAATTCTCAGAAGCAAGAGAAAGAGAGGTGTTAAAGGAGGAGCAATCAAGACTTTCCTGATTTTCTCTGCATGTATTTGCTAAACTGTGTGTGGGGGGGAAATTATCTCCCCTTATGTGCAAAGTCAGGATGCGAAATGGAAATTTACAAGTACAAATTGCCACCAGCTGAACGGCCTCGGACCTGAACCTTGCAACTGAGCCCCATCTCCGTAAGTCACATTAGAGGGAAGCAAAAGCAGAATTTCTGGAATGGTAACTGTGCGAGACTGTGCACCTAATGCTCCCCCTGTATTTCAGCTAGAGGCTGAGCAATGTTTTGAAAGTGAAATTTAGGTGAGATTTAGGAAGAAGCTTCAAACAGAATGTAACTGGGACTTGTATTCTGATTCATGGGTCTTCTGCAAAAGGCTAAACGTCACTGAGGATAGATGACCCATTTTTCATTCAGTCAAATCCCATACACTTTTTTTAACAGTACAGGCATAGACCCATCCAGTTTTCCACCTAAAAATGCAGTATGAGCATATGCAGATGTTGAAAGCAGATATTAAGCTGAATTCTGTTCTCTATGCTCTTAGATCTTCCAATAACACTAAATATATCTGCACAAGGGAGAAGGAAGTTTTTGGAGCAGAAACTGCCTTCCTAGGAGAATTCTGCTTGGGCTATGTTTGCTATTGAGATCAACAAACTTTCTGTCCCATTTTGAAGGCAAATTGCGGAAAGACTGTGTCGGGTTAGCCAGAGAGGAGACCCTTGCTTAGTATTAATTCCCACTAAACCCAGCCTTGCAAAACTCTGCTCTCTCAAGTAAGCAATCTCTCCCTGGCAGTAGTAATAGGCTCATGTGGCTGAGCAGGACTGGCAAGAGTGAGTTCCAATTTGTAGAAGATAAAGGAAATTATTACTGGTGTATCACCACTGCACTTGTGCAATAATTCCAGAGAAGGACTGAGCTAAAACATAGGACTGCACCTTTTTTAGAGTAATGGAAAAGCGGAGGTACATGAGGAAGAAGCCACAGACTGATTTCTCTCAGGTTTATTTGTGTTTTAAATAATCTTTTTTTGTCCATGTTGTCTGCATATTGACATGACAATCAGTTGGCTAAAACTTAGTTAAATACTGACCTCTCTGACAGATGATTTAATGCTGTCTCATGGAAAAATATATGAAGGATCACCAGCTGAAATTGAAGTATGCAGCAGCAAGGCAAAGAGAACTACAATACTTGAATACAGAGAGGAATGTCCCTACGGTAATTCTGGCAGGTGGCATAAGGTTGCAAGCAAGTAATAGAAAATTTAAAAACTGATGAAACAAGATTAACAAAGGCCACTCCATTAGTGTTTCTCTTTCCAAGCAGCTCAGTCCTGATTATATTTTATATCCTCATGGAATTAAAGCACTGTACTTACTGGCAGCAAAGGAAATTAAATCAGAATATTGTCTGTGGATGATTAACTTGCAGTTCCCTTCAAACTGGAGGTATGCATTTAAGTCCCTTGCAACTACAGCCAGCCACTTCTGTGATGCACACTGCCAAAGAATTTGTGCAACAGATAAAGGCTCCTGCACTCCAGTTTAGACTAACTAAGCTGGGTAACCAGAGACCCAGGTGAATGCAAGACCTTTCATAAGCTCTCACAAAATCACATGATGTCTCTGCATAAGAGACACTGTCTACAAAAACCTGATTAGGGCAAAAATTTCCTCACCTATCAATTACCCTCTGTATTTTAACCGGATTGAAAGATATCGAAGAGACATAGGGTATATTGGGACCTGTCTTTTTCCAGTAACAACAAAAGAGCGTTTTATTGTAAAATAGTCATGTTTTTTACCACTGCTGTATTTTGGAGTTCCTCTATTACAAACTAAGGGATATGGTGTTTTTGAATGTGAAGATATTTTTAAGGACTATACATTCCTGGAAAGTGGTTTTACTGCTCTTGATGTGCTCGGCTTTGTCAAGCTATCAGAGACCYGCACAAGTGAATTTAGGGCACAATTTAGGCCCAGCTTTTCAAGTTTGGTTGCCTACAGCTATGCAGCAGAAGAGATAACTGGCTAGATAATCAGGAGCATTGAGCATTTGCTCTGTTTGAACTGACAGATATTCAGCACTCCTGAAATCTAATCTTACTACTAAGCGTGACTCAATGTGTATTTAGAAAACAGATTCACAGGAGAGTGAAGGTCCACAATCTCCTTCAGGTGAACAAGCCTAACTGTTAGATGACACCAGCATTTACAAAATGTACACATCATTCTTCCTACGCTGTCAGCCCCACAACTACATGTCATTGGGAGCATCCTCCAGGTATAATGAGCATGCAGGCAGATGCCCAAGACCCGAAATGCCAAACTGGTGAATGAGCTTTTTAGATATAATCCCTACAGGGATGCAAGAAATGSCCATTCACTTTCTTATCACACTTAGGATGTTTCCTGAGACCAAACACAGAAAGACTTCTTAAGACTTAGCAAAGGCTTCCTTCACCTTATCTTTATCCTTCACTTTCCCTCTGCAATTCATCACATACAGTCTTGCTCAGCTTTCTTGCTTTTGCTTTGGACTCCAAGATCTGTTTCTCCCATGCACTGGAAAGCTCTGTTTGCTAATGTCCACGTCACCCTCTGCTAATGTATTACTCCAAACGAAAGTATTCCCACGAGCGGCAAGGCAACTCACTATCCCTGCTCCATTTTAGTCATTTGCTCCAATCTGTCATCCACAGAGGTTCAGATTCACTTCAAAACATCCACTAACTTTAGACTCTTAGCTGCGGCACCTCCATTAAGAGTGATGTCTCCTTATACTCCGGATATGAGGAGAGTGCCAAGTGCAAGACAGCGGCAGTTAGTGAGCCGTCTCCCTCGCTGGAGATGCCTCCGTTCTCCATTAGCCACAGAAGCAGCCTATGGTCACTACACTTCTAACTTCGGCACCTCTTTTAAGTGGGATGTGGCTGTACAGGACGGAATTTCCTATTTCGTTCCTATATTGGTTGTTGCTGAAACATTTCACGCCAGCCTTTCTTAGGCCAAGTAATCTATGCACTTGCTCACTGCACCTCTGGTTGCCATGTCCTAACTGATTGCCATATCCTTCTGTACTCCAGGGGAAAAGTCGTCATGCATCGGGACTGTTCCTTAGAGTGAAACAAAGTTTATCTTAAGTAATTTTTTTGGATTGATAGCTAGAACTGACCTCTTATTGCTGCAGGAAAACAAGGTTCATATCAGAACCTTCTATTTGAAAAGTCTTGAAATAATAAATTATATGCCCCTTTTATTATGCTGATGGCCATGTGTGGATTTATATYATCATTAATACAAATTATTATTGTTATTTATTTTGAATAATTTTGTTATATGACTTGGAGGGGCTTATGACAAACAGGACAAAGGGAAGTGACCTGATATTTCACATGAAGGATAAAGACACAAGCTGTCTAAACAGCCATCTCACTACATATGGAGGAGAAAATCATTTTTATTCAAGTAGAGTCTGTGACCAAAACGTCTTTCTCCCTCACCTCCTTTCTATTTCACGATTAAATAAATCATAAAGCTGTCACTAGAGACTGCGCACAAAGAGGCCACAAATGGTAGAAACRAGCGCTTTCTGCATTTGTCTATTTTTAATTTCAAAATATATTTTGAATTAAAAGAGAAAGAGAGGGGAAAAAATAGCATAATGCTATTCTAATGCCTGATTTCCCATGTGTACTAATAAGCTCTATGTCCTCCTGTAATAATATAATAAATTTTCAAAAACAAGCACTAATAAATGAAAATTAAACTATGCTCTGTAAATTTAATTGAGATTCACAGTGTCCGATTCTTTTCAAATTCAAATTATATCAGACAGTGCATCTTTTTGCATAACTTATGCAGATAAGCATAAGTGACAGCTTCTTCCTGTCTCTCTCTCTCTCTCTTTTTCTTTTTTTTTTTTTAATGGAGAGCTATACTTTAGTCACAGTGCTGGAATTTTTGGTTAAAAAAGCTGAATAATAGTTTATCATTTTCCATAGAGGCACCATATTATATTGCATGGCGTTTAGAGAGCAGTAGAGAAAATGAGCAGGGAAAAATAAGCATTTTTGTTCGAATGAGAAGCAAAAACTGATTTTTTTTTTCCTGTTAAATAGAGCAAACACCCAAAGGCAACTACCATTGCCTTGTGTCAGMGGTCTTTGCTCTCCAATAAATAAGACCAAATGCTCCGGTCAATGACGTGACTGAGGGGTGCCAGCGCCCCCGGCCGCTCGCCGCACCAGCGCGGGGGAGCCCAGTGTGGAGAGCTCGAGCTTTYGGGAGAAGCATGTCTTAACTCTGGTCCCTCTTTTTGGCATTTACTGCACCTGAGTCTCAGGAGGGCCTCTCTCGGCTGCTGTTTTCCCGCTCTGTGTTGTGCTGCCGACCGTGTCAGCCTCCGCAGGCAGGCAGGCCAGCACGGGCTCAGCCTTCAGCGCCGCTAAAAACTAGGACACGGCGACCCGGGAGAAAACAGCTAGCTCCACTTTGCTTCGGCAGAGACAGCAAAGCTTCCGCGGCACGGCAGCTCCGTCCGCCCTCGCGAGCGCGGGACGGCCAGAGCGGAGCGGGCAGCGCTACGCGACCAGAGTGCCCCGTTCTCCGCCAGCCACTGAAAAGCAGTTTCAAAGTTTCAAGCTTTATCTTACAAACAGTCTGGGCTTTTTGCCTTACTTCTCTGGGAGACTTTTTCAGACTGTCRGCTCAGGTGGTTAGGAACTTTCTAACTGACCAGCTGAAAATACGTGGCCAGTTTAAACTACCTTTTTTTCTGTCAGTGTCATCCTTTAGCCTTTACACAGAGGATTTCCCCTCCGACGCGTACCCCTCTGACGGCAATCTTTGCTCTCCAGATTTGCCTCCCCCACTTGCTGGACTGAACAAGCTTGGCTCTTCTCACCTCCTGTCAAGCCACAGGCTTGGTTGGCTGGATGACCACCACCTTGCTGGTCATCCAACCAGCAACTGAAATATAAGCCCGTATGTTTCAGGAAATAAATTTCTCTTTTCTTTTTTAAAACAGAGAGATGCAATGTTTAACCATGCAGGATTAAGCTGAAGGATGGCATTTTGAAGGTGCGAGGAAGAAATGCTTCAGGCAGGTTGTATTGTGAACTAGCATGATGTTGTTGGATGGGATAAAAGGAAAACTTCCTTTAAAACCATGTAGGAACATCACCAGAGACACTACTTGTACTGTTAGTTAATGGTAAAATAAAACATTTCCTACCCATGAAAGTACAAATCATGTATTGAATCAGAATCCAAAGATGATGTAGTATGATAAGAAATGCCAAAAGTGATATGCAGAATGCTAACCCCTGTGAGAAAATAAGAAGAATGCTTCACCAATGTTGTCATAAGATGAACCATAGTCACTAAGTTTAGTGAAAAAGCTCTTTTTCCACAGCACTTTTCCATTTTTTTCCCATGATATTTTTTAACTGGAGTAAGGGAGTAAAAACAGGGGTATAAGGAACATCAGTCAAGATTTTTGAAAAATAAGTAAGTAGGGCTGTTGAGATGAGGTTGTGTAAAAAAAAATCACATGCAGAAAAAAACCCCAAGGTTGAAGTTCACATACGTGAAAATGATGCCACATGCTAGAGGCCACTCAGAGACCTAAACGCTGCACCACATTCCAGCTCAGATCTGTGACACTTTGCCTGTGGCATCACCCTGCTACCCTTCCTAGCTTGGGCACACTGGTTCTTCTGTTCCTTCAGTACATTTGGCACCTTCTGCTCCCTATGGTTTCCTATTCCTTCCCCGTCTCAGCCCCACTGTCAGTTTTTCACTCTTACTTTTTCTTCCTCCTATTCCCAGAACTATGTCCTCCTCTTCTCAGCACACTCCTCCTTCCCAAATGTCAACATCACTCATGATTCTGGAAAATATCAAAACCTACAAAGTCACAAGACAACAGGAACTGATATCTTTCCCACTGGACTATTTTTACTCCCGATACTTGATTATGCAGAAAGCTGGGCTCCAGACCTCTTTGACCTGCTTGAAAACCATTGCAGTAGTTTTACAGAAACTTGGTCACAACAAATACTAGTTTTGCTCTTTTACCTATTACTGATAAATTAGAACCCAAAGCAGCATACCACAGTCAGGAAAACTCCCAGGAATTTAAGTCCATGAGGATTTTACCTGGCTGAGGTAGCTAAAACCTTTTCTTTARTGGAAGTGTTATGAAGAAACTGCAGTGACAAATTTCATTTTGAACTTAACCATTTTTGCCAGCTTATTTGAAATATACTTAAGAAAACATGGTCATATCAGATTTGATGATTTTTAAATACATTCTTTTTATCCCACTCTTGTGTCCAAATCAATCTTGACTTGAAAAATGACYACTGAAACTTGTGGGTCAAATTTTGTTTCATTAAGACTGAAGTCAACGAGAATCCTTATACCAAATTAAAATGCCACTGAATTAATATATATTGTATATTTATCGCATCTGTAGGAAGTCCTTCTTCTCTCTTTTGCCCTTCACATGATGGTTTATTATTGTAGGGTTGCTTATGTATGCTAAACTGCCAACTACAACTTTTAAGGAAAAAGCACTAAATATTTAAAACCCATTTGTGCTTTTTCACATATACATACACATTCTCCTCCTGCCACATATASACAGGTAATTGCTTCTTTAAACCACGCAGCTTAAGTTTGGTATCTATAAATCAAGACAATCTAATTTAATTAGTGTTGCTTATGGGCTACCTCATTGTCACACACTAGCGCAGGAGCAGGTGAATTGTGCAAGTATTTCACACACTCTCAGCTCTATTTCTTGAGTCTTTGGCCTGTGTAGAATTTTACACTTATGCAGAATAGAAAACTTTCAAAGTCAGGTTATACCTATTCCAACAGTATCATTTTAAGGGGAACCCCCCCAAGCCCCAACAAATTAGCTTCTATTATCCAGTCATGCTGCTGGTAATCTAACACAGAACCAGAGGATATTATGTTCCTGCTCTTCTTTCCCAAACTCTTCATGTCCCAAGAAGCCTTGGAGGAAGCGCTTTGCAACAGATCTGAACCCAGGAAATCACACCTTGCCTTCTGAGCAGCAATCAAACATGCAAAAAAGCACCAGGTAGTTTCATCGCTCAGGGTGTGCACGGAAAAAATGTACACCCACGSACTGCTGCGGAGCTGCGAAAGGCAAGGCAAAGCCACAGCTGCGTCCCTAGTGGGTGCAGAACCGTATGTGATGCACACGGGCTTTCAACCGGCAATGGAAACAGCCTCATGCACAGGGTTCGTCTACTACTAATACATGCAAATACCCAATGAGCAGAGGCACTGCCAGCCTCCCTGGCAGCTAACTCAGATAGTGGCTCACCCAAGTTAGATGCACTAGCAGTTAAGCTAAGCACAAGCAACTGTCCATGTGCTACGCTGAAGCTGAATAGTTAGCCTGTCGCATCTTCTGATCTCTTGTAAATCCAAGAGGTTTGCTGAGATGACAATTTAAGCTCTTCCCGTATTTCTGAGGTTATTATTATTATTATTATTTAACATGCAGTGGAAAATTAACCCTCTTTATTCTGAACTGCTGCTTTTCCCCCCTTGCTGCACATCACCCCCCTCTGGCGTGAGCTCAGTGGCACTGACCTTGGACGTTGCCGCGGTGGTATTACCTTCCTTACCACTCCCCGCTGTGCTCTCCTTGAYGGCGGCCACCTCCGGGGCTTCTGCCTTCGGTGTACTTGTTTCCAGTGAAACAGGAGGCCCTACTTTTCCCAACCCGCTCACTGGGGTTGAGCTYGGACTGCTTGATTGCCGCGACTGAGCCTTATACCAGCTAGGGTAAAACAAGGGATCGGCGGTTTCTGCTGTGGATGACACTGGACTGTCAGACTCTGCAGTCTGCTGAGAGCCACTTGGTGTCACAACCTCATCCTTAATCAGGACAGATAAAAAGAAGAAGCAGAGGGCACCACATTACCTTCCTGCGGTAGCCACATTTCTCTGCATGCCATGTTTGTTAGATTGCACTGCAAGGAATATATTTGTTCTAATGTAGGGTCTGAAAGAAGTATAATCTTCTTTCGGCAGAGTAAARGCATCTATAATTTGAATAGCACAGGCATAGAAAAGAAAATAAGTTACCAACAATGAAAATAGGAGGGTAGAATTAGCTGGGAAGGGGACACAGAGTGAGAAAGGAGTGAGCAAGTGATCCCTTAATTAATTTATACACTTTAGGCCTCATTTTAATCCCATTTCTAACTCAGTAATAACTCCACAGAAGTTGGCTGAGCCACACTGTTGTAAAAACTGACCCAGGAGGAGGATAAAGCTCTGTGTTTTAATAATTTTGCCTAGTGACTGTCCAGTAAGGGGATATAGCTGCCTGCCAAATTAGAGATTCTTAGTTATTTACTTAATTTCAGCTCATAAGCAGATAAACTCCCAATTCAATCCTAAGAATATAATAAACCCTGCAAAAGAGCCTCAGGAACTGGCACTAGACATGAAAAACAAGTGTAGGTACCAGGCCTGGGAAGTCCTTTGAATGGTTTGCTGGATTTTGGCTTAAGCTAAGAATAAGGMATCTACCAATGAGTCTGTTGATGCGGGCAGTCACAAGAAGGAGAACATACAGCCACTGGAGAGAAATAGTTGCCCACTAGMCTTCCTATCAGCATGGTACCCCAAGCACGGTTGCATGTAGCTAGGAAGAGAAGCAGCTGGCAGCATGGCACCCCCTCTGCTTGCATCGAGCTCTTGGGGCTTGCCCCGCACTACCTGCTGCACCACTGCTTTTCTGTTTTGCCTTCCTTACACCAGAAGGCAAAAACTGCACTGGAAGTATCCCACGTGCTGCATTCCCCTCATGCCAGTCTAGCTAGCTCACAGCGGTGTTTTATGATTGCTATAGCAGCATGCCATCCCTTTTCTGTGTTAGCCCTAGAAATGAGGGACTTGCAGTTTCCTTAGGCATCTTGTTTACATCATGATTACATTTAAAACTACATTGACTATGCTACATAAGTTTAGTTAAATCTGTACAAATCTCCCAAATGACAAACTTTGGTTAAATMAATCAAAGCTGATTTAAGGGCATCTTCACACAACTCATGAGGTGCAAACTCATGCATGTTCTTAAACGAAAGCAAGAATGAGTCTAGACTACTTATTTTTCCATGTGTTATGTGGGGGGCTTGCTATAGGCAAAGACTTATTACTTATTTTCTTGTTTTCACACTGTCCTCTTCAAATATCGTAACAGCAGCTTTTACCCACTCAGCAACTGCACTGGATAAGTTGCGTAAGAGGGCAAGTTGCTAAGTTAATTGTATCTAYGGGCAACTGAAGTAGCATACAAAACAAGATCTTTTTTATGCAGATCATTTAGACTATGTGGCAATTACTGTTTCATGCTAATGGCATTCCTTAAGAAAAAGTGCCATCCTAAATTATTAAGAGATTTGACACCCTGAATCTGTTTGCTGCTAGGTTGTAACACTGTTAGGTTAAGGGCAGTTTCCTCTTCGGTTTGGCRTGTGGACTCCTAGATGATAACCCTAAGGATGACCAGACCAGAAGAAGGAAAATGCTGTTTGCAGAAAGCAGATTAGAAGTATGATCTAAAAATGGGTGGTGGGAGGCTCACTAAACCTAGCAGGAATGCCAAACTCTCTTAATATAAATACTTTAACAACCGTCTTATTTGTATCAGTTAGTCTGAGTTAAATCATGTTACACACCAAGCAGAACATCCATTGTAATGTGTTTAAATCCCCAATTAAATTTCTTTTATTTATATCTTATGCATCCCATATATATTTTGATTTATGTAACACTGTTATTTTTGCCTATCGATCGATATATGTGCTGGTTGAGGGCCCAGGTACAGCTGTGGATATATATGTAAAAGGGCAAAAGGCATCTCTGTCCTGCAGTGTCTCCACTCCCTTAGCCGTGACCCTGGTGCAGGGTGGTGCTCAGCAGAGGTGGCAGGGCAGAGGATGCCTGGGGGGGGTTACCTGGCCAGCTGGGGTGGCGGGCAGCAGCGGTGGGGCTGGTTCAGCCGGAGGAGCCCTGACTGCACTCGGTGCTTCGAGGTCCTGCTGAGACGGCCRTGATGCTCTTTCAGCTCCTTCCTCTTCCTCCTCCTGCTCCTCCTCGCCTGATGACTCTGTGTGGACTTCATCCAGATCTTCACCATCCACTGTCTCCTCCTCTTCCTCTTCRCCCTCCTCCTCTAACAGGACAGGCATAAAAGGACCACATGAAGGTGGCTATAGCCCTTATGCAATAAAAAAACATTTACAGTTGCATGGCAAAGCTACTCATCATCTGGCTGAGGGTTTTTCCTGAATGAAAACACAGGTTTTGCTTTGCTCAGAAAAGGCTGGGCCGTGCTGAGGGGGGCAGGGGATGCACGCTGGGGAGAGGCCAGCGGTGAGGAATCTGCTCCTGCACGTCAATCTGCTCCTGCACGTCAGCGCTGGGCATTGTGGCCATGCTGCCAGCCGTGGTGTCCTTGCAGTGGTCGTGCTCTCTGCTGAGTTAACTGGCTCCAGAAAGCCCCAGCAGAGCAGCACAAATCCTCTCCCGCCTCCCCAGCATGCAGGGCCTGGGTAGCAGAACTTCAGGCAGTGCCCCGATGTGGACACTGGTGGCCCTCCTGGCAACGCCAGCGTGACCCAGGGTAGGTGTGAGCACATAGTCATCCTTATACTGAGTTAGCCACTGCACTAAACTGCATTTACACAGGCTTCACGCTTCAGTATCAGCTGTGCAAAGGCAGATGTYACCTGATTTGGCATGAGGTAGAGTTTTACCCTGTATTACAAGCCTCTAGCAAGAGCTTAAGATGTTGCTGCTCCTATTGCTGTATCCCTCCAGATGTCCATCCTCGCCCCTTTCCAGATCCCACTAGCACCTCAGCTGTACCAGTTCAGCAGCTTTTGAATAGCCTGGGCACTTTGCATCTGATCTGTGAAACAATTAGGCTAAATATACACTTTTTTTTTTTTTTTTTTTTTTTTTTTTTTGATCTTAAACTAGCCCTTTCCATAGGAAAGGGGACAGAAAATCGTGTTAATGCAATTACCCCCATGAGGGATTTGCAGCATGGAGTTGCACTCTTTGGTGAGAGAATACTGGTCTAGCAAAATCTGTCAGGAAAAAAAAGTCYCTTTTGCAATTTTATTTATCTATTAATTTAAACATGGTTGAACCATCGAAGTAAATCTTTACCAGGTCAGTTCTTTGCAATAACTGCCTGTGGAGATTTGGGGTAAACCTCCTTAAAACTAGACTGTCAAAGCTTTTCAAACCATAGCTTTAGCATCATGTAACACATTACATTGTTAGCATTCATGGGCAGACTCGTTCTCAGGGAGAGCCCCCTAACAAGGCATTTTGTTTTGCATAATCAYGTTATTCATCCTCACAAATATCAGATGTTGTTCAGAGCCATCCTAGTACTTCAGAAAAATAAACATAGATGGATGCATTAATCCAAGCTCCAAAATGACTGTGTATCTTGAACAGGTTGTGAGAGTTCTATGGTTCACTGCTCTGCCTGAATACATAGAAGGAACACAGATCTGCAAATTCAATGACGCCTTCATAACGGAGAAATGTTTCTGTAGGCAAATATACTCCTATAAGTAGAGTACCGAAAATCAGCTTCCAAGTCCCCTGAACGCGGAAGAGCTCATTGGCTGTAATTTCAAACGTAGGGTCAGAYGCCCCATTGCATACGCCTTACTAATGCCTCGTCCACAGGAGATGGGTGTCACACTTCCGATCACACGGTCGAAGTGCGTGTCCCGTGCACTGGCTCATGGTCTTGGCAGATGTGCAGGTGTGGCAGCGAAGTGGCAGAGGTGGCTGATCATAGGGACAAACAGGGTGCAAGGCTGGGACTAGTGACTGCCTCTCCTAGGACAAATCCCTTGAGTTTCACGGTCCTGTCTAAAGGCACCTGCTCCTCTGCTCCTGACTGGTGCCACTGCTTTTGTCCTGCTATATGGACTCATGTGCCAAGTACAGCTGGTGCATGGACCCCAGCTCACAGACCAAGATCTACCTCTGTTAGGTACATGCTCTAAAGCTAATATAAGTCATGGCTGGGGATCATRTGTTGAATGCCAGTGGACTGAGTCCCGTGCATCCATATGAGACATAATTGGGCTAATGAAGGTAAATATAAATGTATCAGTAGAACTCAGTGCTAGAAAGTAAATTAGAGCTGGCCAGATGACTATAACTGCTGCCTTCTAATAGTAAAGATCCAATTTTCTGAAATATTTACATCCACTAATKTCTTGTGGCATATTCTCTATGATAAGGCATAGATGAACCTAGATTTCAGGCTACTTCAGTAAACAYGGAATAACAAAGTTGCATTATTACATAGACAAGCATACAAATGACACGGTAAAAGAAATTAAATGCATGAAAGAAGAYGACACTGTTTGATTCCCTTCATAGTTCTTTGATCTTGAATTTCAATTAGATTTCYGTTACATGTCTCTATTAATACAAAAAAAGACTATCTTTCATAAACACTTCTTTAAGCAGTAAGTATTCTGTTTCTTCAACGGCTTCTATAGCTGCCATGCCGTAAAATAATGGCACCAGCTGGACGGGAAAAGTACTTTATAGACTGAGATAAAAGCTTACTTTTCTGGTCCCCTCACCACAAGTGTGGGGTGGTTCCTGTTTCCTTGAGGAGTTGGTAAAGATCATGCTCTTTGGAAAGGCTTAAGGCTACATAAAAGGTAAAATTAATGGTGTCAATAGATTACTTGTTTTTTTAACTATGATGGATTTTTGCTGTTGAATATAATTGATACAAAATGGTCTAGTTACACCTTGGGATAGAGGGGGATATCAATATCAGCATGCAAATTATACACAGCTGCAATTTAAGAAAGGAGTTAAGGTGAAAAAAATGACATACCTCTGTCAAAGTCAATTTCTCTTAGTATTTTTTCTTCTCTACTGAGGTTCACTGTGAATTGGTTCATAATTTCATAGCCATCCTCTATTTTTTCCATTTGAAATCCTTTAGATGCTTCAGTTATTCTAAAATGAGATATTAGTCATTTGCATTTGGCTTTGCAGATAAATTTGCAATTTATAAAGATCAAATATATACTTTATCTCTCAAGTTTAAATACTTACTTTTGTAGCAATGTTTTGGCATTCTGTGGAAACAAAAAGGAAATAACTGACTTCATAAATGGTTCAWTTTTTTCAGAGATTTTATGCACTGTGATCTAATTCTTACACAAGCCGTCTCTAAATTTATTAATACGGATCTCATAAAAGTCAATCATGAGATCTATGAATGAAATCTTATTTCATCAGTAATGAGTATACATCTGAGTAAACCTTTTAGTTTGTTGAACRGTTTTAATTAAAATGTGAATATGATGGGAAAGACAAACGATTTTTACAAAAGGGTAAATGCAAACTTTTTTGTCTTTTTGAGTTTGTAGCAAAAAAAATCGTTCTGTTACCATCTCTAGTCACTAGAACTATCTTTGAATATCCATCGGGGWACACTTTTGGAGCTACAAAATTTTATTTGCCTAGAAAAAATTCTGCTTTCTTCAAAGGCTAAGTTTTATCAGTTCATTGATAAAAGCACGTTTTTTTTGTAGAGAAGACTTTTTCAATCTTTAATATAGATGAACTATAACACCACAGGACAGAAATTCTACACCAATAAATTCAGTGGATAGGCTGCTAATTAATGATTTCCTAATCAGCAGTTCTAAGTTTATAGGAAGAAAACAGAAARGTGTTGAAGTAAAGGTGTAAAAATGTGACTTGGCAAATATGTATTTAATTCTTTGAAAGTTAAGAATTTTTTCAATATGCAAATGAAAATTATAACTCACAGGAATCCATATATACATATATGACAGTGGTGGGACAATAGAAATACAATTGAAAATACTACAATTTCTGCTTCTTCTTTGGACAGCTAGAAACTTATACACAGAATAGTATATTTTGGTGCAAATAGCAAATACTTACACTCCTGGATTTGATATTATTCACAAAAGGGCTAGTCATTTGTCTGTTCTGATGCAAGTGTTTAAAAAAATGAGTTTGTATAAATGTTCATCCAAAGAGATCATACTCTGAATGTGCCTAAAATCAAGAAATGCTTAAATAGTACTTAAATAAAACCATCACTCCCTTTCTATCTCTATTTATAAACTTCATACCTGCAAAAACACAGCCATTTCTGGCTCTTCCATGAACTGRATTCCTGATTCAACTAGCTTTGACACAGCCTCCAAATGATCCGCGTACTTCTTCATCAGGGAGCGGACATGTTGCAGTTTCTCCTCTTGGGTTCTAGTGATTATTTGTGTCATCTCATTTTTTCTTTCTTCCAGTACAGAATAGAGATAATCAAATTTTTCACACAGCTGCTCTTTCTGTCGTCTGCAGCATTCCTGTGAATCATTTGGTTTATATTAAACATGTTATGTTCTTAAAAGAGTTTCTATTTTTACAGTTACTTGGAAGCATTTTCATCAAAGAAATTCCTCTTTCTGAACAGCGCAAAGGATTCTGAATGACCCCAGAGACTTCTATAATTTTCAAAGTTCGAGCTATCAGAAGAAAAGTTTTAAAACTGTTTTCAAACTACTGATTCCAACCCACTGATATCCTCCAGACAGGTTATTGTGTAACTTGTCAGTCTGTGAAAAGTATCYGTGATGTCTATAGTGATACTTAAAAGTCATCAGGAAAAGTTAAAAAAAAAAAAAAAGTGCTATATTAGCAACTGGATTCATTTGCATGAATATAATAGTCTTTAAAGGAAAGATCATCTCAAATCCGTTCTGGAATACTTTTTTTTTTCCCCGCTATCAAAGAACCTAAAACTGTCTTGGTTAGGCCTGGTTTTCACTTAAGTGCTCTTAGACTCTATTTTGGCAGTAAGCGTCCACTATATTAGTGTTACCRTGCACTGAATGAGGTAGAGGTGCCTTGAAAATAAATGGTATGTTTTTGGGTATGACGAAAGGATGAAGATGAGGAGAAGTCAAATTCAAAGCCTATTTTCTGGTTCTAATTTTTGCACCTTTTTTTGAAACACCGCTGCTGTACTTCTACCCAGACCACACCGCACTTTCACTGAGTAGGGAAGATGGGTCTGATGACTGCTTCACTGAGCTCTCTCTAACGAGAGCACAGGTATACCGGGATGAGAGCGGAGATTGGTTATCTATAATGTCTGAGGTCTTCCAAGCAGAAGTATTTGAGTCATCTGTGTGCCCCAGGGCACATGGTGGGGGAAAGGCCATATTTCTGGACGCTGTACTGTCCTTACTGTGGTTATCTCGCAGTGGATGATGGTGATTATTTTAATCTCTTTCTCAGGAACTGAGGCTGAATCAATTCCTCATCTTCAGCCCTTGAGGCATAAAGCTGAGATCCTGGCAGCGCAGGATTATTAACCGGCCCACARTACTTTTGGAACTGTTATGACTGATTATTGCTAGTACCATTTGGACAGAGAATTCCACTTTTTTCTTGACTTTCAGCCAGAGCTCTTTCCTGAGGATGATGACAGTCTGCTCTGTATCGTTTCAAAGGRTGCCTTTGAAGATGGACATATGCCAAAAATCACATTTTATGTTCATAAAGGCAAGGGGACCAAATACAGATCCTTTTGCATCAGTTCAAGTATCCACCTCTGCTTCCGAATGAGGAAGACTACACTAAACAGGCACCCCTAATTTAAAACTCATGAGAGGCCAAGGAAGGTTCAGARAAAGTCCTGCCCTCCTGAGGTCTTTTGTGCTTCCCAGAAATTCCTCTGTATTTTCCCTGCTGCTTAGGTCTGCTGCTRGGACGGAGGCAGCAACAGTGATGGTGAGGTGGGAAGGATACAGGGCGATGCAGCCAGACTTTATTATTTATGTGCTTGCTGGCTGGGAGGGGGCCAGGGTTGCTGTAAGCACCCGCTCCCTGCAACACCTCCCTGCCTGAGGCCTGCAGTAAGGGGAAACAGAGCCGTGGCTTGGTTGTAGGGTRGATGAGCTGACTGAAGCCATCAGGACAACGGGGATGTTACAAATACAAATACAAGTACACCTGCCTGGTTATGAGACAGGAATCACTAAAAAGATCCTTGTGCTATGCGTGCTTCAACCAAGGTCTGCCCCTACCTGCACAGCAGACAAGTGTCAAAGGAGGCCCACTCAGCATCCATGGAGATGTTAAAAATAAGGTTAAAATGAAGGATCAGTGAATTATAGGGTAGGGGTAAGAAAACTTTGCAACAAGGTGAGCTGTGGTTCCTGGGTGTCATGCACTCCTCAAATAGCCTTTCTCTTCTCTTTCACTCCTTTCATAGCTTTCTCCTAGGATATCTTGCCCTTCCTCTTCTTCCAGACTCCTCTTTGTTTTGATCTGCAGCGACCTCCTCAGATCTGCAGTGATCTCCTCTGAAGTGCCATTCAGATCACTCGTAAAACAACCTTAATTTCAGGACAGGTGTGTGCTATCTTTGCCATTTGATATAAGACAGGTGATGGAGGAGGAAGAGAGAGAGTTGGCAAAGTGCCCTTCTCTATCTCTAGGCTCTAATATATAATATTTCCTGCCAGCAGATATTACAGAATTGTTAGCTTCAAGTGTGAGATGCAAAACAGGTTCCTAAATGCAAATGCTTAGATGTTTCTGAAATACTCTTTCTGTATAAAGTGTTCCCATGCTAAGYGTCTGCTTGATGGAGTTATCCTAATCAGATACTGAGTAATGAAAAAGGTTAATAAATAAATGTCTTTCCATTGTGAAAAATTCTCAGCATGTTTATTTTTTTAAAGCACAGCTACAGCAGAAAGAAGTGTGTTCTTTTCACTGAGTGTGATTTGCATTGCTTTTTCTGAAGTATCTGTATTAACTAACCTATGTTATTAGCATTTAAAGTAAATACTGTAATTTTTACTTCATTATTTGAGTCCTACATTTTTACATGGCTAAATATTATTCAATTASTTGTTACTGTTTTTGAGTGTTTAGCATTTTATATTCCTTTTTTATTTCTCAGTGTAATATGAGAATTTGTTCTCATATTATAGTTATAAGTTAGCTATAAGATAGGCAGATATTAATGAGATTTTTTTATTTTTCTCTTTTTTAAAGCCTGGATAGGCATGGTAGCAAAATATAGAACTGCAGGCTACTGCTTACTGCAGCTAAAAGCAGAGCAATCATGTAATTTTTGCTATAGCCGATCTCTATTGTTCTCTGCAAAGTGTTAAGCAGAGAGAAGAGACAATCCTGGATTACAAACGCTATTTCCAGGTGTGCACATTCCTCAGCTCCAGCTGTAGCTTTTTGTCTTCAAGGACAAACTGATGTCAATGCAGACAAAGCTCTAGTATGGAAGGAAATGCGATTTGCTTGAAATGTAACATGGAAGCACCAAGGTAAATTCTATATTCTGCAATCTCTGACTTTAAAGGTGGAAAGCCTGTTACCAAGTCTGAAGGTAAAATGGTTGTGCTTTCTTCAGGCTTGGGKCCAAAGGTTCAACTACGCGAGTGGAGGAATTTGAGGAAGCTAGTTTCTGTTGTATTTAATAAGGTATTTTTAGCACAGTGTTTTCTCCATACTTCAGACTAGATGTTTGAAGTTTTGTTTTTGTATCAGCTGGTTGAACTTAAATGAGTATAMGCTTTTGCTTTTGTATCATTCAAATTTCTGTAGTCAACCTACTTGAAAGGCTTGTTTTTGTCTGCAAAGTCCTGATAGCAGCTGATTTCATCCTTGCAGCATGAAGGTTTCCTGACTACAAAGTTCTGACTTGCTGCTTCCACCCTCTCTCATTTACTTGGGCTAATGGTTTTATATTCTTTGAACCAAACTTGGACACTTTCTGTTCTTCCTTGCTCTGAGGAAATAGGAGCCTTGGGCAATTGTGTACTTAGCTTGTGGAATCAATTTTTCTTACCAATTAGAATCTATACATCTTGCATTAACTTCTTTTTCACTGCAGTTTCTCTTTTCTGCTCTCACTCTGAAGGGTCAATAGAATTCTAATTGGGCTGAGAGGGATGCAATTGCTTCAGTAGATGCTTCATCAAACAGTGATCGTAAAATCAATCCATATGAGCTCCTTTCAACCTGTGATGCTCAAATTGGCCAGAGCTGAAATTTTTATTTGCTTTGCTGGTGCAAACTTCTTGGAAGAAATGAAAGCCACTTCTGGTATTGAATGTCACAAAACTAATTCCAGCTCTGTCAGAGTAAGACCTTTACAGGAAAATCCAAACTCACAGTAAGAACCCAACTCTTTCCACCTGCRAGCAACACAACACTCCTTAAAGGACAACATAAGTATATTTAAAAAACTACTTTTGTGTAGAAGGCAGAGTAACTCAACTCATGGTTAATGAACATATTTGGAAGATATATTGTGATTGAGATTAAGGCTCTGTTCTCAGGATCAGGTTCTAGACTAATGTTGATCTTTTACAGCTCTAGTATCTGATCTGAGAAGTTACAGGAATTGGGAGTTGATGRTATTTTGTTGTATACCTTCACTTATGTCTCATGCAACTAAGAATGCTGAGCAAGACATGCTGATGAAGATTATTCTTATTTTCTGTCCTTAACCACATGTCCCTGGAAAGTGTAAGAGGCAGGATACTGAGCAGGASATATCCTTGGATTGAGGAAGTACAACTGACATCGTACAAAGCCACAGGTAATCATTTAGAAAAATGATTTGGGAATTCATTTGGGTAAAATGAAGTCTGCTAAAGAAAGTTCATTATCCTTAGTTTAAAAAATGCAATTTCACAATGAAATAATTGCATTGAAAATTGTGACACTTACCTCAACTACCTTGCAGGTCTCCTCCAACTGCGTGACTATCCCTTGCACTCGGTCATTGCTCCCCACCAGGACCGCAATGCCATCACTGAGTTCAGACTAGACAGTAACAGGAGAGCAATTGGGTGGGAGATTAAATACTTGCCATGGGCTGGCAGCAGTCCTGCCACCTTCTTGCTTTGCAGAGTGGCACATCTAACAGTGAGCTGTAGCCAAATGAGCTGYCTTAGCTGTTCTGTACAGAACCCAGTACAAACTAGAGCTTTACCTCCCCACAAGTTACCCTCTCCATTTGTTTCCTCTCCTGAAACATGCTGAAAATATTGACATTTTTAAGCTCCTCAGGGAAAAGAAACTGTGGTTTGGAAAGGAGGAAGGACTTCACTCCAGGAGATTCTTGTAGTTGCTTCTGTATAAAGCTCTGTGTTTCAAGACCCTCAAAATAGTCCATGTGCGTTTGTTGAGAAAAAAGACTTTGTCTCCAGAGAGGTTGACTTCTTAGTTTCTGCATCTACCTGAGCCACAGAGACCATGGCCACTACAGAGCCTCTTCCATGAGRGTCAGTGGGTCTATGGGATCTTGGGGAAGGTGCAAGGGAGAAAATTGGGGGGAGTGGGGTGGAGACAGAGTGAGGAAAACCTTCTTGCGGTGGTCAGACCAGATGGGAATGCGGAGGGCCCTGTAGGGTGATGTAAATGAAAACGAGTGAGAAAGGAGGGAGAGAGAGAGCTGGAAATGRTGAGCAGGTGCCTCTGCATTGGAGGAAGGAGAGTCCTTGTTCCAAGAGGAAGAAGGGAATGGTCTGAGTGTGGGGATGAGAATGATTATGGGATGTCCTTTGAAGATAAAGGGCTGGAGAAGCTGGTCCTCAGTAAACTTGGTGAAGAGGCTGAGGAAGACCAAGAGCCCTTGGTAAACTCTATAGTGATTTAGCTATAGAGGCAAGAGTCTGTGACCTTCAGCTGATGTGACAACATTTGTAAAGGATCCTTTACATCCCTCAGCCTCTGGATTATTTCTTCAGTCTTAGGCATGACAGCTTGAAATCTTTATTTGAGTTTATTATTTGCATATTGAGTTGACACCCCCCTGCTCCAGGAGCGTCTGGTAGCTGGGCTTAGCATCTTCCAAACTCACAAAGACTTCACTAGGCAGCCACCAGGCATGGTTACCGATGCCTGTAATGGCACTAAGGTGCCATTACACGCACTTTCCCCTTCCCACAGACATGCTGGGAGAGAAACCAGTGCTTGCAAATCTCCACAGAAAGGGAGTGATGGGGGCATGAATTCCATCCAAGAAACTTCTCCTTCTCCCTCCTTTTTTGAYTGATGTTTGTAACTACTTTCCTAAAGTGACTTCTCATTTGTAGTTTGCACACATGCAAGCAGCTGTGTGACAAAGTTGGAAGCTGAGATTGTAAAGTTGGCCTGTCTGATTGCTTGCCCCACTGGAGCCCTCCAGAAAAATGAGCTGTTTATCTCATGAGGATAACCCAGTGAGTCAGGTTTTAAATTAATACTGTATTAAAAATAAACAAGTCTTTTACTGGTGACAGCAAGGGCACAGGATGTTAGGTACATCTTGTGCTGCCAGCTATTGAATATGCTTGCATTCACATGCATAGAAGGTTTTTTACTTCCCATTTCTTAAAAATGGGATGCTTACAGAGGAAAGTGCCTAATAGAACATTGTTTGATTTGTAAGATTTGTAATSGGCTGTTCTTTTCCCAACGCATGTGCTGGAAATCTTACTTTTATTTATCTATTTTTTTCTAATCTAAAAGCACTGGGGAAAAAAGAGATTGGGAACCTCAAAAGGAAGATCCTCATCTTTACATCACACCTCTGCCTAAAATGTTTACTTGTTATGCTAATGACAAATTGGGACACTGTAATGCCTTTTTCTGTGATTTCTCTCAAAATATTTCACTGTGTTTCTAAATAGACAGCTGCTATAGGTTTGTGAGCCTTTCACTCACAAACAGGAATGGAAAAGCCCCCCCCCCCTCCCCCCAGGGCCCTTCTGGAAACTCACAGGAAGCTCATGGGAATACCTTCCTGTGAATAGTCCTGTAAGTCATTGGGAAGACTATGAGATACAAAAGGATATTTACCTTCTGTCTCTGGTAAATGTTTGTTAGAGGAGCAACTTGACAGTCTTTATGGGCACCAAAGACTTTGCACAAGGAGCAGGTGGGCATTTCGCAGTTCAAACAATAGATATTAATTTTCTCATCTTCRTGCTCCTCACACATTGGCTGGTCACACTTTCTTTCAGGTCTTCAAAAGAAAATAAATAAATTTAAAACAAACTTGGTCYTTGTCATAAGTTTCTGATGAGGTGTCTCATCAGACTTAGTGTGTCATTATGAAATGACATAATGACATTATGTACAGTAGAGTTCCTGTAGATATATATGTGTAGAGTACATATATCTAGCAGTGTCCCAGACTGACCTGTCACACAGCGTGACAAAACAGACAAAAAATAGACAAAACAGAGGTATGGTTAAATATTACAACACAGTAGGATGTGATGACAATATGGCAACATGACTTCATACTGTGATTCCCCCTGGGAATGTGACTAAATGCATATTTGAAAATATTAGTAACCTCACTAAGATTGGTCTGAGTCTACCTATGTACTTTAAGTTAGCTTGTGGTCTAACTTCTGTATGAATCAGGAAATATATTTAATTGCTTTAGGTTTAATCATGTGAAATCTTCAATCCTTGCTCTGATCCAGCAAAGCTCTTATGCAGAACCCTAATTTAAAATGAGAGCATGGACCTTCATGTGCTTACTTCTGGTCCCTGCTAAAGTGCTTAGTATGTTCCAGCTCGGGGCTGTCAATAACAAACAGGGCTGAGTCCTTATGGCCAGCAACCAAAATAAGGAGTCACATAATTTTAGCCAACTGGCATACTTCCAGCTTGTAGAGTGTCAAACTTTTTAACAGTAGCTAACTCAGTTRTACCAGCCACCAAGGATACGGTTGCACAGGAGTGATTCCTTGCCTATGCTGAGCCAGGAGCTCTACCGCTAGACTATAGCTCGGTTTTGATTTTCATTTTAACAAAATGATTTAGCCATACACATGCAAGTCAATCCTTGCTGTCTTAGGAACAAATTCAGCTGGAACMTCCTTTAAACAAGTTATTTAACTGGCATGCTCAGCATAAGAGAAAGCTCTGGTCCAGTCTGCACAGGCAGGCGGGTGCTTCTCTGGGCCTGGGCTCCCACCTCAGCACCCCGTGCATGTGTGAGGCAAGCACSATTTGCTGCACAGGATTAGCAGAGTTCAAGCCTCCAGAGTTCAAAGCCACCGCTCCTACCGTGGCAATGCTAAATCCTTCCAACATAATATGTTATACCCTTTGGCTACTGTTCAGAAGGAGAACTATGATTTACCTGCAGCAAGAGCARCAATGACATCGTAGAAATATATTTTCTTACAATTAGATAGAATATATTTTCCAAACTAGAGAATTTAACAGAATTAAACAGAAATCATTTCTATGCTTCTTAAGCCATCCTGCAGAATTCTGTAGCAAGGAGGCAACCAATCATCCCATTACAAGTTTAAAAACATGTGTGAAAGACCAGTATTTTATATTATGTTACAGTAGAATTCTCCATACAGTTTGGTAGAGTGGAGATAACAATTACCTTTTAAAGACGGAGTACAGATTTTCTCTTCTGATGTTAAAAATGGAATGTGATCAATTAAATGAATATAAAAATGATCAAGAAACAGTCAATTAAATGAGCATAAAAATATCAAGCCACAAAGAAAGCAACTCTTTTATCCAGATTTTTTAATTTCAAGATGGCACTGGAATTAAAAGGACTTCTAAGGAAAATAYGTGATCTTCAATAGAGTACAATATACTATAATAGAACAAGTTGGGCATTTCTGAAGGAAACCTGTGTTATTTGGACTAGATTTCTAGCACACATTTACATAATGTACTCAGTGCTTCAAATCCAGCATCATTGTAATGTTAGTTAGAAGAGGTGCGTCTCCACTGTAAAGAACACGTTATACTGTTTGTGAATGACGACAAACACCCCCAAAAATTTCCATGTTATAGAGCACTAGTGGAAGGACCGGCATGCTGGAGAAATAACAGACAACGAACTTCAAAGTGATTGATTAAGCCTGAAATAGCTGCACTTCCTGCAAATATTTACAAGACAAGAAACTACTAGCATGTTATTTGACACTGGACCAGTGCCACTAGCAAGAAAGACAGATAGCACAGGGCAAAAAGGCAATGGTGTCAAGTTAAGTTCAGCCAGAAGCAGCCAACCTTCAAAGGTACCTCAAAGAGCTGGAAGAAACCTGGCAGAACTCCCTGAACTGTTGAGGCACTRAAGACAGTGACAGAAGTCTAGAAGCAAATGGATTTACAAACTCCTTCCTAGGCTTTGCAAAAGGAAAGATTTTTAGCAGGAGATCCTGGGCCCCAGTCTGTCATACTGGTTCAAATACACAGAATGTGCTCTAACTTCTGAGGAGACCCTACAGTCTCCTGACCTTTACATGGTCAAAATACCACCCTTAAGATTAAAATGGTGGCTGCTTCTGAAATGAAAAATGAAAGGCTGAAGAGCAGCCAGCAGGAAAATGACTGCATGGCTGCAGCAGAAGAAAAGATTCATCACAGATGTAGCTGTGACCAAAGAAACTGCAGGTAGCTGAAACGACCCAATAGCTTTGTRCTCTTGTTCCCCAGCCTCCAAGGGTTCACCGCCAAGGTGATAAGGAACTACTATCTTGTATAAAGCACGTTATTGTGTATGTCAACATCTTGGGCCAGGTCTGCCTTAAACTGCACCAATCTACAACTATTCCACCCTATTGCTTACATCCCTTAGGTAACTAACAAGTAAGATTTGCAGGAGTGGGTTTTATGACAGAAAACAGAGGGATGAATTCTTTAATTAGATTTTTTTTWRRAAAAAAAAAAGAAAGAATTATACAAAGGTATGAAGTCTCTACTGAAATCCTAAAACCAATATTAAGAGTGGTTTTACTGAGGATCTTGAGATAGCTGTAGCTGTTCCTGGTACCATCACATCATGTAATGCATGGGTGTGGYGGTGCACAAGGCAAAAAGAACAAGCTTATGAAAACATGTTTAAATCAAATTTCTTATTAGACTTATTATCTGTCACTGCTCAGTTGAACAGACAGTTTTTGGTAGTGAGGTCTTATGGGGTTTTAGGACACTTCCTGTTACATTTTCATCTACAAATGGGAAGAAAAAATAGCAGACTTTGTTCTGCTTCTGTTCCCAGGAGGTTTTTAGGCTTTGAATTAAACTTACTGAGCTGAGCTTGATGACTAAGATTTCCTCTCAGTCTTCAGCAAAGCAACTGCTATCTGTGCTCAGAGAAACCTGAGTAGGCAGAGCACTCTTTTAAGCAGTGCCACTCTGAGATGCCTAGGGAAAGGGTAAAACAAAGCAGGCATGATCACTGAGGTTGGCAGGGACCACTGGAGATAACCCAGCCCAAGCCTCTGCTCAGAGCATGGTCAGCTGGAGCAGGTTGTCGAGGACTGAATTCAGCTGGATTTTGAATAACTCCAAGGACGGAGACTCCACAACTTTTCTGGGCAACCCGTTCCAGTGGTTAACCACCCTCACAGTTAAAAAAAAAAAAAAAAAAAAAAAAAAAAAAAGTTTTTATGTGTAAGTGGAATTTCTGTACTTCAATACGTGTCCATTGCCTCTTGCCCTTTAACTGGTCACTGTGGAGTAGAGTCTGACTGCCTTCTTTACTCTACTCCATCCCATTAGCTATTTATACACACTGATAAGATCCCCATTGAGCCTCCTCTTCTCCAGCTAAACAGTCCCAGCTCTCTCAGCCTCTTGTCATATGAGAKRYKCYMSWSYCYSYRYRKSSCYYTKYKSKRSWYKYKCYMSWRKMKCYMYMTCTCTSKRGMKSWGAGASRCSCMSARWWYWSMMCWSKGGRGMSCMSARMWSKSSMCASMRCWCYMSAKRTGKKSTCWYMWSWGYSMMRMRSARRAKMWYRTSYCYCWCMCYSYKSTKYYYMWARMRSMSCMSRRGRSKSTKKKSKCWCAYRKGKGYRCWSYKSKSKYWTRKKSWCWYTKTKKTSYMCMMSRRSMMCWMKRKSTYTTYTYKTSWMRMKSYKYTYTMKMKSKKKKYKCTCYMSMSYSTGYKSYKSTGTGKGGKKWTWYYYCYCCMSRGRSASRRSWYKWSAYWKYSCYYTKYRSARMWYYWYRWGRKKYYYSTBWBMKSWKWTYTCYMMMMYCTYKWGMKCYCYCTSWRWRKKRKMRCAMMMMYMYMSWGYRYMWSMSMSWSYYCYCMSWKTTKTRYMMYMTMYAMAMWYKYKSWKRYSYCTSYRCAMWWWTMYMSRKSWYWWWWRWRRASAYWWWAWAKWRTWKKSSCCMSWRTWKWSMMCWSKGGKRYASMRCWMYWSWSWSKSSYCYMSWKKKRSWYTKTGYKSYKSWKMTSWKWWYACWCYYYTYWSMSYSKKRKMKCWSMSMSWGTKYWMWMTMYMYCWCWMTMYMCMYMTMTSKKKYWYATWTYWYMWCMYYYTCWMWRWGAKWKTKWTRKRKRWSASWGTSWMAARWSTMKAKAWAMAMMAYWTWYWSYGCKCTCYYCWSMSMCMMMRWKWKWSWYMWCAYWKTRWAARRSKSTSKSGKKKKKSWMRMRYRWKWTYTSYKYYWYAWAWMYMYRYKSWSWMTWYTYKWKMWCMYYYTYKTSYYYTWTRYRYWTKKRRAWRKSKYYYMSRRRRAKWTWYWCYMCHMYMTYYYCMSARAMMMMRASRMDRYKSWSWSKSSYSTRKWKYYCYMKAKMYYCTYTYTYKTVYHYYTYKWRRABABRGGKGWSASWKKWKWTYYYCYYSTSYYCTSKRRMMYYTYYYSKKKKYSMYRWSMYYTYWMARAKAWRAGWGKSSYYKYRMWAWMACMMMMMMSMKMKMKCWSMRCWCWCASRKGYRYMWSAKMWSRGSSCMYAKASWYWTWTWTATRYRMWWTKTKTWWAWRTKYYCYMWWMTSWKMTYYYYCYMCMMMARMSMCWCTYYYYYKYKCYMMAWWTTYTCTCTSKKSTCWSAGASMYSKGRKWTYTSWRRASMMSWRWAARASMMMRRRRARASMMSWRWARASMMMRRSGMSMYCTSYSYYTTTTKTGTSYYYTKTSWCAMARRSSYCTSYSCYYKTGYKSTGKRKWYWSMRSWGYRCMCMYAKWKTYYCYMKMSYYYTYTTYYYYKYKSWKATRHKWKTRKARAMMYYTYYYSTKKYSYYTTKYGYSYCMYAYMMSAKWYWSMKCTMWRWGKGSKYTKKSKYTYYYMWWWTWWWMTCTSYRSASWCWSASWSTGYRYWYYYCYYSKGKSYCYSYKYYYYCYYCTYKTRTRTKYYYYTTTWTRTSWSAKWTKTSYMSAGMKCYYYKTKYWYMYMYRYRCAYMTCYYSYSMCMYYTKKKKTWTAYMMMWRTKTWKRRRRWSWMRWRTWWTWKWGMKYKKRGRRGRKRWRMSCYMWAAMMMMMMSSKKYTCYYSKRKRYKYYTYYTCKCSMSRGSKSTRTMYCMYMKSRKWYTYYYMMRARRAKMTCTMWAMASRSSMMARWSTSYKCTCYYYWWRWSYMMRRKKKTGWKMYYSYKYTTTKYSCYSWKMTMTWTTYWCASRRKAYWSWRMWCYMCWCYMMRASMYYYWCAYWYYCMMMMMSWSYYYYWYWKTKTKTRWAWATMWSRKSYMSMRSAGMRCAYMTCYYCWCWSWSWYYTMKAKMWCWYKTGTSWMRARRWKKTSWYMWMWRYRCWCYMSAGASAYMTYWKAKWWYMYSTGYSCYSYKSTGTKKTSTCTYYWSMKSWSAYMWSMRYRYKYWWARWSYYCYMYAWRRRSASMRYMTSYRMAMAYAWRRSKYYTYYYMSWKWTMYMMARARRRSRYMWYMTMTWTTTTYTYYYYSWKMWSRSRMWMTSTGYRSASACMCMCAMMAMWRTKKYSYSTRTWKTKYTSYKCKCKMWMMCMSASMCMYAWRMKCTCWSMKSKRKMWYMWYMTSYSCYSWGRSRSAGMKCYMYRYRYWYTSKSKSYKSTKTYWCAMAAARRRGARAWWYYYCWCMYCKCSYYTYYMSMSCMYMYYYYYYMWRRRGMSYSTRTMYMYMYMYWWYAMMACWCYMSWKKTGTGWGMKMYMCCMCMMYRTSTYTKTGWKWYYMSWGYRSMKSKRKRYRSAKMTCTSWKWWTWYYYSTKTKYKCYYCWCRCKSYRYRYRYWWKWGTGYRMRRRGRSRMMWSYRCWSYKYTYYYSKRGARRRKRTRTGWGMKYYYCCYMTAWWRYKSTSYYCTYKKKGYKYYYYYKTSYSSKGTRTAYACWYKKGGKGKGSSYCYYYYTSYSCYSTKYWSWKKWKWWYAMRRKSTYTYTYKYKSKGKKKTKTKYKSKSSMMMMYSKKSYMCMMCWYYYYCWCWYKWKWKTGKSKCWYMWYMWCMCCCYMYMYCTCKSSRCWSTSKCKCYYMKWKTWWARMKSTSYYYKYSMSRSKSKSRMRMSYSTKKKKRWARASAYWTTKYSCYMYWYKKKSWSRKGKRKMTCWYMTCTYTYTSKSRSARRAGAGWSYCMYRKSSMYATAWAWWKWRWMYSYGTKKTSWMMACMMYMTSYRCAMAMWYTTKYKSWSMMSMRSARWMYMYAYACWCYYCTCYMMRMSMYWYTCYCYCWCWSKSRSRRKMYCMYWTKKSSCCCMYRYKYTTKKKCCTCACCCACAGAGCCACATAATCACATCTGAAATGCTCMAGGTCTCCTCTGGACCTATTGCTAGTGCYCACATGGAAGAGCAGTAAGAGGTAATAGTCAGAGATCCAGGCAAACCTCAGCAGCCTTTCCATAACATCCTGGATCCAAGCCCCCAGCAAGCAGAAAACTTCCACAGACAGCAGGTTGGGTTGGCAAAGGGGGCTTCCGTCCCCTGTAGCAGGGAGTCTCCCCCTGTTTATCCCCTTGCTGCAGGGGATCATGCCATACAGGGCACCCCCACCTCTGCAGAGCCCATGTATGCTGTTCTCACCACAGTTTCTGCACAAGCTGCTGCTTAAAGTTCCACATCTGTTCCCTGCCGTCTGGGCTTGGCACTTACATAGGCCTCCCTAGGGAGAGAGGGTGCTCGACCCTCCCTAATTAGGAGTCAGCTGGAACAAAAGCTCAAAGCACCCTTTGATCAGGAATAGCTGACAGAGCTCATTAGATGCTGCTAGAGCTTGCTGGAAGTTGTAGCCTCCTGCAGTTATCCTTTCCCAGCAGCAGCAGGCACTCTGAAGTTCCTCAGAAAGTTCAGGTAATCGGTGGCCTACAGACTTTCAAACACTTGTTTAATATTTTAGTCAACCCTATTTCCACCAGGTTCAATGCTTTCTCTCCTGTAAAGCTTTGTAGCAGCCATGTCCTGCTTGAATATTTCTTTCCTTGCGTTGTTAATAGATTCTAAATTGGGCAGCAAGCTAAGTTGTCATCGGCTGGAAATGATGAGCAATGTGAAAAAGACCATATGATGTGGTTGTTAGTAATAACAGCGGCTGCATGTGAGAGCTTGGGCAGAGCCTCCTAATACAATGGTAGAGCTCCTGCCCTGGCTTTTATTTTTAAAAGAACAGTCCCTTAATTCAAACAGAAAACTCAAATTAAGACCAGTATTTTCAAAATAAAATATTTTTGCCTACATGGGAAACAAAGCCTGAGTTAACCTTACTCTCCTAAATTCATGTGAAAAGCCAGTGGGAGCTGGCATTCTTCTAACATGCACATTTATGGTGAATTACAGGAAGACTAGAGGGGAAGAGGGTCCTGTCAGAAGTCACAAGAACTGCTATTTTGGAGGGTCATCTTGGAGAGAAAGAAGGCTGCAAARGTTATATCACACCCTTCTTCTTATGTGCCTCTGCCAAAACCTAACCTTCATTTTGAAAGAAAATGGTAGAGAAGGAAGAAGCAGGGAAGACTTGATTTTTCTTGACTTTCTGGTTTCAGTGGAGCAATGCAGGATAAAGCAAAGGCAGATCTTGCTCACACACTCACGGGTGTCTGAGGAATGCTAGGCAGAAGGTGATAAGGCAGCTGAGGCCTACAAAGTGGCAAATAGTTCAGATAACGGCTGTTATCATTGCTGCTGCTACATAACCCTGATAATTAATGTAAAAAAAGCRCTGTAGCAGATTAAGCAAACCTTCTTGACAAATACTTTAGAAAGATACATTCATATATATTTTTTTCTACCCCTTCCTTTTATTTATCATGTTACATTTTTCTTTAGTGGATTTTTTTTTAATCTACTAGATCTCTCACGTTTCCATGTAACTGAATTTTGTGCCGATTGTCAATGAACTAAATGGAAAAAAAGGAGCCATATTTCTTTTCTCTTTTTTTTTTTTTAAGTTAAACACCACTCTCAGTTGGAAAAAAAAACAAGAAAGATAATGAAAACACATACACCAAGCTTCTTTAGTCAAAAGCAAAATCCAGCATTGCTCTGAGCTTTTGCTCGGAGATTTTCCTAATTAAAATATTTGGGTGTCTGTGACACAGGGGTAGCTGAGCTTCCCTTGGCACAGAGCRCTAAAGGCAAAAGAAAGGACAATTTTAAGCCAGCTTCACACTCTCCCGTGTTTTGGAGCTCCAATCTGTGTTCAGCTACAACAGTACCCAAGGGGATTCGAACAGCCAAGAATAGCCAAAGGCACAGCTGGGCTCCAAAACACCCTCTGTGTCGGTGACTTCCTGTGGGAAGGGGGTAGGAGCACCCAAAGCTGTCCGAAGTCCTTGCACAGGATGCCAGGCTCGGCCGGTTGCGTCCAACTGCTCCAGTGAACCTGTTGCCACCACTATCCTGCAATACCCAGCTCCTTACTGGGGGAGAAGGGAGACTGTCAGGGATCGTGACCGGGGTTATGTCTTACTTCAAGCAGGGCAAGGTGTACAAAACACCTTGCAATACAGCACCGCACTGGCAATGAGAGGCCCTTGCCCTTGGTTAGGCAGTTGCTTGCTTGGTGGCCTGGGACCAGTTTTAGCAATCAGTGTTTGGGAGCAGTCTTACTTTACAGGATCAACCCATTCCTCTGCTCTGGGATTCTTGTACACTGCCATGCAGCAMGGATATATGATTATTTCTGACTATTCCTTCTCTTATATGGAGTTTTAAATAAGACTTAATTTCAAGAGGTCACATCCCAAGATGACAGAAGTGGGATTTTTTACTGAATTACGATTTTACATTATGATGCAGGATATCTCCTGTGTCTAATTCAGCTATCTTCTTTTTTGCTCTATCAGTTTCTTAGGATTTTCTGATAAAATTTGAAACTTTTTTCCCCTCTGTAGCATGAGAACACACAGATGAAGTACAGATACATTCGACTAGTTCATAAAATGAATGATGTGAACCTAGCTATTTTTTCCTTATTTATGTGATTAACTATGCTGACTTCAAGAGCTTTGCTTGCATGTGTAAGTACCGCTCATGTGGGTAAGGATGGCACAATCCTCTTCCGTAAGTGGAAACAGGAAAATTCAACGCTTATTTGGGTACTGCTTTCTATGTTCAATAAGTGCAAGCTGACTTCATTGCACAGCAAACAGATAGGCATGCATAGCAGCAGAATGCATTTCCATCCTGCCAAAAAATAAAGTAACTAAATAARCCTCACATCTGACAAATGGAAAAACCAGAAGGACATCACTCCTAAGCTGTGTCTGTTTCTGTGGCACAACTTTCAAGGGTACAAATTTCCTTGTTACCTTGTGGACTCCTGCTTGTATATGTCAATGATGTTTTCCACCAGGAGGTTCCTCTGCAGCCCGTATACACCATGCCGGTCGAGGACCACCTCGTGTCTGCAGGAAGGACAGCGGAAGCGACCTCCCGAAGCCACCGTGGTGCCACCTCTGGTTGGCAGGTACGGGTTCGAGGCCTGTTCTTGCCAAGCAGGACAAGAAGAGGTGAGTAAGGCCAAGCAAAACTTTACTGAAATACTGTGCTATGACAGCAGCCTTCACTCTCTGAGCACAAGGTGTCCTCCATAGCATCCGGCTCACGTCAGACCAATGCCCGCTGCAATCAGTGCGAGCGTCCCTCTCCCCTCCTTCTTCTCCCCACCTCCAAGCGCAAGCCATCCAAAGCGCATTCACAATGTGCAATGGAAGAAGGAGCCGAAGCTGTCGCACAGCCCTGCAACAAGCCATGCTGGAGACATGCAGCTCTTCCAAAAGCTCCTGAACAAAAACAAGTGTGCAGCAAACCCTTTATAAATACGTGCAGCGAGAGGGTAGTTCCAATAAGCAAACCCCAGAAAAACGCCTGGGGAATGCGGGACAAAGGGCTGGTTCCCCTCTTCGGGTGTACAGCTGTTTCTCCTCAGCTGCTGCGTAGGATTTTATATCGGTGCAAGCCCTGCCCGAACCCCGAGGAAGCCAGAGCTTAGGGACATTTCCCAAATGCAACTTCTGCTTATGCTCTAAACTACTAGCCCCAGCCGTACCGGCTATTAACAGCAATCGAATCAAACAAGTGATATTGTGCTTTTGCATTCGTTTAAACAAGTGCTGCTTGTTCCTACAGAAGCAGCTTTTGCTGGAATAAACCTACCTGGAAAATGTCGCTGGCACATTTTCTGCACAGGTTGTGCTGGCAGGGCAGGATGACCACAGGCTTCGTGAACATCTCTAAGCAGATAGGGCAAATCAGTTGTTTCTCCAAGTTATCCATGGTTTGCTGCTCTTTGGAAAAGGACTTGTAGTTCAGCGAGGTGCTCATGCCTAGCTTTTCCAGGGGCATACGCTCCGGCTCACGGCGCTCCTGATCCGTTTCCGGGTTAATTTTCCTCGCAATAAATCCAAGGCTGGCTCCGGTGCGCCGAGCCGCTCGCCGCRCCGCTCCGCCGGGGGGACATCGCTCGAGCGAGGGGCCGCRGGGCGCCGGGGGCTGTTTTTAGCGCCCCGACGTCACCCGGAGCCGCTCCGCCGTGCCCATATAAGCGAGCGAGGCGAGGACGGACTCGGACAGGTGACGGGCGGCGGGGCCGCCGGAGCCGCATTCCTGCCGCGCACGGGGCGGCCGGCCCTGGCTCCGCTCAGCGGCAGCCTCTGCCCCTCTCGATAAGCCAGCGCCGGCCGCTCCCCCCTTATCTTCGCCCGGCGGAGGAAACCGCGGGGCCGCCAACGGCGCCGGGGCGAGCGGGGAAACGCCGCCGGGYGCCTGCTGCCCCCGGCCGCTCGCCAGGTACCGTCACTTCGGCGGTAGGTTTGAGCACGCGCCGGGAGCGGGAGCCGGAGCGGGAGCTGCTCAGGTGCGAAGCGCGCGCGCGCTTCCCGGAGAAGGCAGCTCGCGAGCGCCCGCAGCTCAGGGCTTACGCACGTCACCGCCTTGAAAACCAGTCAAAAAATTGCCTGCCTGTAACCGCACTTAACTTTCTTCCGCTGTGATCTTTTTTTATTTATTTTTTTTAGGAACTATAACATAAGAATGTTATGTTCAGTCCATTAATTCCACAGCAGCTTAAATATGCACCAAGAAAACATAATACGAATTTCCTGATTAGCAGGAGACAGAAGAAATACAGTAYGAAAAGCTTTAATTTGTACTGCTGGAGAGTAGGTACAAATCATATATGCTCTTTCCAGCCATAGTTTAATACAAATACATTTCATTTTGGGGCACTGCTGTGTTTATATCTGTTTATTAGACACTGATATGCCTCCCAGCTTGGCACTTGTTCCAGAGTTATTTTTAAAATGACAATTTCCCAGATAATTTGTGGCATGTGATGCCTGATCTTAAGGGAAAGCCATCTGTGCTTCTACTTGCCAATAATTTATCACACAACTGTACAAGCAATAAATATCTCATCCTCAGGTTTAAGCCAAAGTCCCCACATGTACTGTATAAARTCACTTCACTAGTATACTGTACATGTAGTCAGTACATTATCTGCTGTTTTAATTGATAGTTGTAATGCTTTCCTTGTAGAAAGCTTTTTCATTTTTATTAATTAAGGACCATAAAGTGCTTTTGCATACGAAAAGTGCTATGCAGTGGCTGAGTGGCTGTATGCTGGGGAAGGAGAGACCCCCATTTCCAAAGCAGGACACTTTACTTGGATGCATCAGCAGGCTGGGAACTTTGCATTTCGGGGAAATTTAAAAGTGAAATTTTCCACTGATTTCCAGGTGAAAATGAATAATGCTGTCTGCATGCAATGACAAGGAATCACATTAAATTCAGTGTGTTCTTGACATCTTTTGATTTTCGATGCCTTGCATACTTTTTTAAGCATTTGGGTGAAATCCTGTCCCCATTCACAGCCCACTCAGCCAGAATTTCACCCTATATAAACCTATACATTTATCAGAAGCCATATAAAGAAAGGCCCCTCCTTTTTTTTTCCTGAAGTCCTGCTTTCCCAAGAAAGTTTGTAATAATTTAGTTAAACTGGTTTGAAATGACACGTTTGGTTCAGCTCGCTGATGTAGAGGAGCCCTCCGAGGCTGCACGGGAAAGGCTGCTTTGGCAGCTGAGCAGGGGACAGCTGGGGCCTTTGGCAGGGGAGGGTGGGAAACTTTCTTGGCAGCAGCGAGAAGATATTTCTCTTGTTTCCCTCCCCTTTGTAGCCAGGTCAGAGGTGGCTTTAGTGCCTGGAGGAATTTGGATGCCTCATTCCAGCCCTCCAAACGCTGAATCAGCTGGCTCTTCCATGTCAAAACCTGCTTTAGTAAGACTCGGATAAGGAAAGCTGTCCTCCTCCGGTGGGACTGGTGCTTCCATGCCACAGCAGAGACAGAACTGGTGAAATTCGGACCGAAAAGCTGAAGGTTAAAAATGTCAGTGTCTGTAAACACCTGCACACAGTAGTGTGTAGTATGGGGCATTCGAGTCGGATAAAAAAGTTAGAGGGCTAGTGTTTGCCCTGCAGGTGTTCACGCAACGAGCTAAGGCCCCTCTGACGGTGTAACGTGCACCTGGGCTGCAGTTCTGGTACCGGTGTACCTTCTCCTGGTAACCCACAAAGGTCTTCAAGTAACTGGCCACTGCCAATGTCCAAGGCAAAGGGCATCTGATGGTGAGAAAGCGAGGGGGGATGGGGAAGAAGATGGCTTTATGCACATTGTCAGTCAGAGAAGTTTAATCGAGTTTGAAGCATATTTCAGAGAGTCTGCTGCTATTTTTCTCCTTTTCCACGTGCTGAAGCACAGTAATATGGAACAGGCAAAGAACGGCAGAATCGCGAGAAGGAGCTGGCGAAACAAAGCCAAACCCACCTTTGGCAGCCAGGCCTGGACTAAAATGTTTTTCTGGCAGGGGTATGTAATATAGACAAGTAAAAAACTAGTACAAGTTGTTCCTCCCCCCCACCAAAGTATGACAAACTATAGCACTGATTGCTAGGTGAAGAAGTGCAGGGGCTCAGCCACGTGGGGAAAGGCAGGATGAGAAGCACCAGGAAAGCTCAGCTTTATACTAGTACAGTAAAACTGCCCAGAATAAGGGCAATTTGGGGGACTTGAAGGGCTTGGTCAAGAGAACCTGACACCTTCCTGTCTCTCCCTGGCCACCCTCCCTCCCCAGTGTCTCTCCATTACCCAGGGAAACCCCCTTCCCTTCCTCACCTTCCAGATCAGCAAGGGAAAGGCCACCAGCAGTCTAACTTTCCACCTCGAAAGAGCCCAGCGAAGCCGTCTCTCGGCTGACTGACTGGCCAGTGAGAGGACCGGCTCTGCCTCAGCTCCCCAGGCAGAAACTCTGGGTGTCAGCTATCACTGTGAAGGTTACAGAAATTTTTTGACTACTTTTTGCCAGTATAGCTGCCCAGGAACGTTATCTGTTTTTGTTGAGCCAACCAGGTGACTAGTTCCTTTAGATATGCTTGTTTTTATAGACAGTGATTTTCACTCCTCTATTTTTACAACGGAGAACAACTTGAGGGCTGTGGAGTGAAGGCTCGGAGAGCCTCGAAGGCTGTCTGTAAGGCACTAGATTTAGGAGAGGGATTTGAAGGAGGAAGGAGAGGTTGAGCGATGTCTAGGGTCGGGTTTCAGTGCTGTTATATTCAGGGCTGCCTGGGGTGTGCATTCAGAGAATTCCCCTCTGCAGCCTCTTGAGCTAACGTGATAAAGCTCTCATGTGTCATCCATAAAAAAATCTTCCACTACTGCAAAACAAAAGGAAAAGAGCCTATTTTTGCCAGGCGACAACTGCTGCACAACTTCTCTTGCCACAAAGCGCAGCGGAGACACAGCTCTCCGGTTTTACCTGCGCACAAACCGGGCAGCGCGAGCACCTCCTCTGCCTGCCCCGGCATAAGCGCCGCGTGTGCCTTTCCGCAGCCAGCGTTTCCCGCACGGGGACCGCGGCCAGCCTGGCTGCCCCCTCTGTGGCGGCGGAGGCAGAGCCTGAGCCTGGCCTTGCCCCAGCGCCTCGCTGCCTCTTAGCTCACCTACAGTCGCAGAAACCCAGGTTGCACAGACCTTTGCAACGACTTATTAAGCAAATCAGCCAACTATAAGTTGAAGCCCTCCTGCTTATACAGGTGCAAACTGCAAACAGCATCTTGCATTTTATGATTTTATTGTGATCAGTGAACATCCCTTGATAAAGAAAGAAATTACTCTTTGGCATACATAAGTCAATTTACACAGCAGAAGGGAGCCTTTGCAACAAAGACAAATGCTTCCAAAACCTGTTGCCTTTTGAGACTGACATTTTTACACTCAACCTACATATTTGTCTTTGCATACCCTACACATGATGATAGGCAGTGCGTGGTCAGTGTTTGGAGACTCTCTAAACAATGCAAAAGAGACCGTTTCAGTTCTCCAGGCAAACAGGGACCAGGACAGGAYGCAATAACACTGCCTGAAGTTTGCTTTTGCATATATGAAATCTAAGCAGCAGAGATGAGCCTAAAGCATTTCTAAAGGCAAATCACTGGAAGCACATGACATATGCCGGAGCATGGGATTTGGCGGACAAGCTACAGAGACTAGCCGGAGGGCTACTTTCTACCCCCCCCCTTTTTTTTTTTCTTTTTGAGTAGGGGATGGACACCGACCTGGCTCAAGGAGCTACCACGGTTTGCAACAAATAGCCAGAAACATGAGTTAAAAGGGCAGATGAAATAGTATAGTGCATTTGTCCCAAATTCATAAGCTGTGCCACAGTACATGATAGCAGACAATTCTCAAACATTCAGACTAAAAGACTCAGAGCCACGGACAGCCTGAGAGCTTCCCCGCAATGGATGAGCTCCGATGGGGAGTCACCGCCATACATCGGGGCTCTGCTCCCAGTGAACCACGGAGCCGTTGTGCGATGGCTTCTGGCTGCCTGCCTGGGAGAAGGAGAATCGCACGGCTTTCTGGAGCGGAGGAGCCTCAGCCCAGCTCGAACCTGAATGGCACCTGGCTTTAAGGGACACAGGAACTGCCTGCCTCCCAATAGAAAGTCCTGGTTTCCTTGCTGTGCTTGAGATCTGGATCAGAAATGGTGGCCAGGCCACCTCTCTTAGGGATGCGGAGGAAACGTGAACTGTAATTAAGACCAGGCATTTATCATCTTAACTTGGTTGTCTGTATTCTCCAAATCTGTGAGCTTGAAAAGACAGGCTACTGGAGATGACTGCACTGTAGAAGAGACAAACAAGAAAGGTTATGTCTCATGAATGTGAATGTCTTGGTGTTTGCCTATTGTGTATATGCTAATGGTAGTAACCGGAGCAGTTGGTTCAGAAATGCACCCGTTCGTACAACAGCTTGGCCAGAGAYGAAATGAAGAGTGCTGTGGGCTAACACACATGACGTTCCTGGTTCAGTTTCTCCCTGAGTCATATGCAACTGTACAAGCCCAAAGGTTTTGCTTTCAGGATCCCAAACCCACATCCCCTTTTGTGTATATTTGTCCCTCAGCAACTTACTGCTAGAAAGAGACCTAAATCTCAAGAGCAAAGTGTAAAAGTATATCCAAACTGCAGCATGGGGAAGAGACTGCCCCCTCTGCTTTTGCACACACCAAGGGGCCCTGAAGTGAGATGGGAGACTTGCAGGAAAAGGATGAAAAGATATAAATAAAACAAAATCAGTTAGAAAAATGGGAGAACACAAGCAGGAATCCTGCTTCCTCTGGGAAAGTAAGTGAGCAAGTGCTCTACTATTTTAGCTTGCTTWGCAAACATAGCCTTGACCATTTCCCCTCTATTTTGCTTATTAAAACAGCACAGCACTGAGAGACACTTTGTAAACTGTCACTAACTATCTCCACATTACCTGAGAAGAAGGAATGACTGGCTCCTCCCTGAGCTGTTCTTGCATTTTATGGAATTTTTTGAATTTTTTATGGAACAGCAATTTTTGGAATATTTGGGAATTTTGGGAATATTTTATGGAATAGATATTTGGTGCTGGGTTAATAGAGGAGTAGCGACAGCGGGACTGGATACAGGCAGCRCAGATGTAGAAGTGGTAGGGAGGCTTTTCAAGCACGCTGGAGATTAGGAAAAATAGATTGCAGAGAGTTTTAGCTGTGGGAATTTTGATAAGGAAACAGGTCACATTTCTGCTCTGCCCTTAAAGAGACATAGTGCTTYGCTTCAAAACCTCCCTGCTCCAAACCCTTAGCTTTGTTGTTATGAAATGAGAGTGATGTTCCATAGAGATGATTTGTGTTTTGCAGCACAAATCCAGTTCAGGCTTCYCAGCTGGTGTCAGCTCATCACTTCGCAGAGCTACAGCCCTACCCCAGTGTCACGTTTCTCCATGGCCTTGGTCAGCTCAACAGCAGCCACTCTTGATGCTATTTCCGTATGTTCCCTCCAAGCTCAGCTGGTGGTGGTGGTGGKGGGGAATGCGGGTATTTTTCTCCAGGACAACGCTTAGGTCTGGGGTTCAGAGGAAAGCCTGTGCTTTAAGGTCATACTCAGCAGATGGCTTTGCACCATGTCAGAGATCTGCTGAGACTCTGTCCCAGGCTCCTAGACTAGTCAAGTTTATATTGTCACTCCTCCTTGTCTTAAGGGTCATTCCTTCAGGACAGACAGAGGAGAGATTTAGTGCTAGAAGATCAAGGATTGACCATTATGCTGTTCTAGTTAAACAAAAGCATAAGGTGTGGTGGTGGGGAGGCTTTCACACACCAGTTTATTAGTGGACCTGGTACAGCACCTGCTCAGCATTTAGTGCTAAGTGGTGAGAGGGGTGATACCTCCATCCTTTAGCTTTTTTTCTGCTATATTTCAAACTTCTTTCTTTTTCCTTGCATGTCTTCCTGTGCTCTGTAAACACTCTTTCAGTGTATAGCAAAGTCAGCATGACTATTCATTTTTGGAGTGCCAATGCCTTTTTTCTTTTAAAAGCCAGGTTAGAGGAGCAAGTTCCTCTTTCAGACAGACACTGGCCACGCTTTTCTCCCACTCCCCCGTGTGAGTCTTGTAATGCATGAGATGGTGGGTAGAGATGTTTGCAGGGACAWCGATGGGAAGAGATGCATTCAAGCCACGTAGGAATTGAACAAACACCTTTTAAAGCTATGATCAGGGATGTCATCCACTGTGACATTGTACCCATTGTATCAAGCAGCAGTATATTAGATTAACGTCCTTCTGAATTATCACTTCAGGAATCATCTYAAACATGCAGAGTGTTGTCCCCCTCTCCCACTACACTGCAGTTGTTCCTGGGGAGTCAGCTTTTTCGGTTCTGGCTGAGTTTAGGGAATGCAAAGAAAAGAAAGGGCAGACAATCTTCTGGCCACAGAACAAATTAAATTGCTGGTGTCTCTTCAAAGGCTTTGACCTTGCCATKAAAGGGGCAGTTTTGCAGTAAAATTCATGCTTTGCATGGAAAGCTAAGGTCAGGCKGCTTAAGGATACAGATGTCTCACGGTAAAGTCCTATATCCATGCAGTCAGGGTTGAGCAATATGAATGAGTAGTTCATGGCAACAGACTATTACAATAAAGTCATCAGTGATCTGGGGAGAAGACAAAGAATTTGGAGCTTTATTCCTCCCCAAAACTGTGTTGTCCCCCCACTTTGAGCCAAGCACAACCTGTCCCCTGCCCTAATGGTGGCTCCTGGTGACCCCAGCCGTCAGTACCTCCGCTATGGCACACTGCTGCAGGAAGGAAGGAGCACTGCTGTTAGAAGCCTGACCTCCTTTGTCACAGTAAAGGCAGGAAAATGCTGCACTGCCTCCATATTCCCTGCTCTGACAAGGGGGACAGAAATGTGGGGAGCATAGAGCAGGGCTGGCTGTGACAGCAAAGCAGAGCACGGGACCCATATCAGAGCTGTGTGAGGGAATCAATCTGTGCAGTTTTGTTATCATAGTACACTAATGAAGCACAGATGTTTTTAATTTTAGTTTCAAAACCAAAAAGGATCCTGGGACTCTAGAGCTGATTTCTGAAGTAGCTTACAAAAAAGAAAAAGAGGGTGGTTTTGACTAACTTTGCACTCACTGTGCGCAAGAATAACAGTCCTGCTGTTCCCCAGTCCTGATGTGTTCCTGCACGACTTCCCCAGCTCTCAGACCATTGAAGAAGGGTCTCTGGTGGTGGGAAAGGCGAAGTGGCCTGTTTGATGCAGTGACCAAGGGCACACGATCTGCGAGAAGGAAGCTGTGGTGCATATTCAATCCTTTGATGGAGCTGCTTCTTGCTCGTTTTGCCTCCTCCAGTCGCTTGTGTCTCTTCTTTTCTAACGCAATGGGGTTGGATTTCCCTGATCTCTGCTTTAGCTGCTGGCAAAGCGGCTGTGTCCCTCTGAGGGGTGTGGAGGATCTCGGTTCAGGGAAATCTTGGGAGGTGACCACCTGGAGCAGCACATAGGCCATTTCTGCTGTTTCTCATAATCACAAAGACTATGAGATGCAAATATTAGAGGGGCAATTAGATTTACATATGAGCCAACTACAAATCACATCTCTTCCAGATACCCACACAGTGTGGCCTCGGTGCTATTTCTGTCCCTAATTACTGCTGTGAAGTGCTTCCCAGAGAGGCGATAGCTTTGCAGCAACATCACTGTGCAGAAATCCATACTCCGGATGCCTTTTTGGCCTCAGTTCCTCATTCCCCAGTGCAAAGTGCCTCCGCTTGCCCTCCCTGGACCTGGGCTGCTGCGAGAACCAGGCCAGAGTTACTCTCAGGAAGATGTCTGTCTCTTCCTTTGACAGCTCAGCATGTAAGGGGGAGAATTATAGATGTTTTCAGAATAATCCTTGGTCACTGGCTCAATTCCAGCTCAAAGGAGAGGAGTGTTAGGGTGGGGAGGAAAGCTCTTGGTCATCACAGGGCTTTTCATCCAAACTCCCTGACAGACACCTTGAGGACCTTAAGGAGCCAAGCCTGGGGGCCAACCTCTTATTCACAGCAAACAGTATTTTCCTGGTTACCTCTGTCAGTAGAGGAAGCCTCTGTCATTCCTGACCTCTAGGCACTCACTTGAACACCTTGCTCYGGCAGCTAAAATGGGGAGAACATGGATATCCTTTGAGCACTCTGGAGAACATGCCAAGAKCCCAGGTACAAGTTAGGTGGCTACACAGTCCCAACAGCCTTCTGTGAGCAAYGCCTGTTAGCAGCTGCTAAGCCTAAAATCCCACTTACCTCAAGCCAGAAGGAAAAATGCAAATGAAAACATTTATTCATGACATCCAAAATAGATAATCTTTGTGGAATACTTAAAAGACATTTAAAAGGCTCCAACTCTTACCCTCTGTCTAGAACAGCAAGATCTCTCACTCATCACCAGCTGGTTCGCAGGGGATTGCCCTAAGAGAGTACACTGCTTTCTTAACAGTTGTCTCTGCATGACATATCTCAGGTTGCATTCATGAGGGTGCTCCTGATATGTTAGGTCTCATAGCCAGTTTCTTGAGCTCCTGGCAGACTTTAATCTGAAATGTATTCAGACTGGCTGTTCACTCCCAGGAATGGAAGTCAGCCTTAGTTCACTTCCAAGGAAGTATAAATGACTCTATCAAGTCATGTATCTCCCAGGCAGTTATCAGTTCCTTGCCTTGAAAAAGGTGCCAACTTTCCTATCCTCACACTAATGACTTATTAACATGTTTCAGTGTGAAGTGTTCTTTATGCTGACCCTCATTTGCTGTTTCAGCCCGGAAATTAAGAAATAAAGTATGTGAACTGGACCWGCTGAAGACCAGGAAGCTGTTTCCAAACATGGTGCTGTCCCCAGCCTCCTGGTCCCTGCAAATGGSCCCATCTAATTTGCACACTGATCTTTATTCAGCATCAAGGCTATTCTGGCCTCCTGGAGAACAGGGAAAGGATTTGAACTGGAGTGCTAAGATGGAAAAAGGTAGGGGAGGGAGGGAAAGTTGCAACACTGCAAAACGGAGCAAAGACAACAAGGCCAGAGAGCGTCTGTGCTGGAAGCATGCCCATTTAGCGTGTGACACAGTGGGATCAACACCCCTGCTTCAGTCTTCAACTGTTCAACTGTTGTTTGTCTTCCCATCTCTCCCACTACCTCCACACGCTGCAGGAGCTGTGCAGAAACATGTTGCACCATTTCCCTCCTGTTTAGAGAGGAAATTGTGTCTCAGGCTGGCCAAAGGGTCTCTCTGTGCGGTCCGTCTTTGAGGTCACTTGGCAGACACTGCTCCCTTCTCCCAATTTTGGCACTAGCTTCAAATGGGCATCCCCTCCAAAACAAGGCTGGCTGGGCACACGCACTTTGCCCTATGCCCATAGGAATGATGATGGCGAGCAGGGCAAAGAAAAGATGTTTATGTAACAACTGAACAAGAGGTTAAAAAAAGAAATTTGGGCATTCAGGTATCAAGCCAGTATCAAGCCAATGCCTTTCCCATGATAGCTCTTCTGCTTAGCATTTGAGCCAAGGCATTCTTAATTGGCCAGGTAATACTAAAGGAATGAAATCATTCTTATTTTTACTAAGAGGAAGGKCTAGCTTCCTCTGGATGGGGAGGAAATACAAGGACTTCCCTGTTAAACCACTGGACCTCCCTGGAAGGGAAGAATTTGTTCTTTGGGAGAAAATTAGACATGAGAGGTACTGTGTTCTCCCATGAGGAAATGCTTCTTGGTCAGCACAGCCTGAGGTATAAGGTGCAGAGGAAGAGAGGCTCTCTGCTACCCATGGTGTCAGGACAGCCTACGGCAAAATAGCTGGATATGAGAGAACGGCCTGGCTGATTTAATCTTCAAAGTAAGTAACGGAAGCTCGGTTTTCTCTCATTTTTCCACCTACCTCTTTTATGAGTTTATCTATTTTGGCACCTGTGAGTAAATATTTTTATTTGCATTTTGTCTTAACCTGTCTTGAATTAAGTATGATTTCAGTGTAATTGGATACTAATCACTCGTTCCTTGCCAAAGGATGTGGTAAATCTCTAAACAGACCTTGGGGCACCTTGCAAGTTCTCTAGGTTGCCAGCTTGTTCTCCATGATATCCACAGTATTACTGAGTAAGCCCTACCCCAGCTGCAGGGGCCAGCTGGTCAGGCAACAGCCAGGAGAGTAGAAATGTCTTCTAGAGATCGGGAGCAATCAGGAAGGCTGGCTGGCATGAAGAATTGGAGCAGACTTGGATCCCAAGGGCTTTGGAGGAGTTTGTTGCAGGATTTATGGTTTGGTAAAAGTCCTTGTGTTAAGCAAGGAAAAAGAAAGGAAAAGAGAAGCTCCTCTTGAGCCAGMATTTAAACCACCAACCTAAAGTTCATAGATACTGTAAATCTGCAGTCTATCTCACTACCAGATGAGCTATCAAAGGAAGACAGAAGAGGACACCAAAGAGCAGGCTCTGCAGCATGCTTTCAGGCACATACCTTTTCCTTAGCTGCACATCCTGTCCCGTCATCCCTTCCCATTTCTAGCTCTTTCTACCTGTATTCACTGCCCCTGGCCACTAGCCTGATATCTGACTCTGGTTTCCTCTGAGTATGAGGGTGGTTTCTGCCTTGAATCCTGATTCACAGCCGAGGCTTGTCTGGGCACCCTGTCGCTCTCTGCCGGGGCCCRGCTTCCTGAATTGCTGGCGTTGTGTGGCAGCCTGGACTGCCTCTTCCACTAGAGGTGCAGGGAAATTTCAGAAATTAACCTTTTCTATCATCATTCTTAGTCTCATTGTTGCCATAGGGGTAACATCCCTGGGATATTTGCATAAACATGTGGGACCTCGCTATACTGCCCGGCCCAGACATGTGACAGATAGCATATCTGACTACGAAAGTAGGTGCAAGTCCTAGCTGCCCAAATGGAAAAAGATGCTACCTCAACCTCTGCAGATTTCTATGTATAATTACATTTTTCCTGTTATTATATGCCCGCCAGTCATTTGGGCATGCTTACTCCCTTTCATTCACTCTGATTTTTCATACTTAATCCAGGGAAAACAAACTAAAAATGCTCTGCAAAACAGGGGCTACTTGCACTGCTTCCCTCAAGGCTAGAGGCAAAGCAGGAGCAGTCTGGACTAGTCTTCACTGCCCATCTTACAGCACCTGCAAAGAGTGAGGAAAGCAGGAAGGAGAAAGAAAARAGGATGGAAATAACAACTCAGCCACGAGATGTCTCTGGAGGCAGACAGCAGTTTACCTCTCCCTGACTGGATGCTGTCTCCACTTTTACCCATACTCTCCAGCCACACTGTGCTGCYCCAGCTCTGTGTCCTCAGTTTTGCTGTCCCAGCGTGACCCTCTGTCAGGCTGCATTTTCACTGGTAGCTGCAAATGACTAAGCCACTTGGACCATTCCCTGCTGCTGGGATGGGAGGGCCGGTGCCTCTCGCCTTCCCTGCACTGCCCGTCTGCACGATCCAGTCCTGTTGCATGCCCTTGCCAGCTCAACTGGCTCAGCTCACCCTTCGTTAGAAAATTAGAAATTAGAAAACCCAACGCTTCCTTACTGGGTTACCCAGGAGACTCAGATCAGGGGAGCATCCATGGACCACCAGAGCGGAACGATGGCAAGTTGTGTGGTGGAGAGCAAGTGAGGACGGGAAGAGGAATGAAATCTCCTCACTTTGGAGCAACACACTGTTCAGCCGGCTCATCCTCTTCTCAACCTTTGCCCTCAGTGTCCTTTCTTTTATCCAGAACTTAACATCACAGCTTGCCAAAGACATGCTGATGGACTTGCAGGAGGGCTCATAAGCAAGTCACACCAAAAGCTCTTGCCCCATCTGCTCGTACACCAACTGGAAGGAGAGAACATCCTGCTGTGAGGAGCAGGCTGAGCTGAAGGCCCTTCTGCACAGTGGCCCAAGCAATGCTGTTGTTGGCCAGCTGTCCCATGTCTTCAGAGGTGCTGAGCAGCACCACCATGCGGGGAGCCCAGGAGTGCCTGGGGCAGGGGAGAGCCACAGCCCCTGGCAGTGTTTGGGCATGGCTGGGAGAAGCTGGGGCAATGAATCAGTTGTTTTGTACCTCTGCTCAGTGGTTTTAGCCACTTTCCTGTCTTCAGCATGGGTCCATTTTGGTTGCTTGGCTGASTGGAAAAGGAGAAGTTTGGACTGTGAAGGGAAAGGGGTCTGACAGTTGGGACCTGGACTGGTGAGCGTGGGAATAGTTTTGAGGTGTTTTCAGTCAGATGCACTCCAGATGTCAGGTCAGGTATGCCACTGCTATGACACTATCTCACCTTGAACTTGGGAGCAGTTTGGAAACAGCTATAAGCCTGATAGTGTGGGAAAAGGCAGACACCGCTCGGATGACGATGCAGCTGGTGCCAGAAAATGTGCCCCAGGGCTCAAGCATGTTGGTCTTCCCTCTGCCAGATGAATGATCCAAAGTAATAACAAAAGAAAGAAAGAGAGACCAAGCAGATCAAGGWGTCACACTGATCTCAGGGAAAGAGCAATAACAAATTAACATATATTTGCTAATGAAAGGTGAAAATAAATCAACTTTTTTCTAAGGGATTGGTCCTGTTTCATCTAACCTTGACCTGACACAGTGCAATGCCCAGAAATGCAATGCTCAGGGCTCTCTGCCTATTGCAATACGCAGCAGTTGGGCAAAAACACTGCTGCTGGGGAGGTATGGCAGCAATGCATGTTCAGGTGGGATTGTGGTGATTAACATCTAACAGCTCCTGACATTTCCCCTGATAGCAGATGACATGAATCCTCTCCTTCTAAGGAACAAGAAGAAGAATCATTCATTTTTTCCCATGTTCCCTAATGTCCAAAGCTTGCTAATTGTGCTTTGTTTGCCTAATTAAGCTAGGGCTGGCTAGCATCCTCCTGCAAACCAGCTCCCCGTAGCAGGCAACACTCATACGCACCCAGTTTGTTTCCAGTAGCTGGGCTCTCTTCAGTACAGACCTCTTCAAGAAAGCCTGAGGCAGAAAGGCTCTGCCGGACAGCAGGAGCTCACCTGCGGCGTGCAGGGGAGGCYGCTCGAGGGGGTGCAGGCACAGAGTTTGGGAGCAAAACAGCATGCCACAACTCCCAACATTTGCAAATTGCACAGTATTATGATTTCTTTTCTTTTCTTTTCTYTYGGCTCAGGTACTGCAGCAGGTGACAGGATGTGACTTGTTGCCAGCCGGGGGTTGCAGAGCTCTTTCTCATGGTGCAGCCACATCAGGAGGGAGCCGCACAGGGAGCGAGATGGGACCMGCAGGCCACGGGGAAAGCGGGATTTTCGCTGCACAGCTGCCACCTTCCGCTGGAGCGTTTCAGTTTTTCCTCGCGAACAAAAACCCAGCAGAGCTTTGGGGTGGGAGCCGCGTCGGGGGCACGGCCGCTGCCCGGCAGCCCTGCAGCCCGCCCCGCGCTTCAGCCAGGGGCACCCGGGGGACCCGCGGAGACCTGGAGGGCAGGAGGGTCCCGGCGGCGCGGCCCAACACGGCCCTTGCCGCCACCGCTGCGCGGGGCCAGTGGCGCAATGGATAACGCGTCTGACTACGGATCAGAAGATTGTAGGTTCGACTCCTGCCTGGCTCGCTCCTGTGCCTTTTGCCCCTTCCCGGTCTGTGAAAAAGCAGGGCAAAGGGGGAAAAAAGCTGGAAAACTGGAGGCATGGGTCACCCTGATCTCTTATATGCTTAATCAAGTGTCTCTAGGCATTAAACTGCTTCCCTGGAAGGGGCCCTGCTGCAGTCCCTACTGCCCCGGGATGCACCTTCTGCGTTGGAGACGCTTCGTGGGCACCGAGGCTGGGAGTTAAAAGCGCTCAATTGCAGGCCGGGCTGTGTTACCTGAGGGTGCAGGGTCACCCCAGGAAGGACTCCAGACGGGTGCGGTGTAKACGCGGGACTCGGCCCGCGGGGGTGTGAACAGGGAGGACAGAGTTTGGGAGAACTTGCTGGAGCACAAACAGAAACTGGGCTCCAGTCTGCAAATGCAACTTCAGTAGATGTTAAACCAGCAGGCCTCATATCCAAAGCCAAATCAGTTAAGCATTGCACAGGCAGCAGATTAGGAAATGGGCACTTTTGTGCATGTCCCAAAGAGGATTTTAAAAAATAAACCTTTTCTTACAATGCTGGAGCTGAGCATTTCTCTTTGTTGGAGGAAGTGCCCCCTCTGGTACCTGACAGGCTGTTGAACAACTCCTTGCCTGTCTGTTTGCCTGCCCAACTCACTTTCACTATATCAGACTGAGATGTCCTGTAAATGGGCTTTTATAATCCATAGCATCCTTCTGTTATTAAGTGGTAAATCTGGTACAAATGATTAAATGGGATAAATGCACAGATCTTTTTATTTTTGGCTCTTGCTGGAGACCAGATAAAGAAATAATTAAGCATTGCGAAGTTCCCGATAGCTTCTCCTACATGAAGTATTAAAGTCTTTAGCTAGTACACTACTATCCAGGTGTTCTAGATACTGGCATTGTAGTAGAAAGCATTTAATACATTGAAATATGTAAGTATGTACTAGATCAGACGGAAGCTGGACCAAACAGTTACATTTATGTAATAGGGAAATAGCTCAAGAGCTAGAACAGCTACYTAGCATGAGTCCTGAGATCAATGCTTGCATTTTCTGTTTTTTCCCATCTTTCTTTTTTTTTACTTATTTCCCCTCCCCCTCTTTTCCTTTTCACTAAAGGTAGCATGCATTTATGCAGAAAGGCATACATGTCAATACCTCCTGGGCAGGAGAGAAAAAAAGTCTCATCTCAAACTGATCAAGAAATCAGCTTGCAAGATAGAACAGGAAAGGAAATAATTATTTGATCAGAAAAGATGCTGGCTGAGCTTTTATTCTGTGAAGGAATAGAAAAAAAGGGGCATCGCTGAATGAATGAAAAGGAATGAAGGAGCGTGCATAAATTTCTTCAAAATGTAGGAGCCTAGAAATCTATATATGAAAGGGTAACTCTTGAGCAAGCAAAAACCAGTCCTGTAGTCCTGGAGGGAATCTGYACTCTCCCACTTTCCCCAGCGCACACTGGAGAGTAGCAAAGATGTGCTTTTTTGGATTGAGGACTTCAGATTGGATTGCTAGTGTGTGCAAACAGGTATGTCTAGATATGGACACCGAAGAATGGACATTTTTCCTCATTGTCTGCTAGCTAGGACACCCCTGGTTCCTGTTAGGCAGGCTTTTCAGGCCTGGGTTTCTTCTGAGACACTTTCTAACAGGGTACACTGCACCATGGTGGAGAAACAAGGAGAAAGGGTTACAGTGTGTGTGCATGCGTGCATGCGTGCGTGTGTGTATATCTACACACACACAAAAATGTACTAATTAAGAAAGAGCTAGCTGAAGCCAGTGGTGCAATGCATAAGGAGTGTGACTACAGATCAGAGGTGAGTAGGCTTGACTCCTGCTGGGCTTGCTATAGCTGTTCATGTTCCCTGATGATAATTTCCTTACTTTTACTCTTCCCAGAGACAGTGGGCCTTCCTTGCACTTAAATGCAAAATTTATCCCAGAAAAAAACAGACTCTTGCACAAAGACGACTCATTCTCAGTTCTTCTGAAGGATAAAAATTCCTTTCTCTCCCATTACACAGGCAGACTCAGCTGGCCAGCAGCAAGTTTACTCTTTCCAAGCCAGGAGTCACTGTCAAGTGTGTGTTTCTGCACACCACACAGCACCTCTAATGAAAAAGGAGACATGAGGGAGAAAGGAGAGAGGAAGGCAATACAGTAGAAGACAGAAAAAAAAAAAGCAGAATTGAAGCATCGGTTCTGTTATCTACCCCGTGGCTAAGCCAGCCCACGGCCGTCTGAGTCAAATCCCTTCTCCACGAAGCATTCCCACCGCTCCACCTTCTCCCAGGACACCACCCGTTGGGAAGGAGCCTCTTCAGAGCCAGAACTGAATGGTGATGTAAGGCTGGTTATGGAAAGGGAGCCCATGGTGCCTCTTGGTGATTGCATGAGCCATCGAAGGAGACCTGACAAAACCGAGCATGCCCAAGTCACAYGTGTGCATGCTTTGGCTCCCAACAGGAGAATGCCAAATATATACATTATGATTATGGAAGATAAAGATGTCATTCCAAAAGTGTAGTTACAACCTGGATTTCAATGTTTACTGCTAAGAAGTCACCCCTCTGTGGATCACATTTTCAGTGCTGGTAGTAGAGTTTTGAGAGGCAAAGAGGAGACACAACTTGTTTCCAGGATAAAGTCCCGCTGTCTTCCCTCTAACTTTTGGCACTGAGCCAACTTTGAACCTGCCTGTGCATGATCACAGAATGGTTGAGGTTGGAAGGGACGTCTGGAGATCATCTAGTCCAACCCACCTGCTCAAGCAGGGCATGTTAGACAGGGTTGCATCTTGGTGGGCTTTGAACATYCCCAGAGAAGGAGACTCCCAACCTCTCTGGGCAACCTGGTCCAGTGCGAGGCTTTGCGAGGCGCCCTGGCACGTTTCGAGGCAGGGGGTGAAGAGCGGGGGCCGCTTTCCCCGCAGGCCCCCTAGGATGCCCCTCCGCGGGCCCCGCAGGCCGGGGCATGCCGCGGCTGAGCAGCCACCGCGAACTGCGGCTTCCCCAGCCGCTCGCACTGCTCGCTCAGCAACCGAGTTTTAGGGAGGGGGAAAATCATATAATCGTAATCCCCAGGAAAGAAAAAAAAAAAACTCGCACTGCTCGCTCAGCAACCGAGTTTTAGGGAGGGGGAAAATCATATAATCGTAATCCCCAGGAAAGAAAAAAAAAAAAAGAGAAGGGATAAAAAAACAGCGTCTCCTTCGAGCCGGAATCGAACCAGCGACCTAAGGATCCCCGCGGGCGGGCAGCGCCTCTACAGTCCTCCGCTCTACCAGCTGAGCTATCGAAGGGACCTGCCCACCGCCGCCCCGCGGCCGCCCAAGCTCCAGCCCGCCGCCCTSCGCACTTCTGAGCATGCGCACTGGCAACGGCCGCGCTCTGCGCCCCTCCTGCGCATGCGTGCGGCCCGGCTGCTCTCTGCCCCCCGCGCCCCACCCGCGGTGCGCTGCCGGTGGCGGCCGCGGGCTCCTCCGCTCCGCCGGGCCTTCTCGCTTCCTTGCCCGTCGCCGCGCAGCCTTTGCCCGCCCCGCGGCCTGCCAGCCGCCGGTCGCCGCCGCTTGTGCGGCCGCCGAGCCGCTCCCCGCCGCGCGCTAGAGGCTCCGTCAGGCGGCGGCGGCTCAGCCCTTGTGCGCGGCCGGGGCCAGTGGCGCAATGGATAACGCGTCTGACTAC
>NW_028186365.1:17914-19027 GCF_003343005.1 Rhea americana | reverse complement strand
CGCAGCTTTTCCTTTCGGTTTTGTGTCCCCTCCCCCCACACTTGTACGTGCTTGCAAAACAGTTTTTACCACCTTGCCTTGATACCGCTGGCATGCAATTTTCTTCACACTTTCCAAAAGGCTAAATCCAGTATAGACAGAAAAAATCAAACCCGTTTGTTCCTGCCTCCCTTTAGTCTTCCTGGTGTGGGCATCAAATAAAGGTCAGAGTTTAAAGAAAGCTTTCAGTGCACACAGCCTCTTTTCCAAAAGACTCCCCCTTTTCCAAAAAAAGTCCTCACTTTTTCCTTTTCAATACACATATTTCCGGTTCTATATTTGCCAGAAAATCAGGCTGTTCAGGCTCCGGCGGCACGGGGTGATCCCAAGAGTAACGAGGGAACCGCTACAGCGATGCAACAGGCGCCAGGGGGTTCGTGTGCACGGGCCTCGTGCGACCTCCCTTCAGAGCCGGGTTTTGTGGCCTGTGCTTGCACCCTGCGCTAAAGSTGCTGAGGGAAAATGACTGGCCACGATTCCAGACAGATTAACAGCGCTAACGAGCCAAGCAGGTTATTTGCTGTGCGCTGGTTTGAGAGACCTCACTGCTATTTTGGATGAAATGTTAACCGTACTGTACCAGGCCGAAGATAAATTCCCCTGACAGCGTCTAAGAGATTTTTTCCCATGTATTTATTGGTGCATTAATGGTGTTCCTTTACTGSAGGAGTTTGTGCGTTTGAAGCAATGCATATTGAAATTGTTTGAAAAGTTTAAACCTGGCTGGTGGTGTGTATTATCTTACGGTGGCATTGTTGCTTGGGAAGGTGCAATATCCCAATGATGTGCCAGGCATATAAATGGTGTTAAATCGTGAGCTCAGATTAAATATATATGTKTGTGTGAGCTTTGAAAAAACTACGTATGCATGAGTTTGTGTGTGTAAAAGTTTTATGATGTGAGAAAAAACAYTCGAGCCAGGCAGGAGTCGAACCTACAATCTTCTGATCCGTAGTCAGACGCGTTATCCATTGCGCCACTGGCCCCACGCAAACACTGTTCGCGCCCCGTGCTTATAGAGCCACGTGCGCGTGCAGCGCCGCGCGCTCTCCACCACCTCCGCGCGCGGCTCCG
>NW_028186365.1:0-17789 GCF_003343005.1 Rhea americana | reverse complement strand
GTGCCGTCGCGCCGAAGCGGGCGCCAGCTCCCTTCGATAGCTCAGCTGGTAGAGCGGAGGACTGTAGAGGCGCTGCCCGCCCGCGGGGATCCTTAGGTCGCTGGTTCGATTCCGGCTCGAAGGAAGCGTGGTTTTTTTTCGTTTTCGTTTTTTTTTTCCTGTTTTTTCCTTCCCCTCCCTCGACGTAGATCCGGTGTGTTTAGAAATAACGCACGGTTACACGATTTTGAGTATTCAGTGCTCGTTACAGCATTGGGTTAATAGATTATTGCTTTCTGTACTGCTGCGTAATCACAGGTTTTTGGTCCCCAGAAAGCACTTTTTAATAGGTTTTGTTTGAACAGATGTAGATGCATATTATTTTAAGAGATCACCTGCGTTACAACTTGAGTGTCTGAAATAAYTGCAGGCTTGTGCTTCGGCTCACCGACTTTCAGCAGGAGCTGTTGCTACACTAACAGAGGACACCTGCCGCGTGAATGACAAAACTTGGTTAATTTTTAAAGCAAAACAAGAGGTATATTGTTCTTACTCCAGATTACCACAAACCCTCAGGAAGCAAGTTAGTGCAGGAGGGTGCCTGCTGACATTGTCTGTTGTCTTTCCCCCCCTGCTTGGTAACAGCGCAAGGAGCATTTTCTGTTCTGTAGAAAACGGTAGTGTAGAGGAGAAATCAGTAATTTTAACAGTGTTCGGCTTTGCATGCGTAGTCATTTTTCTTTAAAGATTCAGTACTTAAAAAGGCAAAAATATAATTATTTTGACTGAAATCATGCCAGGACTTTGAGTATTAACTCTTATGGGAGGTAAGCAACAGAATTAAATGACATGCAGTCATTTGATGTGTCTCAGATCAAGCAGAGTCATAATCTTCTTGTGGAGAGAAAAATACACAATTACTTAAATAACTGGTTATACTGATGGTAATTCTAAATTTTCTAAGAGTTTTCTTCCATTCTSTATTTTGAGTATCCCTGGATATAAGTTAATATCAAACACTTAAACAGACCAATCTTAGAGAATACGTTCAACCAAAACAGTTGCCCCTTATGCATTTTTCAAATGCTTGGGCTTCAGTGGTCACAGGGACTGAATACCAGAGTAGTGAGAAATATTCCTGTCGTGTAGCAGGCCCAGAAGGTCTGGCACTCCRCACTGGCTCTTGGACAGATGCAAAAGCCCCGACCAAGATCCCGGCCACAGCAAAGCTCCTGGCATTTCTGCCACTGTCCCCAGTAGCATCGGGATTTCACTTGCTGCCCTGGCCCTTTGCTGCAGAAAATCATCCCATATAGGAACTTTAGTCATTAAACTATTGCACTGAAGCTCTGTAATCACACTGCTAAATTTTCATATGAGGATGAGCATCCCGCGTTCCAGAGCAAAGGATGCATTTGCAGTGTGTGGCTCTACCTCTGGCTATTTTGCATGCAAAGGCTGCAATACAAGACTGAGCTCTTCTTCTGGGAAATGCTGAGCCGTCACTTACCGCTTGTCAGGCTGGAAAGCCATAACTTTGGACAGCAATCTCCCCAGCTTTTCTAGCTGTTAGTAGAACAATGTTGTTTATAGTATGGGAAAGTAAAGGTAATGGTACAGCTCATACATTCAGACTTTATTAGCAGCCTTATTATTGTTTGACAGCGAAGGTAAATTTGAATATACATTGAATATACATTTGAATATGCTTTACATATAAATAGATGTAGCAGAACAGAATAAAAATGTGAGGAACCATACACTTTGGAAAGATTAATGGGAGTGCAACTGAACTGAACTGAACACAGAAGCTTGTAGGCATAGCTATGTTCACTTTAGGAACTTTTCTGAAAAGCAAACAAACGAGTAAAATCACATTAAGAGCTAAGTCCTGAAGTCCTTACTCATCCTTTTTCCATGTGTCCTCAGAATAGCTGACCCTAGCAGCATGGCAAATATTCTGGTGCTCTAAAAACTAAGTTGCCTTTTTGGAAAAAAAAAATGGGTTAAGACCCCCAGTTTTTTAAGTTGTAAATGCCAAAGATCCTGTTCAGAGGCTTGGTCATTGGTTCAATTTTGAGATTTTTGGCTAACTGAGGTAATTTATCTGTGGTTTATCTGTAAAAATCCTCCTATCAGTGAAAAAGCTTTGCAAACGTGCAGCAGCTTGTCCATATTTGCATCATGCTGCAAGAACAAGTCCTAAATCTTTCCTAATCAAAATCTCTCATTTAGAAAAAGTCAATAAGAATCACAGGACTTAGGGTATGACTCAATGGAAATCATTTCCTTGATTTCAGTAATCTTTTGAGACGTCTGCTGGAAATAGTCACTAAGTAGCATTTGCACACTTTCACAGCAAATTTCTCTACCAGACACTGAAACTTGGGAAATCCCTTATCCTCTATAWTGTGTTGTGTGCCACATGTTTGCTCTACTCTGTGGTGTAGTGGTCACATCTTATTCCAGAATTAACACCACACACCAGGCAATAGCAAAGAAAGCTAAAAGATGCGTGCGTGTGTTCAGGCCGGTGGGTGCTGGTGTCTGTACCGTGCAGACTAGCACAGTACCTAGCTCCAGGCACACGGGTGGCTGGTGTCACTGGCAGCCCGGTGCATACCAGGCTTGATGAAGATGAGACGAAGATGAGAAGACGTGTGGCATTAGGCTGCTGCTGGGGATGGGCCTTGCGGGGTGCCGTTTCGTCAGCAGCAGGCTGGTGGCACCGAGCCTGCCCTCCTCCGGGCCGCGGCTCCGGGCGCTCGCCTGGCTGAGCGGGCGGGACGGTGGCGCCGGGCTGCGCAGGGCGACTGGCTTGCCCCACGGCTGGGGGTAGTCAAAGAGCCTTCAGAGCAAGAACTGACAGGTCTGGATTTATGCATGTGAGAGTCACCCCTAAAATTATTTGTGGTTGAACACTGGGACCTGAGGCCTGAGAGCAGCCCACTAGCAGGAGGGGTGCAAGTGCCCTCTGCCCATGCACTGCCAGGCCTTCTCCTCTTCTCACCAAAGCAACAAATGGGGCCGTTTCCAAGGATAACGGGAGCAATAGCTGGCCCTAATGCYTGTGCCAGGAGAACAGATATATAATCTGGTACCAATGGCTTTTAAAATATCCATGCATTTTAGGAACTTCGAAAAAGTTAAAAGTAGCATTTCTTGGAGTTATAGCTAGTGCTATAAAACACACTGATTTCTCATGTATTTAGCTGCCACTGAGTGACATTTGATGTGAAAGGTGAGAATAGGAGGAAGACAATAATGTTTCACAACCATGGAACACATTTTTAAAGAAAAGAATTACACTTTTGACTAACTATATATTCACTGGTGTATATAATTTAGTGGTACATTACATCCCCCTTTGCATGGCAGCACTGTGATTAGAGGGAACAAAAATAGCAAATGTGCAGAACTGACAATGATTGATGTAACATAATCAATAAAGAAAACTTCAGCTGTCTCTGCTATGTCAAACCAGTAAAGTGCTAAGTTTAAGATTTCAGAAGTCCTCCTTCAGCTCTTTCAAAGTAAGGGCCGAATTGCTTTATGGTTACTTTAGCTACATCCACATGTAATTCCACCAAGTTGCATGGAGGTACCCCTGATGATTACTTTTAAGGACACAAGCCACTACCACATTTTTGCTCAAAACTGAGCATCCTGTGTATTCAAGGATATACTGTTTAACGTGCTTCTCATCCCTGCCTATTTTTTTAAAGCTCATGCAGAGTACTTGTAAAGCCCTGTGCCTGGGGGAGAAGGGAAGACCCAAACTCACACCTAAGAAGAGGACTCCGAAGAGGACGGTCGCTCTCCCCGCTGTGTCCCTTCTCTGCCAAGTCCCGGCCGCTCCGGCGTGCCAGGCACAGCCTGTGCACCATGGCTCCCATCCCAGTGTCTGCGGGGCGGCTGGGAAGGCAGCCAGGGCCGCAGCCGAACAAGCAAGTCGGCGGGAACTTGTTGGCTGGGGATCAGTTTGCAGCACATTGCAGGTGCAGTAGGAAAAGCCGGAGCTACCTGGCTGGGTGGCCGGCAAGGGGTGGCAAGGACGGGAGAGCCTTGCCATGGGGCCATCCCTGGCCAGGGGGAGAGGGGACCTTGGCCAGGWTACTCCTCTGGCACAGCCCACTGCCTACGTCCACCTTCATGGCTCCTCTGCCCACCATCTCCCAGCTTTGCAGCCTGTGCGGACACAGTCCTGTGTGTGTGTGCAGGGCATATGTGTGTTTCCAGGGCTGGAGGAGTCTCCCAGGTTTGGAGAGCTGTATTGTATCCACCAAGAGACTGAGCCAGCGGCACTGCACTCTGACTCAGATTCATAATTGCTGGGATTTGGCCCCAGCAAGCCTCTAACTGCTTTTCGGGGAGCGCTCCCTCTTTCGCAAAGGCAGTCCCGTCCACCTTGCTACCGACTTCTCCTTTGAGGTCTGCTAAAAAGCAACTCCTTGGATCCCTCATAAGGACATTTTGTGTCCAGCAAAACTGCTGAAAACGAGGAGCGTTCCTGGGCAGAGAGGGACTGGGGCCAGGGCTGGCAGGTCTGGGGCAGGGCGAGGAGGAATCATATCACGGGGAATATCATCAGAGTGACAGGATGTGCTGAGCAATGAGAGACCAGGATGCTGGTCCATACGGCACCRCACTGACTGTATCTCCTTGCAGAATACAGATATGAACCTACTTAAAGCGCATTACAGGACGATTCGATCTTGAGAGGAAATTACTTTCAGGTTTCCCTGCTTAGTTTAAAATGCAAATACTAATATAGGCTACAGAGCTTTTCACTGTGGCACTCACTGGGAAGCGCCGTCGGTTCATGCTTGCCCCCCTCTAGGAGTCGGTGCAGTAGCTCCGATGGTTGTCCCCGATGAGCTGGGTTTTTTCAGTTGCATTAGTCGGCTGAAGCACAATAGGAGTTTCTCCGTCTAAAGTGGGCAGAAAGACAAAAAAAAAAAAAAATCCTTCAAGCATCTTTAATTTGGTACAGAAGTCAAACTTTTTGCTAGTGCCAGAACATTTAATCTGTGTTTTTGGCTATAGCAAAATGTTGGCTTCCTTGGTGACTAAGGCCTGCAGCACTGCATTATAGACAGCAGTGTGCATACTAAAGAGAAGTGATGTCCACACAGAGCCTGCAAATGCTCTTGCACCTTCTCCATGTTTAATGGGAGATTTCAGGATGACTGTTGTTGTTAAATTGGACTATAGCTTTACCTGCTGCTTTGCAAAGTTTGCAAGATAAGGGTCCCTGCTTATCCAATTTTAAGTGCTTGTTTTTTGCAAATGTCTGAATATAACACGTGCTGTTGTGACTCAGCATGCAAGCCCTGACCTTGACAGTGCATGCAAGAATGGGCTAGAAATGAGCCTTGACGAATACAAAGTTAACAATAAAGAAAGAAGGAAAAAAGAAACCTGCATGAGTATACTTAGGAGTGAAGAAATCACATCCATCCTGAAAGCCAGCAAGCTGTATAAAAATGCTAAATTGTATTTTTGAAATCCTATAATAATATATTTACAATTAGATTTTGAGAACTATTGTTCTAATGAGTGTGGAACTGGCAAAAATTCATATTATCATTATATAAATCCTTATTATTATTTCCCCATTACATTCAGCTATATGTTTGGTTTTTCAAAATATCTGGGAAAAAAAAAGCATTTGTTGGAGAGTGGGGAAAAGTTAAGTCCTTACATAGTYCACTAATGGCTCTTTTGTTCACTCTGATACTGGGCAGGGTTTGGGTGCCCTTCTCCAGGGCCTCTTTCCAATCCACTTTTTTTGGGAGGGGGGCTGAGCTCTCAGAGACTGCCTATTGAAGGTTCAGCAATCTCTGTGCAATGCTTTTATATGAAAAAAAAATGGCTTATCTATCTCCTGACATTAGCACAGGCTTYGCATTAATTGAATTTGCATGATGACTGTTTTTTCCTCCCAAATGACCAAATGTTTAGAAAAAAACACATCTGACGTTTCCTCCTATTTACATGACAGTTGATGGGATGAATGGTGGGCCAAAGATGTAATGTATAAGAGTAAGATGTAATGTATAAGAGTACCTTAACCCAGAGCAGGAATCTAATTGCATGCCATACAGTTTCCCCTCAGTGGGGGTAGAACAACTTTGACTCTGTCAAGGTGAAAGGCAAGAATGATTAAATGCTAAGCAGCTTCTCTGTATGGGCAATTCCACATTTAGACACAAGGTCAAAGGCAGGCATGTTTCATAACTTCTAAAAGTATATGAGTAATTAATGTTTGGAGCTCAGCTCTTGTTCAGATTAGTTTGGCAGTTGCAATCCATTTTTAAGCTGCTAAGTATTTTCTCGATTTCTGAGCAGCATTCCCTCCCACCCTCTGCTGCCTCCAAGTTGCTCATTTTATGGAAGATCATATATGGAGAGCAGGGGCTACTCAGTTAGTTTTCTTGTGATACCCAGATGTGCAAGAAGAGAACTGGACCCGCTGGGAATATGTCACGTTGCTTCCAGCTGCTCAGCAAACAGTTCATTAGACACCTTCCCTAAGTATTTTGCTGCCCACACCCTTCTAAGATTTATGATGTTTTCTATCAGAGAAGGGACCTATGGTATAACAAACTGTACAAATATAGCCTGTTAATGGAGAGCTGCAGAATGGAGGTGTGGCAGAATTCACAGTTAAAACTGTTTTCTATAGATAGCTCTTGCTCACTGTTCGCCTACATTGATATCATATGGAGTGTGGAGGAGACAAAGAAGTGCTAAAAACTTATTGCTTCTGAGCTGGGAAAGTATTTTGTTATTCAGGTTCTCTTTTCTGTTTTTTTTCTCCTTGATTTGACTTTCTGCAAAACGAAGGTTGGTGTAGAAATGTCTTGCTTTGTTCTTACGATGATGAACAGGAGAGCAGAACAAACCTGACAAACTGTTTGAGTACATCGTTATACCCTTACATACCAAGGCAATCCAAACCTCAACATGATTTCATCTAGGACCACAGAAGTCAAGAAAAGGTTTGCCATTGGCTTCAACAGAAGCAAAAACTGCAATCTGAACTGCATGTGTGAGGGAAAATAATAAATAGTTCCACACATCCGTGCTGCAGAGAAATGATACTTCCCTCTGCCAGTATATTTTCTCAGTTTATCTGTAACATTGTGGCATGATATTAAAATTACACTACTATGTACTTTTTAATATCATGTTTGATCTGGAACTCTAATGAATGTCATATTATTATTGGAATAATGTAAATATTAGATTTATTTTGGAAACCGATCATCCATTGTAGGTTCGGCTTCAGTCCTTCTATTATTCAAATCAGTAGTCCTGAAAAGAAATCACTGTAACTTAAGTGCAGACCAGATCTTACAAATCTTTCTGTTGATGATACTACCCAGGGAAGTAAATGCTGTAAAATGAATTGCACTTAGACAGATATTCAACAAGTTGAGCACTAGAGCTACTGAGATATACTTCAGTAAAGCTTTCATCTACAGAAATATGCCATTCCATCAGAACAGAAGCCTTTCAAGTGATTGTGCTGATTTCTGTGGCAGCTCACTTTATTTTTATGTTTTGGGGAAAGAAACATTGAATTTTTTGCTTCACATTTCCTTTTTTTTCTAAGAAGCACATTTTATAGTATGTTAATTTGATAAATGAAATCAACTGTGCAACAAGCACCTGGATTTTGTTAGAGAGAAGTGTGAGAGGGTCTGAAAATTAGCACTGCTGCACCAGCTCACAAGGTGAAGCCTAAATCTCCGAACTCCCACAACACACAGATTCCCTTTCCCATGTGGTACAACTGGCTCCCAGCAGCTCCCACTAAACTGGAGCAGACTTGTTCACAGAGGTTGTTAGCCTCAGGAATTATGACATTCCATCAATACTGCATTCTTCAAAAAAGCAATGACTGACTACAAAACATTTGGATAAGTTAAACTGTCGCCTTAGTTTGGGAATTTATGTTTTATTCTTAGTAAAAAAAGTTCTGACTAGTAGTAACATATCTATTGGGGACAGCAGGAAGCACAGAAATTAATTACCAGCTAGACTGCTCAGCCTGTGGGCAAAGGGCATACAAAGGATTTGGATCCTAATATGAATTCCTCTTCCATAATGAAGTCTCCTGCAGGAGTGTTTACAGTCTGTTTCTCAATTATCTACAGGAGCATTTCTATTATTTAAATAAAGGCAGCCATGGATATGCATTTCTATGGCACAAAATCTGAAAAAGTCTGATGGAAAAGCCTAAATTAGTACCAGCCTATGCCATTCTAACTCAGCTGCATTGCTTTGACCAGCAGCCCTAACATTTGGAGGGGTGTGGAGCTCGAGCCTGCAACCATTCATTTCTCAAAACGCAGTACCTCTTTTCCTTTCGGCTGGAGATGCTCACTTTATCCTCCCTCATGAAGATTTTACTTTTATTCCTGATTTATTATTCTGTTTTCATCTTACTTTAAAATAGATATAGTTCTGATCAACTCAGGCAAGCTGATTTTGTTGGTAGGAATATGTAACAAAACTGATGAGAAGGTTAGGAGAGACAGAAATTGCTCATTTTCTTTAGGCTCTACCTTTATACTTAATGTCTCCTTCAAAACATTTGAATCATATAAATCCACATTCTATTACTTTTTTAAGCTGGTACTTTGCTGAACATTATTATTATTATTATTATTATTTAATTGCAGTGATAACTTGGTGAGAGTAAAGGGATGGGAAAGTGGCCTAAAATTACTGAGCTCACATCAATAAATACCACTGGTGATGAGAGGAGGCAGTAAACTTTTTCTTCGCACTGGGGAATTTTATGGTGGATTTTGAGAGAGAGGAAAATGTCTCCCAAATTACAGGAAAGGCGGAGAAATATTGAATTAAGAAATTCTTATCCTTCAAAGTTCCTTCTTCATATTTCAAACTTGACTTTGGTGTCAGAGACCTATAAATACCAAAACCTATTTTAAATTTGCACTTCCCAGGGGCCTACTATCTTACAATACATTACACTTATTTCAAATAATCTATTGTRCTCATAAAGCTTTCACTAATATTTTTGGTTGTCTTTGCACAGACTGACCATGTATGATCAATTTTTAAAATGACTGTACTTTGCCTTGATATGCCTCTAAGCAAAACCAATTTAAAAACACCACCACACGCTGGCATATCAGCTACATAAATAGCATTTGTTTCAACTACTACAAGTGTTTTGTTACATATTTATGGAGGGGTAAATTTGTGTGAAAAAATCTTCCTGCTAAGAGAACATGACATTTGCAATCTGGCAATGCTAATTTAAGCATAATAAAACATAAGAATATAACAGCCTAAGACCTTCTATAACAATAGAAAATGAAAAGAGTGAGCTGACTGCTTAGGTGCTTTCTAAAAAAGCATAATCTAATCACAGTTAATATAAATTTGCAACTGAAAAGTGGCATAGTTCTTATCCTGATGCCCTAGTCCCTTACTGCTGGAGTAAGGATCACTGCATCTCTCAGCCTGTCCTGCTACATCTCAAAGTTTAGGGTGCTCCTGCTCCTGCTGAAGGTAAAGGCAAACCTCTGCCTCACTTCAGCAGCCCGGGACAGATCTCTTTGCTCAAAGCATGTAACCCACACTAGTGCCAAATTAAGAAATCACCATTATCCTTTTGTTTAGCCTCATTAATTAAAACCTGCGAGTGCAGCCTGGGGACACAGCTAAGCTGAGAAAAGAGGGCTTCCTGCTGCAGCAGGGGGTTCCTGCTCCCTCCGCTTCCACATGCCTGGCCGTGAGCTCTTGCTCCTCTCTTTGAGTAGGTATTAGCATGTGGCTTGTCCTACAGAGAAACATAGCAGGGAGTTAAATTGGCAGAAAATAATTCACTTATTTGGTAGGATTAGTTTTCATCTGGATCATATCCATGATCTGGCTCACTGTAAGGCAGCAGGATTGCTACTGCCAGTTCAGAAAAGAAAGCAGCCTGGGGCAGGTTATGGGTGGGAGAAGAACAGGAACATGGTATTTAGCTAGCTCAAGCTTGGATTTAGACTGCCTCAGGTTATTGTGCAGCCTTCCTGTTAGAAACTTTGCTTCTTTTCTTGAAGCCCTTTCTTGAATGGATTCAGTTGGTCCATAACAGTCAATGATAAATTTTATATGAGTAAAAATTGAATAATTATGCTTATGTGGGCAGATTAGACGAGGCAAGCAACAGCCCAACCAGAGCCTCATGCATAAATGTTGGATCTAGGATATCAGTCAATGGGGTGTGAGGGTACATGTGTGAGGAGAGTGTCTTCTTTGAAGATGAGTCTGGGACTTCTAGTGTTTATGTGTCTAATCAAGAAAATAAGAGACACAGGGGATGTTTCAGTGCCATAAATTTAGTTTTTCATCAGTGTGCAACTTGGAAGGTTCACTCGTTTAACTGGAGTGAATTAGCATGTTTCCACTGATGTTTGGAAGCAGCCTTGCTTTCATGAGAAAAACATTTGGCCTACAGGTTTTAAAGATTATTTTGAACAGTTTTGCCACACAGTAAGTCCCTACAATACACACCTCTTTCCATGTCAGTCTTAATTTGCTCTTCCAGATCCTCTGGAGACACACAAAACTCATGCTCTTCCCCTTCTGGTGCTTTGGGTTTACATTTTCCACAGCAGCAGTTGAAACAGCAGCACAGGCAGCAGCAAAAGTAACAGCCCGTCAACAGGCCACAGACTGCAAACAGGCCCTAGATTAAACAAAGTGGTGAGGAAAACCCCATGAGCAATGAACTTCCTAAAACGCATGACAGTCTGTTACAGCAGAAGGGAGATTGTCAAAGGAACTCAGATTTCCAACTGTTCTGCAGTCACAATTAGAGCCAGATTTTAGAAGAATTCAACTGCCAGTCAAGTGCCTAAATAAGGGCCAGATCTTCCAGAGTCCTCCTAACTCGCCAGCTCCTACTTGACACACAGGACCGTGTTTACAAAGAATTTGACAGTGAGCAGGCCCCCACATGCTGAACTCTTGAAAGTCTGTCTTCAGCTGAAGGCCATCAGAAAAAACTTCCAGGCAGTATGCAAAACCCCACCCACCTTAAAATGACTCACTTCCATCTTAAAAATGACTCATTTGCCCAAGATCTTTTTTGCAAACACTTATTTACTGGCAGATTCTTGTCAATAACAAACAGAGAGAAAAAGAAGCAAAGACCCAGATGCATCCCACATAACTTTAGGCATGGAACTAAAGTGTCTAAATTAGGACTGTAGTCTCTTTGGGCTCCCCACGTAGTCAGTGGAAATGTATAAGTCCTTCTAGAGAGTGAGTCAGCCCCAGGATGGTTTGAATTGCACCATTGGAGGTGTCTCTCTCTCCCCGTTAGCCTAAGCCGGATCACGGAGGTGAACAACTCCTAAATTAGACTCCTAAAACTGTGATTGCTTTATCTGGGAACTTATTATTATTATTTGCTATGTCCAGAAGAAAATATGCTGCTGAAGAAGAAAGAAAATGTCTGTGTAAATAACACGCAATTATATATATGTATGTCTCAGGCAATTTTAGCATGGGATAATTAAAGTATCTTCGAAGCTAATAACACTATTTACATGTGTAATATTAACCATTTATCTGTTTGCAAGTGTAAAACCAATGATAATCCATTTTACCCACAGATATATCCAGAGTGAGTGAGATGTTTATGCAAGACAAGGAGGACTCAGACATACTGATTTAAAACATTTAAAATGTTTTTTCTTCTAACTGACATCTAAAACTATTCAAAACCCAGGAACCCCTAAAATAAGTTATTTGACTGTTTATCATTTATGCAGTAATGGAGAAAAAAATCCAAAAAAAATTCACTGAATGAACAAGGATGGAGCAAAAGTGCATAGAGTGAAAAAACCTCTTCTGAGTTCATCATACAACACTCTTATCTGTAAGATTTCTTGTGTTTATAATATCATCCAGTTAGTGAATCAGGAATCAGTTTAGCACTGATGTGCTCAATGCACCGTCTTCATGATAAAGGGACAATTACATTTTGATAAAATAGTTAAGTGACCATGTGCTACTCCTGCCAGTGGAGAAACATATAAAACTACAAAGAAGTACTTATTATGCATGCTAATATGTTCCCAGTTTAATGTGCCTGCTAAAAAGTCTAGTATTACCCAGAATAATCATTTTCACTTTGCATTTCTCCTTTCATTTGAGTTTCTTTACTTTTAGTTATTCCTCTCTTCATGATTGTCAGTTTTTCTGAGTATGAGTGTGATAGGGAAGAGGATTTACCAGAAACTTCAGTAGCTGAAGAGGAAGATAACTAGCAAAAGTTGTGGTTGCTATCCTTTTTGAACCAGAATGGGAAGAAAATAAGGGTCTGGAGATCATCTGCTGTCAGATTCAGATAGTATTATGACAGCCAGTATAAAAACCTGAAACTAACCCAGAATTTGCGTGTGAAAAAAAAAAGAGATGAGGAGAGTGAGAGAGATCGGGAGAAGATTGAGCTCAGCTTGACAAAACCACTTGGTGACCTGTTTATGTTTTGGAGGTGACAAGATTATGGGTTGGGGGAGAGATAGAGAGACCATCTGTGACAAGCCTCAACTGATTTTGTATACACATTTGGGGTTTATTCTTAGATATTTTGCATGAAACTCTGAAGATACAGAAAGAAGTGATTAATTTTGCTGGGATGCTAAGTTTCACAGCTAATCTCTTCACATCGCCAGCATGCAATTCCCTTCAAACAATCCACCCATTCCTCCTGTAGCTGTTTAGGGTCTTACTAGGTTCTCTCTGTACTCCCCACTGGTCTTCTTATGAGTCAAAGCCACAACAGTTATCTCTGTTCCTAATCTTCTAACCACAGAGGATTTTATACTTCATAAAATCTCCATTAAAAGTTGTTAAGCAGAAGAAATAAAAGCAAAAAAGTGGCACTGTTGAAGGAGTTGATACTGTTGCTCTCTGAGCTCTAAGAAAATGCTTCCTGGCATCTGAGCTGGGGCAAATAGGCTGAAGAAGAGGGTGAATAGACAGCAAAGAAAACAGGGAATGATTCAGCAGCAGAACAAAATAACTGCAGAAGGGAGTCCAGCTTGCAGCAAGAGTCAGCTACAGCAGCAGCAAGCAGGCAGCCTCCAGTTTTGGTTTTGAGGATGCAACTGCAACTTTGCAAGTGTAATTTAAGTACCAGCATTTTGTTCATTAGTTTCATTCCCTATTCTGCAATTGAGCAGTTTCCATCTCCTACCAATTCAGTATACAAATTATGGCTCCCTAGACTCACAGAACTGCCCAAGTCAGGTTCCAGTAAAAGGGGACTGTGGAGACATTGAAATACTGCTCTGATTTGTGATGAACACAGGAATCTATTCTTCAAAATCCTCAGATCAAAGTTATCACAGCATACTTAGTTCACAAAGTATAGACCATTTTCCTATTTTTTTAGTATGCTCCTTGCTTTCCTGTGATTTTATTGTTGGAAATAGATGGGGAAAGCATGGATTTTGCACATTTGCAATGCTGTTGGCTTGTCACATTTCTGTAACACTCCAGCACTCGTTGAAGCACTAGAATTTGACATATGTAAACATCAAAGGACAATAATGACATTAGAGAGCACAGGAGCAAAACTCTTATTACTAGAGCACTCCATGATGCACTTTTCCTTGAGCAATATGCCAGTTTCTGATGCATCATTCTCTTCCTTTCCTGATCTCTTCCTCCACTCCAAAGTTCTCACCTTTTCTTCCACTTCCTTTCTCTCACCCCCTCACCAAGTACCAATAGGGCACATATATGACACCATAATCACACAGTGTTATGTATTAGTATTGCTTACTTATGCTGTGTGCTATATATAGCAAAGAACACAGCTAAATTTGTACTGTAATAACTTATTAACTGGTTGTCACATAAGTGGGACTTCTCATTTTTGAACAATGAGTCATTTTTATTTAGTCATTTTTGAAAAGAAACTCAAAATTAACCTGGAGCACCAGATTCAGATCTAATTAATGTATGAAAGTGTTACAAAACACGCACGCTGTTTAACGATTTACAAAGTTAAAAACAGAAAGAAAACATTCTGTATTAGCCCTTTTTCTGAGCTGATGCTACATTCTGCTGCTGTAAATTTTCCAGATGTGTTATTGTGTAATTAAGCCTCTAGTAGTGTTTTAGATTCTGATCCTATCACTTGTTAAGCCTATAAAGAAACCACGCTTTTCAGGGGGCTCTTTGTGGATGTAGAGTGTCTGTGTACCATGTGCATTTTAACATTTGATTTTTAACAGAAAATAACAGCTTACCTTTGCCCACCAGCTTGAGAGCATGAAGTACGTGTTAACATTTTCTTCACCAAACTGTTCAGCCACATAGAGCCCTAATGATCCATATTTGTCATATATGTTTCTCTTGGACGGATCAGTTAGTGTTGCATGAGCACTGTTGATCTCTTTAAACTTTTCTGCAGCCTCTGGATTGTCAGGATTCTTGTCAGGATGATATTTCAGAGCCAATTTTCTTAAACATGGAAAAAAACAGAAGAAAAAAACCATCTCTACATGTTCTTTGTGTATATATTACGTATATAGATTCTTACAAAATATTACATAATAATTTAGTAGGGACATATTTGTTCTGAACAGTATGTTCAGCCTCTATCTTCTYTTTTCCCCCAGTTCTAATGTACACAGAAGAGTCAGTGGAAGGAAAGTGACTCAAAGCCGAAAGAAATAATCTGGTTTGTAAAACAGCCTTGGAGGAGCACGGCATCTTGAGTAGGCAGGTTGTTTTCTGGAGGAACTGTAAATATCCTGCTAAAATAGTGGGCATCCCTCTATGTAAAATTATGAGAATGTCTGTACTGGATAAGACTATCTGCCACTTGCTACTGGCTTTTAGCAGTTTCCTAGAAAAAAGGTCTCAGGAGAGGGCAGATGCAGCACCAGTAAGTGGGAATGCCCTGCCTGCTCGCACTGGCGACTTCCTATGCCAGACTGTACTTGGTAGCACCTACGGCGCCTTCCTCACGGAAATGTGTCTCACACTGATGTCTGCAACATTGACAGTATAAAAAAGAGAAACTTTTAATAATTCTGCTGCTCATATAAAACTAAATGGCCAAGTCTCACTTAAGTGTGGTAGACATGCAAACCATTAAATAGACCTTTCAATATATTAAAATGCAGATTTCTCACCCCTCAGTATTCTGACTGACCCTTACAAGAAGTACACTGGCCCTTCAAATGCAGAGACTCTGATCCAGCTTTTCTCCCAAGGACTATCAACCCACCCTAGTTCCTAAAAGGGAGTTTTATAAGGCCCACAAATAGAATAATACAGAAAACCATTTTTCTCCTTGCATGACCCCACCATACTGAAAGCACTTGTGAAACAGGTGTTCCTATTACACTAAAGATGAGACTTTGTGCATTGATACTAACCAGCTACCAAGCTAAGGGAGATGTGAGAAAGTGATGCACGCTCAAAGCACAGATTTTAGAGTGATAATAAATTAAACACACTTGTTGCATCATGTTTACCAACTGATTTGCATCATTTAATAGGTTTCAGCAAATGAAAAATTTTAAATGGTCATTTAAAACATCAATTGCACTGTTTATTTAATCAAAACTACCTTCTTTACAGCAAAAAAAATTCACTATTTGATTGCATATTGATAGATATATTAATTTTATAAGCTGTGTCTGCATTTGTGGAAACTCAGAAAGGGATAATGGAAAACACAATTAGGAGTTGCAGTACAGGATGGAAAAAATATAGTAAGTTAGCCCCAGTTTCAAACAAATACATGTCTTACTTTGGGCCTAACTCGCCACCATCCCACTTTTGGGATAGTCCTTAAAACAGTAGAAGATGATAGTCAAGCATTTTGGATGGTTCATCCTAGTGTCCCAGCTTTTGTTGGGACAGGGCGCAGTACTCTGTACTCGCATGAGTACGGAAGCAGCTTGAAAGGAATAGTATGGGATTGGTGACTTAAGGATAGTGCTGGGGAATCCCAGTCTTTGAAGAAGAAATGGTTTGCTTCCAACCACACTAGAGCACTGGCAATGTGAGCTCACATCTACCCGCAAAAGCAGCGTTCACATAACTGTATCTTTTTGAAAGTCTCCATTCCCTTCGAAGAAGTGACAAAAAGATTTTTCCAGGACACTTATTTAATGACTAGTGCTGACCTCTAGTGGCAACAAAAGTTAAATTCGCTGATTCCCGTGTAAGTCAAGCTCTGTTGCAGTGAATGCATTTTTTAAATATTCTCTCCGAGTGTTTCAGGAGCTAGCCATGCCCATAATGGTAAAAAATATTATTTCTGATGTGAAAACAGTGTGTCCACACTTATTGTACCAGATTTAGCTTCAGAGCAGGGTACTKCTTGACTTTCCACTGAAGTCCCAGTACAGGTTACTCTCCCAGTAAAATGTAATCACTTCCTTGGAGATATTCTGCCAATATCTAGACTGATATGCACCCAGGAATAGCCTCTGCCAATGATCTCCTCAGATCTGTGTACTGAACTCAAGTCATCTTCTCATAGGTCATAAATAACCCCTTAAAAACATGTCTCCAATATCATGAATGGCTCATGCTCAGACACATTAATATACGATATGGTACCTTAAACACGTAATAAAAAATGAAATAGGGGGACTGGAAAAGCAAGCCAATTATTGCATGACATAATATGCCATCCCAGTATTTAAGTATCTTATGCAATCTATCCTTTTTCTTAGCTGAAAAAAAAATCCAGCAATTAGAATGAAAAATGGGAGAGGTATTAATTTCAAAATCCTTGCTTGGCTGCAAGGATCAGACAATCAATCTCTGGTCTTTCTTTCTTTTCCCACAACTAACAAAGCCAAAGACCTCTGCTGCCCTCCCCAGATCCCCAATAATTTCAGAAAAAACAAAGATTTTRAAAAAAAAAAAAGTTGCACACTCCAGTTTAGTATTGTTTTACCTAAGCTTTACTTTCAACATAGTACTATTATAAAAAAAACCCTTCCTTTGGATATGGAAACATGGTTTTGATGAAAAATATTACATTAACAAAAAAACTGCTTGCCCCTCAAGGGCAAGGTSACATGTACTAATTAGATGATAATTTACTAATGCGAAAAAGACATATATTCTGCTAATGCAGTTAAAATAAATGAGACAAACAACTCCATTCGATCCAGCCCAGGAAACAATAAAACACATAAGAAATACGAAACACAAGAGAAGGTATCAAACATACAGAAGCTTCCCTCTGACACTCTGGAAAAAATAAAATTTATAGCACTGTGATAATAATGGTTATAAGCAGAGATCACAGAAGAAACCAAACAAAGAGAATAAAATGAATATAATGTACTGAATCCATTGTAAGCCAAAACGATTGCTGTTTTTCCATTTGGCATCTTCCTGTGATAAAGGATCCTATCATTCGCCAGTTGCGGACAGCAATAATCCTAGACATGAGAAAAAAAGGCAAAGATTTGGGGGAGATCAGAAAAGAAAAAGAAGAAATAAGATGATAAACATCAAAAGTGTAGGAGTTTCTGTACAAGATGCAGAAATGCAGGGCTACCTGAAAAGACCTTCGGAATACAAAGCTARGTGGCGGTGTTGCGGGCCCAAGCTCACGCTGGGCAGCTGGCTCCGAGGGCCAGGCTCCAGATCAAGAGGCCACGCGCATGGCCCTCACGCAGATGCAGCGTGGCTCAGGCAGGCGCCAAGGGCGAGAGGCTCTGCGTGACGACAGCTACCACGCCAAGAAAGCTCCCGCTGAGGCTTCCCCCAGCTCTTTTGTC
>NW_028186364.1:1272648-1274392 GCF_003343005.1 Rhea americana | reverse complement strand
CCCGCCGCGGTGCCCGGCCCCCGCTCACCGCCGCTCTTCCCTTCAGGGACCTCCCGGCTTCCCGGGAAAGGTCGGCCCGGCAGGGCCCCCGGGGCCCGCGGCCGAGAAGGTGAGTTGGACGCCGCTCGGTCGGGTGACGCTCTGCGGGGTCCCCGTGCCGGCGGGGCGCCGGGATGCGGCAAAGCTCCGGTTTGCGCCGTGTCCAGCGGAGTCCCGGCTCCCGCCGCCTCTCACCGTGGCTTCTCTCCCCGTGGCTCTCGCAGGGCAGCGAGGGCATGCGCGGCCCCACGGGGATGCCAGGGCCCCCCGGCCCCCCCGGCCCCCCCGGCATCCAGGTAAGGCCTCCTTCCYGCGGCTCCCCCGGCAGCAATCCCCGAGGCCCGGAGCGAGCGGCGCTCCGAATCCTCCTCGTTCGCCCCGCAGGGCCCCGCCGGCGTGGAAGGGCTGGACGGCAAGGACGGCAAACCGGGAGCGCGGGTGAGGCGGCGGGCGGCCGCGGTGGGAGGGCGCCAGCGTCCCCCCCACCCCGCTCCGCGCACCCCGACCCGTCTCGCTCGCTGTCTCCCCAGGGCGATCCCGGCCCCCCCGGGCCACCGGGGATGATGGGGCTGCCGGTGAGTGGTGCTCGGCGCGCGCCGGGGCTGGAGCAGGCTGTCCGTGCGGGAAGCGCTGGCGGGAGCCCRCCCGACCTCTCTGCTCCCTGCAGGGCTTCAAGGGGAAGACGGGTCACCCGGGGCTCCCGGGACCGAAGGTGAGCGGCCGGCGGCGGAGCGGCGGCGGAGCGGCGGCCGCCCCCGGGACCCCCTGCCCACAGCGTCCGTTTGTCCTCCTAGGGCGACTGCGGCAAACCTGGCCCCCCCGGGAGCACGGGCCGGCCCGGAGCAGAGGTGAGCCGGGGCGGAGGGGGGACGACGGGGGGCTGCGGGAGCCCCCGGCCCCACGGGCTGCCGCTGCCACCGGTGATCCCGCCGGCGCTCATCCCGCGGCCTTCCGCAGGGCGACCCCGGACCCATGGGACCCCAAGGCCGGCAGGGACCTCCGGGTCTTATCGTAAGTCGAAGCAGCCCTTCTGCCCCGGCGCACGGGACGTCGGCGTCCCCGGCGGGGCGCGCAGGTCCCCATCGCCTCCTCCGCTCCGCAGGGACCCCCAGGCAGCCCGGGCCAGCCCGGCCCCGCCGGACTCGCCGGAGTGGTGAGTTTGGCCCCGCCGGGGGCTCGTCCTGCCCCGTGTCCCACCTCGCCAGCATCCAGCCGGAGCCGCGGGCGCTGGCCGGGCGCGGGGCTGCAGGCGCTGGGGAGGGAGACGGGGTCGGGGGCAGCGCGCTCCCCAAAGCCAGCGTCCCGCGCCGCCCGCCCGGCGTTTTCCTCCCGCCCCTTCCGCAGGGACTAAAGGGCGAGCGAGGATCCACGGGGGACCGAGGCCTGCCGGGGATGCCGGGACAGCCGGGGCCGCCGGGACACCCTGGACCGCCGGTGAGCGACAGCCCCGGGCGTGCTGGGACGGTGCTGGGAGCACTGGGGAGGGCCGGGCGTGCAGGCACGGCACGGCGGGACCTGGCTTCATCTCGCGTTTCCCTTTGGTTTCCCAGGGGGAGTCGGGACCCGACGGACCGGTYGGCAAAGAGGTATTGGAGCGCGGCTCTCCGGCCGCGCCGCGCTCCCCGCTTCCGCTCTGTCCCGCGCGCGCCGCGCTTGCTCCTGCGGACCCGCGCCGCTGCTCCGCGCCTCGGGCTGCCGCCGGGCC
>NW_028186364.1:1262176-1264387 GCF_003343005.1 Rhea americana | reverse complement strand
CGCCGGAGGCCCCTACGGCGGGGGGGCGCCCCCAGCCCCCGGGGGACCCTACGGGCCCCCACCTGCCCCGGGGCCCTACGGGCATCCGCCGCCCGGCGCGCCCGGAGCCCCCCATGGAGGTGGCCCAGCTCCCGGAGGGCCCTACGGGCAGCCCGGCGCCGATCCCTACGGAGCCCCCGCGGCGGGGCCCTACGGAGGAGCCGCTCCGGGAGGTGAGCGGGGGCCGTGGGAGTCGGCGGGGCCCCTCCCGCGGGGTGCTCCAGCCGCCTCCGCAGCCGCCCTGGGCGCAGAGGGGAGCAGGCTGTGGGGGCGGAGGGGGAGCGTGGCGCCGTGCCCGCGGGGACAGGAGCTGGTCGTGGCACTGTGCTGGCCCGGGCTGGTTTCGCTGGGGTAGCCCCTCTCGCCCTGCCCCGCGGTGCCCTTCGCTGGGCCCAGCGCGCGGGTCCCCGACCTCCCGAGTCCCGGTGTTCCCCTGCCTGTAAATAACAGGATGAGCGCGCCGGAGGTGTTTCAACCAAGCGCTTTGCCCGGACGGATCGAAGCTGCGGTGTTCCTGSAAAGTCCCAGTTTGTTATTTTAAAACTCTGAGGAGGAGGAAAATGCTGGAGAGACGATAACCTTGAGCACCAGCAATAAAACTTTACAGGCACGCGTCTGTTTGCCGGCGCGGCCAGCAGTCACCGTGCTGGACTGGCCTGGCTCCCGATGGCTTGTTCTGCGCTCCGGAGCTGCGCGAGGGGTCTGGCTCTTCCCCTTTCTCTGTCACAAGGCGTCGCACGCCGAGTCCCGGGCTTTGCTGATGCCTTTTCCCACGGCTGATTGTACGACTGCAAAAGCCATTTAGCGTAGGAGCGCCGAGCAGGCCCGCGGTGCTGGCTGCATCCCCCCGAGCCGTCGCGGTGAAGGACCTGCAAAAGGCCGCCCTGAGGGGAGGCGCGAGCTCTTGGTGCCGTTTCTCCGCACAGGTTGTGCCCCACCTGGCGTGGACCAGGAGGCCTTTTCGTGGTTCCAGGCGGTGGACACCGATCGCAGCGGTTACATCTCCATGAAGGAGCTGAAGGCAGCGCTGGTCAACTCCAACTGGTCTGCGTTCGACAACGACACCTGCATGCTGATGCTGAGTGAGTCCAGGCTCTCTCCCTGCCCCGCCTGCTGGCGCAGTGGCAGGACAGGGTCCATGCCTGCTCTCAGATGTGCGGTTTTTGTGCTGCTTTAATGCTGATGCAGCTTTTTTTCCCTGATTTGTATCAGATCTGTATCCATAAGGGGAAGCCCAGGTCCAGCTTGTGGTTGCTCCGTGATTTGAGCATCACTTACAGCTGGCCTGGAAATGGTCTCTGGAGGGTGGCCTGGAGTAAACAGTGCAGGTCCAAGCATCCTTTTGGTGAAGGATGCAAGCCCGAGGCCCGAGCTCTCTGCTTGGGACAGGAAACCCACCTGTCTGGTCTCGTGTTGCTGCTGAGCCGTAGTTTAGTGAGTGTGTGCTCAGTTCCACGTGAGGAGGGAGCCCGGGGTCCTGGAGCCCGACGCTCCCCCTAGAGAGCCAGGGAGCAAGGGAAGGGAGAGCTGCAGGCACCGGCRGTGAGCCAGAGCTGCAGCTTTTCTGTTCTTGCCCCAGCGTCACAAAAGCAAAGGTTTTGTTACTGGTTCCTGCTGGCCTCTTAGGGACCTCGGCGGTCCTGTTTGATCGCTGTCTTGGTGAGGGAGGGCTTTCAGGGCTGGAGCTGGGGTGCTGGGAGCTGGGGCTGGATCRGGGGAGCACCTTCCTCCCAGGCAGCGCAGCCTTTGAGCTCTCTGGGGGTTTCTGCAGTTCATCCTTGCTCTGCTTCTCACCGTCCCGCTTGTGCTGTTCGCTCATTCCTCCCCAGACATGTTTGATAAGACCGGGTCGGGACGCATAGACGTGTACGGCTTCTCGGCCTTGTTGCGCTTCATCCAGCAGTGGAGAAACCTTTTCCAGCAGTACGACAGGGACCAGTCGGGCTCCATCAGCTTCAGCGAGCTTCAGCAAGGTGGGCACAGGGCAGGCGGGTTGCAGGGGCAGAGTCACCGCACCGGCCCTCCCTAGGGGATGCCGTCTAACTCTGCGTGGTGTTTATTTCTGGCCTGGCCTGGTGAATCCTCCTGGCACCATCGCACAGCAGAGCTGGGCATCTCTGAGATCTCCTGCACAGCTGCAGCCCACGCGTGTTACTGAGCTGTGCTGGGAGC
>NW_028186364.1:1260293-1261791 GCF_003343005.1 Rhea americana | reverse complement strand
CCCCCCCCCCACCCCAATAATAGCATGTGGTTAAACCCTGTTTTCTGCAAGGAGATTTTTGGGTGTGTGCCTGATGGAGGGGAAAAACGCCTGGGATTCCTGCCTTGATTTGGTTCCTCCCYCCTGAGAGCGTTGCCTGCACACACCCACTGTCCAAACGCTTCTCGAGCACCATGGGCAGATGCGCCCCGAACACCATGGGCAGATGGGGTGTGTGCCAGCGCGTGGGAGGGAGGGCACAGTCACTCTCGCTGGGAGAGGCTTGTCAGAGAGGTTTAGTCCGTGTCTTTCCTGTTCACAGCTCTCTCCCAGATGGGCTATAACCTGAGCCCCCAGTTTAGCCAGCTGTTGCTGTCCCGCTACTCTCAGAGATCCTCCAACTCCAGCATCCAGCTTGACCGCTTCATTCATATCTGCATTCAGCTCCAGACCATGACGGAGGCCTTCCGGGAGAAGGACACGGGGTTGGTGGGCAACGTGCGGCTGGGCTACGAAGACTTCCTCACGATGGTTGTGACACGGATGGTGTGATGCCCTTGGCCAAGGCCACCGTGGCTGCAAGGCAGCTGGGAGCTCTGCCCGGCTCTTCTGGAGGAGCAGCAATCCCTCGGCCTCTCTGGCAAGGATGYGTGTGATGCTCCACCTGGAAGAATGAATGTTTCCCCCCCGGGCTGGGTCACTGGCTTGTGCTGCCTGAGCACCCCTGTGCTGAGGGCAGCAGTGAGGCCACGAGCTCCCTGTTGGGACTCCCAGCCATCTGTGGCTTTGATATTTTTTTTTGTCCCCACTCGAAGGCAGTGGGTGCCTCCATGCCAACCCGGAGCCCGGGTCTGCCATGCTACGTGGTGCAGCAGCCAAACCAGTACTGAGCCCATGCCATGACCCCCAGGGAATGCTTTGATCTTTCTTTGCCAGACACAAGTTTTTACTTAAACCCCAGCTGCACCTAGCCTGGCAGGGTGTCTTCAGTGAAACATCTCTTTCTTAGCATGCTTTGGGGGACTCTTCTCCTAAAGTTAGTAACATTTGCCTTGGGCGAGCGTTCGTCTGAAAGCAGCAATGAGGGCACAGTGACTGCGGCGTYCAGGACCTGCTGAGATCACTGTGCCCCAGTTGCCCTGCAGACTTTTCTTCCTTACCCAGGTGCACTTTTAACAGTACTTGTGGTCAAAGCATCCTGCTCTTGCTTGGAAACAGCCTGACGTTGATGGGCTGAGTGCTGTTTCCCTCCGTGCTGCTAAACTGGGCTCTAGTCACAAACTGGATCATCGAACCCCTCTGTGCTGCCAAACGTAATCTTGATTTGTTCCTGAATGCAGAGGCCAAACTCAAAAAATGAATTGGCGCTTGTATTTCCAGTCCTTTAATAAAACACCACGTGCAGTGCTTGTTGGTTGCTGTCTGAGCGTCTGACAGATGCTGTCCCGGACTCGGCGTCTGGGCGCAGAGCTGTCCGAGGCAGGAGGGTGCACTGGCTGCCGGGCTGGGTGCCTGGGGG
>NW_028186364.1:1258058-1259158 GCF_003343005.1 Rhea americana | reverse complement strand
CACACCCCTCCCTGGGGCTGTAGCGTGGGCTACCGGCACAAGGCTGCGGTAAGTGCCGGGGATGGGCAGGGACAGATGTGCACATACAGACACGCGTGCACACCCATGCCTGCACGCGCACACACACACACACACGTGCCTGCACACGCGCGCCTGCACATGCACACACACACCTGCACGTGCACATCTGCACACACATGCACACGCGCTCTACACGCTCCCAGCACCGTGATGTGGATGCGAGGCCATCGCAGGCAGCACCACGAGCCTCCACCCCAAAGCCGTGGTAAATGCTGTGCACAGACAGACAGACACACGCACACGTAGGCCTGCATGCACACGCGTACACACACACACACACACACACACACGCACCCTGCACCTTCCCAGCAGCTGGACTTGGCTACAAGCCCCTGGAGAAGGGCGGGTGCAGCATGGGCCCTCTTCCTAAGACCGCGGTAAATAGGACGGACAGACGGAGGGACAGCGGCCCCCCCCACCCCCCTCCCCGGGGGCCTGCCAGCGGTCACGGCGTCCCAGCGCGGCAGGAAGGGACACAGCGCGGCCTTATCGCGGCGCTTCCAGCCACCGAGCCCGGGGGCCGCCGCCAGCCGCACGCGCAGGCTTCCGTAAGTTTATTTACAAATAATAAAAAGCAAAATAAATACAAAAAGAAAAAAAAAGAAAGGAGGAGGAACCGTCCGAGTGGTGCAAAGCCCCGCGGTGGGAGGGGGCTGCGGGTAGCACCGTGGAGGCTCTTCACCGGGGAAACCCCCCCCCCCCCGGGGCTCGGACGAAGGCAGGGGAGCCGCCAGCGCCGGGCGCTTTGAACAACACGCGGCTCCCAACAAAGCCCGGCTCAGCCGGGCCGGGATTAGCGGGCGAGAGCCGCCGCCGCCGCCGTCCCGCGCGAAGCCGGGGGGGTCGGGCAGAGCCCGGGGGCAGAGCGGCCGCAGCGTCAGCAGCGCCGAGCCGGGGCCCGTGCTGCAGCACGGCGGGGGCGGGGGGGGGTCACTTGCGGTGGTGCATGTCCTCCGCGCTGACGCGGCCCCACACCCCCACCACGAAGGTCTCCACCTCGCACTCGTTGATGCCCCGGG
>NW_028186364.1:1255379-1257062 GCF_003343005.1 Rhea americana | reverse complement strand
CAGGCCCCCCGCGCCCCGGCACGGCGGTGCCGAGGGGACCCCGGCAGTGCCGAGGGGACCCCGGCGGTGCCGGCTCCCTACCTTGCACCGGGCCGTTCTCCAGCAGCTCCTTCATGATCTCCTTCTCCTGCAAGCACAGAGCAGGCGGTCGGGGGGGGTGGGATACTGGGGGCCACGGGACCCCCCGAGCCCCGGCGCAGAGCTCCCTGCAGCTGCGTGCAAGAGTCATTCTGGCACCCAAAGGGGCGACCAGCATCTCCCGGTGTGACAGCATCGGGGAGGTGCCCCACTGCAGAGGCAAATGCCCCCAGCCCACGTCCCGGCGGGGCCGAGCGGGTTTCTCCCCGCTCGGTTTCCACCTTGGCTCTTAAAACGCACCCAAAACTCCCCCCCAGCCCGAGCCGGGGCGCCCGGAGCCCCCGCCGCGGAAGGCCCGCGGCACTCACGTCGGAGGAGAGGCGGTAGGCGGGGGTGGCCTGGTAGATGTCGTTGGCGCGGCTCCGGGGGTTGGGGCAGCGCGCCGTGGCCTGCCGCTTGCCGCGGCCCGTGGAGCGGCTGTGCATCATGCAGGGCTGCGCGGGCGGCTGGCTCTCCCGGCTCGTGAAGGGGTAGCACTCGTCCGTCACCACCCTGAGCGCGGGCACGGGGCCGTCAGGCGGAGGGCGCTTGTGCCGGGACACCCCCCTCCCCCCGGTCCCGAAGTGGGGGCACCACTGATGCCCCCCACGCCCGGACCGCCCGCCCTCTCCCCAGGGCACCGCGGCCTCGAGCTGCCCCAGCCTCGGCGCACGGCAGCCCGCCGGGCGCGGACTCACCCCCTCCTGCGGAGGTACCACCAGGCCCCGTCCAGGCGGCCCCCGCTGCAGCCCCGCTGGTTGCGGGTGTCGCAGGAGAGCAGGTTTTGGGGCGACAGCGCGGGCGTCATGTGCCCCATGGAGTGGATGGAGATGCGGTCCGAGGCCACGGCTGGGAGCGAGGCGGCGGGTTAGGAAGCCCCGCGCGCTCCCTGCCACCGCCGCCGGGGCGGGATTCGGTCCCTCGGCCGGAGCATCGCTCCCTCCGGCCGCCCCTACCTGCGGTGGAGAAGGCCCAGGACCCGGCGCAGTTCCCCTGGTCCAGCGGCTCGTGGATCATGCCGGGCCATTTGGCGGCCGCGTCGAAGTGCCGGGGCAGCACCTCGTTGGAGTCCATGCTCACCTGCGACGGCACGGCGCTGCGACCGGAGCYGGGGGCGGCTCTCGCGGGGCTCCGGCATCCCCCCTCCCTGCCGCGGCGGCTCCGCCGGCCCCGGGGAGGAGAAGGCTACGCCGCGGCGCTTATCCCGGCTCAGGAAGCAGCTCCAAAATCAGACAAGCCTCGCCGGGTGTCAGGGCTGCGGCAGCCTTGCCGAGGGGGCTGCTCCCGGCCCCGGGGGGCTCCAGCTTCCCGGCGCGGCACGGGGACAGCAGCCGATGCGGGATCCCCCCCCCCAACGGGATGCCCCGTCCTGTCCCGCTCCCCACGGTGCTTCCAGCTCTCCGGCCCGCGGGGACCCCGCGGGCGCCCCGGGATGCCGCCGCCGCCCCCACCCCGGGCGGGCAGGGGCCCCGCGGCCGCCGAGGCATCCTGCTAGCAAAGCACCAGCGGAGCCGGCTTTGCCGACTCAGCAGCTCCGGGACCCGGCTTTCCGATGGGAAACGAGCA
>NW_028186364.1:1250906-1254729 GCF_003343005.1 Rhea americana | reverse complement strand
CGCGGGGCACCCCGGGAGCCGGCCGGCAGCCCTCTGCCGCTTGGACCCGTTCCCTGCCTGGTCCCTGCAGGAGCCTCGAGGGCAGACGGAGCATGGGACAGAAAATAAGCTGAAAAGCTGAAAACCAGCCAGGCCTGCAAATGTCAGAGCGGGGCTTGGATCCGAGCCCGGGGAGGGGGACTCGGAGCAGGCCGTCGTCTCCGACCGCGATGATCTGCCCAGGTTTGCTGGGGGCCCCTGGGGCGCTCGCGCTGGACCCCTGCGAGGGCCGGGATGGGCCCTGGAGGTGGCCCGGGGTGGCGGGTCGTGGTCCCAGCAGGGAGTCCTGGGCCCGGCCCCCCCCGGCACACCACGAGAGCTCCGAGCAATGCTTGGCATGCCCTGCTCCTGCCCGCCGCGAGCTCCCGGCCGGCTCTTCCCTTTTAAGGCGCCGTGCTGAGGCCGGAGCGGGCCCCGGCCAGCCCCGTCCTGGCACCCAGGTCAGCCCGAGCGCCTGCCCACGACACCCCAGAGACACCCCCCGAGTGAAGGGTGGCAGTTCGGGGCAGCGACCGGCCAGAGCTGGGCGCAGCAGGACCCTGCTCCCAGCATCGCCGTGCCGGGGCCACGCGCCTGCGCCGCGTCCYGGCTGCCACCACAAGCCACCTTGCAGGGGATACATTGCTGCAAAGCCAGGCTCGAAGCACAGGGTGCAAACCCCCACCCCCCCGGCACACAGCGCGGCCCAGCCCCGGGAGCCCGCTGCTGCCCCGTGTGCCCCCCCACCCCTCCSCGTGCAGCTGAGCGCCTGTGAGGCAATGGAAAAAGCCCGTAAGACGCTCCGGAGCCCTTCTCCCCGGCGAGCAGGCAGCGTGGCCCCGCTGACCCTGCCTCGCGCTATTAACTCCTCGGGGGCGGGCGCCAGCACRCCGGGACCCGCAGGACCGGCCCGCGGTGCCGGCGCAGGCAGGATAGCRGGCACCGGCCGGGCTGGGGTGCCCAGAGCCGCTCCCCGGCTCCAGGTCCTCCTGCCTCTCCCAGGCTTTGCMTTTGCTCCCTCCCAGCTGTCCCAGGCCCAGCAGGACCCAGGCGGGGACAAGGGTCTCGGATGAGGCAGTTCAGGAATAGTTCTCCCTGCTCCAAGTGCGGGGGAAGAGATTTTGGCAGAAGAGCATCGGCCCCCAAAGGCCCAGCACTGGGGTGGGGGCAGAGATGCTTTGGCAGCAGCTGGGACCCATCATCCGAGTGCACGGCCCTCGGGGCCCCGACCTTCCCCCGGAGCTTGGGAACGCCGGGGTTGAGGGCAGGCAGGGCCGGAGGCACTGAGTCCACCCCGGCCGTGGGTGGGCTCGCCCCACGCAGCTATGCGGGCACGGCCTCGCTCATCACAGGCGGCYCCGAGCAGGGTGCTCGGGGATGCACGCGCACACGCGCTGGCACATGCATGCACATGCACCCATGCACACCCAGCTCTCTCCCCCAGACGGAGCGTTTGATTTCCCTTATCTGCCACATCGCTCCGAGCCAGGCGGCCGCAGGTATGTTTGCTCCTTGTCTATGCACACACCTCCTGCGCCCGCAGGTTTCCCTATAGCCCATCTGGGAGATGCCATTAATACCACTGCAACGATTTTCGTGATAAACCAAGCTGCTCGCTAATGCAAATAATAGCGCAGAAGGGGCGTTCGCCGCCGCGCGCAGACGTCAGCTTGCATCAAAGGAGGCTGCGGGGCCGGACGCTGGCTGCCTGGAAGAGGCTCCCAGCCGCAGGCATGCCCCAGCCGGCTTGCACAAGCTGGCCTCGGACCAGCGTGGCCAGAAACCTCCCTGGCAGCTCCAGGCCAATGCTTATWGCCGAGGGAGGCTCATGCAGCCAACCCGGCCGTGCACTAACCCAGCAGAGCAAGCTGCTCCCACAGAGAAACGCTCCAAAACTTGGGAGCGGATCAAGGCTGCAGGGGCTGCGCTCCGAACGCCGGAATGCGCCAGAGCAAAGGCGTTTGGCACGGCTCTCCCGGCGCCCTGCGCTGCGGCGGCGGGCAGCCTCCCGGGCAGGGCAGCGCCGGCGCCCGGCACTCACCACAGGTTGCAGTTCTCACGGTACGTGGCTCCGGTGGGGTAGCTGCGGCCGGCGCGGGTGCAGCCTGGACGGGAGAGAGCAGAGCGCCGCGGTGAGCGGCCGGCTGCGGTGGGGGTTGCAACACGGTGCACGGCTGCAGCTCAGACACCCCGTGCCCCCCACACTGGCCCGGCCTCCCCCCCCAGCCGGGGCAGAGAGGGGGCGCTGGGGGGGCAGCGTGGAGGGGGTTAACCGCGGGGCTGCCGAGCAGTGTCGCGTGCCCAGGCCCACGGGGACGCGGATAAAGGGGCTGCTTGTGCCCGGGCGCCGGCTCTGCTCTGCGGAGATTTCTTAGACAGCCTTGTGCTGCGTGGCGGGGGGAGCCCAGCGCCGCCGGCTCGCCCCCCTCCCTGCCCGAGCCTGGCGCGGGTTAAGTCACGGCCAACATCTGCGTGACCCAGACATGACCGGCAAAGCYGGGACTCAGCATCATCCGGTCCTGCTCCGTGACACAGGTACTCGCTGCTGCGGGAGACCCTCCGGCCTTTCTGCCCCGCAGCRCCTGCCCCCCGGGGACGCGGGGACCTCCCCACTGCCCACCGCCGCGCGGGCCGTCTCACCGTGGGCCTTGGGGAAGGGGGCCGGGATGCCCAGGCAGTACTCCCAGAAGTCAGGGCAGCAGTCGGAGACGGTGCGGTTGCAGAAGAGGTCGCAGTAGCAGATGGTGTCGAGGTACGGCACGGTGCAGCCGTCGTTCCGGCCGCGGCAGCAGACGTCACCGCGCTCGCAGTAGGACCCGCCGGCGTCGTARACCCCGTGCTCGTACAAGCCCGGGGCCAGCTCCCGGCGCGAGCGCACCCGCGAAGCCGCCGCCTCCTCTGCCATCAGCARGAGGATGAGCAGGGTCCAGAGCACGTGCATGGCGCCAGCGGTGTCCCCAGACGTGCCGCCGCTGCGGAGACAGAGGGAGGGAGCGGGGCACGGGCTGGGCAAGGCTGTAACCAGAGGCTTTGGTGGCCCTCGGGGCAAGGGCAGCGGAGGTGCTGGGCACGGGGCAGCTGGGCCCCAGGGAGGCAGTGGTGTGATGGCCCCAGGCTGCAAAGTTCCCAAATCCCCACCAGCTCCCAGCGCGCGGGGGTCCGAGCGTCGTCCCGGCAGCAGCCCCCTTCCCCTCTCCCTGCGTGTCTGCATGAGGCTTAAAAGCTTCAGCTTTATCAGCTCCCATCCGGTTTTTAATAAACATGCCCAAGCAGCGCCCGAGCTGATACCCCAAACGCTGGGGACCCACAAGTCGCTCAGTGACCCCCAGGAAGAAGCCTTTTCCTGGGGAGCCGACTCTCCGTGCAGCCGAGGGGGCCCGCACAGACCTCCAAGCTGCCCTCCTGAAGCAGGATCCCGGCAGGGCAGAGGGGCCCCGAAGGCAGCCGGGCGCAGGGCTGGGTGACTTAATCCAGGCGGCAGCAAGGGCGTGCGGCCGCATCGCCGCAGCCACGACCCCGGGCACGCCGCCCCCCGCGCGCCAGCCGTGCCCTGCCCCGCTGTCGGTGCAATGAGTTCCCAGGTCTCAGCCCGGGGCAGCGGGAGCTGGGAGGGAGGAAAGGCTCCCGGGGGAGCAGTGCCGCGGACCCGGGCTGCCACCGGGAGCTGCCCGGGAGCGGGGCGGGGGGACACGGGGCAGGACCCCCCGGCCCGGCGCCACCCGCTCCGCAGGGACCGGGACGCTGCCCGCCTACCTGCAGCCCCGCCGTGCGCGCCGCTCCGCGCCCGCCGCCGCGGTGCCCGAGC
>NW_028186364.1:1244140-1250716 GCF_003343005.1 Rhea americana | reverse complement strand
GGGGCGGCCCTGCGCGCCGGTTCGGGAGGCTTTGCGGGCGCTGCCCTCCCCGCCGCCCAGGCCGGGGGGCACCGCCGCCAGCGCCCCCCCCCTCCCCGCGCTCCTGCGAGCCCCGGCTGCGGGTGCCAAGGCCAAAGGGGACCTCAGAGCCGGCGCGGCGAGCGGGCGGCCGCCGCTGCCCCCGGCCGGGCCCGTTGCCCTGCTCCCGCGACGGATTTCTGCCCGCCCCGGGGCGCAGTGCGGGAGGAGAGGGGTGCTGCCTACCGCCCCGCTCGGAGCACCCCRGCCGGGGCAGCGGGCTGTCCCTTGCGTGCGAGCGAGACGGGGACGTCCCGCTGCAGCCCAGGGCAGGCAGCCAGCRGCAGCAGAGTTGGCCCCGTTCCCCCACCCGCCGGGGACCCCGGTGCAGCCGGGTGCTCCCGACCCGGCAAGAGGGGCCGTGGCACCGGGCTGGGAGCACTGCGGGCTCCGGCCGGGGACCAGGCTCGGCTCCACCATGGGGTTCCCGCACCCTTGGCAGGGCAGGCGGCGCCGGTGCTTGGCACCTCACTTTCTGGCCCCCAAATAGCGTTTCCCAGTCATTGCCAAAGGATTCCTCAAAGCCGTCGCGCGGCGGCCGGGGCGGGAGGCACTGGGTGGCTGCGAGCGCCGGGGCAGATGCTGTGCGCGGCGCCGTGGGGCATCCAGGCGCGTACAGGACCCTGGGGGTCCTGGGGACCCCGAACCCAAACAAGACCCTTGCAGGAGACCCGCTAGGATCCCAGCCTGGCTTCTCGGCCAGTGCTCTGCGAAGGGCGTTTTCCTGCGAGCGCGGCCTTGGGCAGAGCGCGGACACGGCTCGGGGAAGGGCCGGCGGGCTGGTGAGCGCCTCAGGAAGGAACTGAGTCCAGCCCGGAGTCCGGCAGTCTCCGAACACGCAATCTTTCTCCATGACAGGATGGACAGGAATCCAGCGTGAGTCACGCATTTTTCCAAGACCCTCAGAGCACAAGAAGTCCCCTGGCCACCGCCGGTGGCTGCTCTCGGCATCCTGGTGCTCCTGCCAGGCCCCCGCCTCCAGCGGTGACGGGGGCAGGATCTGCACTGCGAGGTCCTACCTGGACCCCAAACACTGCCACAGCCCATCCCACGCTGCAGTTTCGCCACCCCATCRTGTGCCCGCACCCCTGGTTGCCCCGGGGCCGCTGCGCTGGCCCCTTCCCAGCCCCGCGGCAGCCCCCCGGCTCGCTGCAGWGGGGGGATAAGGGCTCGTGGACGGCAGGCTGGAGCGACRGCGTCRCTGCGGTGCCTTCGAGTCCCCCTCRCCCTCCTCCTGCGCRGTTTGGCGTGCTGAGCCCGGCCAGCGCTGCTCGTGCTGGGACGCCGGCGGGGACCGGCTCGGCGGCGTCACGGCTCACTAAAGTCCTTGGCGCTGGCATTTTCCACTCTGCCAGGCTCCCCCAGCGCGCTCCCCACACCGCCTGACACCTGGCTCCGGCTGGCCGGCCGGCTCCCTCTGCTCCAAAGGCGCCGCGGCCTCTCTCRCGCACAGGCGGAGGGAGGGAGCCGCGGCAGCGGAGAGCAAAGTCCAGCCCGGGCACCTTGGCCCCATGTGGCCAAGAGGAAGCAAAGCTGCACGCGGCGGGCTGGCATGCACGCCCGACCCTGCCTCCTGCCTGCAAACGGCCGCTGTGCGGGGCAGGGAGACGGCCCTGGCGCCTGGGGGGGGGCCATGGACGGTGTAGGCGTGATGCAGAGCYGTGCAAAATGGCCAAGCCCCAGCGGGTTCTCCCACTGGCGGGGACGAGATGCTCGGCGCAACCCGTGCAGCAGCCGGGCCGCACGCGGGCTCGTGGGGGCCGCGGAGCTGTGGCGTTGCACAGAGCTGCTGCCCCGCGATGCGTGGGAGAGCCTGGGCGGGGAGGGAGCAGACCCCTCGCCGGATCGGGGCCCRCGACAGGGCGAGCACCCCGCTCACGCAGAGGTGCACGGCTGCAGACTGGACCCAAACCCAYGCCAGGAGAGCAAGCAAGCCCGGCCTTCTTGCCGATCTTTTCTGCTGTTTGGAGGAGCAGAACAGAGGTGAAAGCAATGCAATGCCCCGGCCGGCCCGGGARCGCTGTTTGTGTCGGATTTTCCTGGTTGTGCCGAGTCCTGGCTCCCCCTTCAAAGCCTCTGCTTCAAAGCYGCCCCGCTCCGCACGCTAGCTGGACACGCGCTGCGCGGAGCAGCCAAGGCTCCCCRGGGATCGCTGCCCCGTGGGCCACAGGCTCCAGTGGGGCACTGGCTGGCAGTGCCCCCAGGCTCCCGGTCCCTGCGAAGCCCCCGCGGGACCCTCGGCCGAGGGCAGCTTCAGTTTGGGGGTTGGGGGAGGAAAGAGCTGGCCCACGAGGCACTTGGCACAGTGCAGCGCTCCTGGACGAGCCAGGAACATGTTTGCTGGTGAGACAGAGCCCGGAAACGCCGGGGAACGACCTGCAAAGAGCCCCAGCTTCCTCCGAAGCCAGCGCCGCGGCGGGGCGGCCAGGGAAAGGGGCTCCCTCCCGGCCTTCCCTTCCCTCCCACCCGGCCCCGCGCTGGGCTGGGGGACGCACCGCGTCCGTGCATGGGGCAGGGACGGAGGATTTGCCRTCCAGGGGAGTCACGCTGCCCCTCCCGGCGCAGCCTGCCGGCCCTGCTCCTCCCGGGCTCCAAATGCAGTGCCTGGGCCCGTCTGCAGTGGCATCAGGCCTGCTTCCTCCCGGACGCCTGGGCCCTGCGTTTGGGGAGGGGGTGGTGGTGGCGGCTGTGACTCACGCCCGAGGGACGCAGCAGGGAGGGTGCAGGAGGCCCCGGCGCTCGCGCCGCGCCGGCTCGGCCGCTGGGCTGGAGTGCCACCTCTCGGGAGAGCGGGGACGCAAACACCACGCACGCACGCAGCCTCTGCTTCAAATTTTAATTAAACAAATAAGTTAATAAGTTAATAAAGTGAGGTAACTACCGCTGGCTGGGGGAGGGCTGCGGGGACCAGCCAGCCCCGGGGAGGAGGCCTACGAGTTGCTTGCTGCGCGCGCCTGTGCGGGCAAAGCTGTYGCRTGCACCCTCGCCCCACGGCTGGGYGTCCYGCCGTGCACCCACGGCAYGGCTGCCGGGCCGATGCGCCCCRTGCCYGCGGTGCYGCYGTCCCGCCGTGCACCCACGGCACGGCTGCCGGGCCGATGCGCCCCGTGCCCGTGGTGCCGCCGTCCCTCCGTGCACCCATGGCACGGCTGCTGGGCCGATGCGCCACGCGCCCACGGTGCTGCCGTCCCGCCGTGCACCCACGGCACGGCTGCCGGGCCGATGCGCCACGCGCCCACGGTGCTGCCGTCCTGCCGCGCGCCCCCGGCGTGGCTCCCGGGGGCAGGGGTGGGTCCTATGCGGAGATTCATGCACGAGCAGGTGGGAGGCGGCGAGTGGCTCTGGCAGGGCCCACGCCGGCCGCATGCACAAACGAGGCAAGAAAAACAAGCAGGATGGCCCCCCCCCCTGAGTCGGCTCCCCCCCCCCGAGTCGGCTCCCCCACCAGCCACGGGGGACACTGGAAAGGGGAGGGGGCTGGAAATCCCGCGAGCCCCGGGGGCCCCGGCCACGCGGGAGCAGGAGACAGCCCCAGCCCCGGGCAAACTTTGGCACTACTGTGATCATTGCTCTCCCCAGCTGTGCAGGGAATGGAAACCAGCCCTGGGGACCCCCCCCCCCCTGCAGCAGAGAGGAGCAGGGCAGGGAGGGAGCTGCAGCGGCTCTGCACGCTGCGACCGGCGCGCACGGAGGCACGGGCGGCTGGGAGCCCCGCGCCGGGAGCYGCCGGGGGCGGGCGCTCCCCGAGCACCGCTTTCCCCATCGCCCGCAGCCGCATCCCCCCGGCTCGCGCCGCGCTGGCGCCCGGCCCCGGCACGGCTCGGCAGCTGCGTCCCCGGAGTGGCCGGGCTCGGCTGCGCACCGCAGAAGCGGCGGGGCCAAGAGGGAGAAACGCAGCCCTGCGTGCTGGCGGGGGAGATGCTTATTGCCTATGTCCCCATGGGCTGCTCTTCCCGGGGGTGTTGCATATTCAGAYGTTGTTGCATATACATATACATATATATATCTCTCTCCTATATATATATTGCCTTGGGAGCATGCACGGGCAGGCGGAAGGCTCTGCTGTGCTTCTAGAGGTACAGAGCTGCAGCCCTGCGAGCAGGGCAAGAGGAAACCCAGGCAGAGGAGCGCGAGGGGGGACAGGCCCCCCCCCAATCCCCCCACTCAGGGCAGGCCCCGGCCACCGCCACGGCCGGGAGCTACACAGATAAAACCACATTCATTCGGATCGCAACGCCCCTGCTCAGCACYGGCAACCGAAGGGCGATGCAGCCTTGCATAGCAGACGGCGGCCCCCGGCTCGGCGCCCGGAGGGCCGGGGACGGAGGTGGGGCTCGGTGCGTTTGAAGCCCCGGCCGGGGGCTCTCCTCCCCCCGGGAAGGGCAGGGGTGTTGCAGGAGCGTGTGCACGTGCAGAGCGGCGTTTGGGGGCTCCCGCCCCACGCCCAGAGCAGGCGCCCGGCTGCAGCCGCGCTCGGCACCCACGCGGCTCCCGGGCGGGTGACACGGGCAGTTTGCCCGTGAAGGAAGACGTATTTCAAGTAAAACTGGGGGGGCCCCCGCAGAGGAGGCTGGATGATGCCGCTGCTGCTCCGCGGCCCCTCGGCTCGGCTCCGCTGGCCCGCGGCGGCCGCGGCGCCCTGCCCCGCCGCCTCCCCGCTCAGTCCATGTTGGCGCTGGCCGACCTGGAGATGCTCAGGGTCTGGGCAGAGACGGAGATGTCCTCGTGGTCCACGGGGCTGTGGTAGTCGGAGGTGATGTCGGGCTCGCAGCGGGGCACCTGCACGGCGGCCAGGCTGAAGGAGTTCGTGGAGCCCTTGCGGAGGCACTGGGAGTAGAGGCCGAGCAGCAAGTCCAGTTTGTGCTCGATGGACTGCACCTGCACGGGCGGCGGGGTGAGCGGGGCGGGCGCCCAGCGCCGCGGGGCACCCACCACGGCCCCGTGCTGGCCGCGGCCCCCCTGCAGGCTGCCCGGGCTCCTCCCTGCTCCTCCTCCAAAGGGGAGGCGAGAACGYAGCAGCCCCAAGGCCCCCGGGCGCCCCACACGGCGTGGGGCCGCGCAGCCGCTCCTCACCTGCCGCTCCACCTTCACCACCCGGCCCATCATGCTGAGCTCGTCCACCAGCTCCGGCTCCAGCACCGGCTTCTCCACCTTCTCCCGGGTCTTCTTGTCCGTGGCGAGGACCCCCCTGCCCACGATCTGGTCCACCCTGGCGGGGGGACAAGGGACATGGCCCGTCAGTCTTGACCGACTGGAGGTCATGGGGATGGGGCACCACGGGCACGGCTAGCGGCAGGGGGGACCCCTGGGACCCAGAGAGCCTGGCCCCGGCTGGAGGGGCAGCTCACCGCGTCTGCAGGCTCTTGATCCTGCCCAGCATGTCCAGGTGGCCGGCCGAGTACTGCTCGATGACGTCCTTGACATCGTAGGGCCGCAAGGTCTCCTTGAACTTCCTCTTGGCCACCAGGAACTTCAGGATCCTGTGGGACATCCGGGATAGCTGGAGGAGCTATCCCCACCTTGGAGCATCCCTGCTCCTCTCCCCCAGCTCAACCACCTCCGTGGCCCCGGCGGACACATCTGCTCRTCTCCGAGCGCGAAGGGAGCTCCGGGCCAGGCGGTGGAGGGCTGGCCTCCAGGGAGGGCTGGAGGACCACAGGCGAGGAGCTGAGGGACGTGGGATGCRAGAGCCGCACCTCACAGCGCGGATGAGGGTCTTCGCCGCCGGCATGACGTCCTCGGCRGTCAGGTCGCACTGGGAGCTCTTCTCCTCCCCGCTGTCCTCGGGCGGGCAGTCGGCTGCGGGCACGAGAGCGGGCGCTGGGTTGGGGGGACACGGGACGCTGCCACCGCAGCCCGGCACGCAGGGACGCTGCTCCCGGCAAGGCAGCGTGGCCGGCTGAGCCCCGGCGCCCTCGGCCCACCGCTCCCCGGGACTCACCCTCCGCCGGGAGCCGGGGTTTGAGCCGCAGGGACGCCCGGAAGCGGGTCCGGTCGTTGAAGCTCCAGCTCTTCTGCACCTTGGTGGGGCTGGCGGCCTCGGGGACGTCCTCGGGGCTGGGCGAGCGGCGCAGCGGCGGCCCCAGCTGCTGCCTGCCCCGGCTGCCCTGCCGCGGCGGGTGGGCCAGGCGGATGCGGTCCTTGATGCCCATCTTGCTGCTGCGAGGGAGGAAGGACGGGCAGCGTCGGAGGCAGGCGGGCGCCCCGGGGCAGCCGGGGACACGGGCAGGAGCCATCCCGGCCGGGGGCACGCACGCTGCCTGCCACGGCGTGTGCAAGGGCAGGAGCATCTTTGGGGTTAAACACACATTTTTTTTCTTTTTTCCCAAAAGCAAAGAACAGAGGACAGACGGACAGCGGACAGATAGCTACAGCAGCTGGGAAGGACACACAGCAGAGCCTGGGGCAGCTGGGAGGGAGATCGCACGGGCAGCGCCGGCCCCCGCTCCGCTGGGACGGAGCATCCCGGGGTGCCCCCCGGCCCCCCATCCTCCTCCT
>NW_028186364.1:1241794-1243006 GCF_003343005.1 Rhea americana | reverse complement strand
GCGGCGGGGCGGGGGGGGGGCTCTGCGCAGGTCTCGTCCGCGGAGCCCCGCGCCGGCTGCACGCCGGGGAGCGTTACCTGAGCCGTAAGCACTTGTGGGGCTGCGCGTCCTCCTCCTTGCGGCTGCCGGGCGCGGGGAGAGGTGGGGCGGCCAGGGAGGGAGGCGAGCGGGGCGGGGGAGGAGAGAGAGAAGATGGCAATGTTATGAGAGGAGGTGCTGGGGCGCGGGGGCCGAGCCTCGGTGCCCGCGGCCGGCGGGCACGGTCCCTCTCGCCCTCTCGCAGCCCCGCGCCGCGGCCGGGCCGCCGGACCGGGCCAGCTCGCAGCAGCGCGGGAGGGAAGGAGCCGCCCCGGGCTCGTGCTCCCCTCGGCGCCGGGCGACCCTCCGGCGCGGTCCGCAMGGCGCCACCCCGGCAGCGCTCGCCGAGACACCTCTCCGCTGCCGCAGGGGAAACTGAGGCACGAGGGCGCGGAGGAGCCGAGCTCCCTCTCCCTGCCAAGCCCCGGGCGCACACCGGGTCTCCTGGGTGCTCTTCGCCAGGAGCAGGGCCGGAGTAGCGCCCGCGAGCCGATGCCACCAGCAGATCTGCAGCGCAACACGGAGGTGCTGAAGCCTCTCGTCTCCTCTCCGTGGGATCGGGGCTGGCTCGGCCTCGCCGCAGCTCCGTGCCCGGCACCTTGCCGCRGTGCTCCCAGGCGTGGGCGCTGGAAACCCACTTCTGACCGCGGGAAACACCTTCCCGGACGGGCTTCTCCACGCCGCCTCCTCTCCAGGGCCCCGCTGTCGGCTGGACGCCGACCATCATTTCTCCTTCTTCAGGGCATCGCCCCACCGGGATTAGTGCAGGGAAGACTTCCCGCCGGGATCGCCCCGGACCAGGCGCCGCACACACCGGCYGGATGAGCCGTAGGGTTTTCCAGCCGCAGCACCCAGCCGTGGGCAAGGCMGGGGCTGGGGCGCTCCTCGCTGCGCTCTGCCGCACGGGCCCCAGCTGCCCCCAAGGCTCCAGCGTGGCCAGCGCACGTTCGTTTGCAGCCTCGCGCACGCTCAGGTTCCCTCGCACGCTCGCCTCTGCCAAACGCCCCAGAGCTGCGGCTACGCCAGAAGCAGATCGAGGCAGAGCTGAACCTTTCCAAGAGGCTTCCCGAAGTCACGGACGGTCCGGAGCCTTGGGGAGGGAGCCCGGGCGCTGCGTCCCGGTTTCGGTGGGCG
>NW_028186364.1:1234530-1241547 GCF_003343005.1 Rhea americana | reverse complement strand
CAGCAGGACGCAGAGCAGCGGGGATGCGGCGGGGCCGGGCGCACGGACACGCGCGAGCACAGCAGGGACACCGCGGTGCCGGGCAGGCTGCACCCTACCTGTCCCCGGCCCAAGCGGCGGGGCTGACGCTTTTCTGGCCAGAGGTGAGGGACGGATAAGGCGGTGGGGCTCCGTCAGGCCATTTTTTCACCTCTGAATTCCTAATTCCTCCGTTGCGGATTCGGTGCAAATGCTCAAAGATTAGGACCAGCTCTCTGAGGTTGGGGTCAAATAAAAACATGGAGAAATTAAACCTTCCAAAGAAAATAAGATGAGCAAACCAAGGCTGAGCAGAGCCGGGTCCTCCTCTGTGCAGATCAAAGCAAAAAAAAAAAAGGGCAAAATAAGAAACAGAAACAGAACAAATTTCAAAAGACAGTTTCTTAACAGCTCCGAGCAGCGCGTGCAGGTCCGGCGAGGCAGGTGCCGGGCTGGGCCGGCCGCACGCACCTCCCTGCGGGATGCCTCAGCCCTCATCACACCGCCCTGGCAGCCTCTTTCGCTGCTTTCCCACCTCTCCCTCTCGGGTGACCCGCAGGGACCGCGCGCCGGAGGCTGCGTCCAGCCCGGGCGACGGCGCTCAGCGGAGCCCGGCGCCGCCGGAGGCTCGGGGCCTCGCGGCACGGGGCTGCGAGCCGCGTCCCGGCCGCGTGCCGCTTTGGGAAAGTCGCCCAGTGCAGCCTTAGGAGCGGCCAGGCGGGGCCGGCTCTGCCGGCATCGCTCCGGCTTCGGGCAGGCAGGACGTACTGCTCCGGCCGCGCGGAGCCGGCGGGGCGCAGCGGGACCCGGCACCGAGCCGGTGGCAGAGCGAGGACGGACCGGCAGCCCCGGGGCGCCTGGCACGGCCCCGTCCTCCCTCGCGCCGGGCGGAGGGAGCGCGGATCCCGGCAGGAATCACGCCTGGCCCTATCCCAGCTCCCTGCTGCGAGAGCCCGGTGGGCTGGGGGGCTGGGCGGCTGCTGCGTGGCAGGATGCACCTCCGTGCCCCCGCTGCCGGGAAGCAGAGGGGCTTGTATCCCGTGCTGTTAAGAAACCTGTCCTTTGAGGGGGGAGAAAAAAAAGATTAAAACAATAACTTTTGTCATTGCAACGAAAAAAACAGTGGCAGATTGCAAAGGTGAAGGCAGCGGGGCAGGGGGCTCGCGCGTCGGGGCGGGCAGCAACCGCAGCGCGGGCTGCGGTGAGCTCAGCGCCGCCGCGGCGTCCAGAAACGCGTCGGAGGTCCTCGATTCACCGCAGCAGCGATTCCCGGCAGGTTCGGGCCAGAGAGCGCTCCAGGGACCCGGCGCTCCCGCCGGACCCCCTCCGCCCTCCCTCCGCCCTCGCGCCGGGCGCCTCCGGGGGCGGAGGGAGGCTGCAGGTGGGAGATGGGACGGATGGGCTCAGTGGTCTGGGGGGATGACGATGATGATGATGGAGGAGGAGGAAGTCAGGCGTTTGGGCAGCTGCCGCGCCGGGGCTCTGGCGTCCCGGGCCGTGCAGACTCGAGCCCGGAGGCGGGCTGAGGAAGGCCGGCTGTGCTCCTCATCCTCGAGCCCCCTGCTCTCAGCCGGGGCTCCGCGGCCCGTGCCGGGTGCCGCGCCGTGCCGTGCTGTGCCGTGCCGTGCCTACCTGAAGGAGGGCAGCAGGCTGTCGTAGTAGCACCACGTGGCCGTCAGGTACGCCCGGCCGGCGTCCGTCGAGTACAGGCGCCAGGCAGCCTGGGCGAGGGCGAGACCCCCGGCGTGAGCCCGGCCCCCTCCGGCCCCGGGAGCCGCGCGGAGCCGCAGGCACGGGGCGGGGGGGCGCCGGCCCGGCGGTACCTGGATGAGATTCGCCGCCGGCGTCCGTCGCTTCTCAAAGTGCTTCTGCCGATGCTGCTCCTGCACTTTGAGGGCGAAGCCGGAGCCCAGGATGCCCTGGGGACGGAGGGGTCGGGGTCTGCGGGCGGACGGGCCGGGGCACCCTGCCGCCCCACGGTGGGGGGGGGGGGGGTGTTTTTCGCCCTTCCCGGCGGCAGCGCCCGCAGCCCCGTGCCCGCGCCGCACTCACGGCAGGCAGCGCGAAGAAGGAGATGCCGAGGAGGGCGAAGCCGGCCGCCAGCATCCGGCCCAGCCACGTCTGCGGCGTCTTGTCCCCGTAGCCGATGGTGGTGAGGGTGATCTGCGGGGGGGGGGAGCGAGCAGGGGGGTGCCTGGAGGGACCCCCCACACCCCACCCCGCCGGCCCCAGCCCACCCTCGTGGGTCCCCCCGGGGGGCCGCGGCGGCCCCACGTACCGTGCCCCACCACAGGGAATCGGCGTAGGTGGCGAACTGCGCGTTGGCGTCCTTCTCGGCCAGGTAGACGAGGAAGGAGGCGAAGATGAGGACGAGGAAGCCGATGTACCAGGCCGTGATGAGCTCCTGCCGGGGCGGAGGGGGCCGGGGGGTGAGGGCGGCGGCGCCGGCGGCCCCCCGGCCCCGCGCCGGCCCCCCGCCAGCCCCCACCTTGCTGTGAGCGTAGACGACGGAGCCCAGGAGCTTCCAGGTGCCGCCGCGGCGGTCCATGCGCACCATGCGCAGGATCTGCAGGAAGCGCATGCTGCGCAGCGCCGACGTGGCGAAGATGTTGCCCTGGGTGCCGGCGGCGATGACGGCCACCGAGGCGATGAAGACGATGAAATCTGCGGCGGGGGGAGGAGGGGACYGTGTGATGAGCTCTGCCCCGTGCTCAGCCCCGGTGGCCGCTCCGCACCCGGCGCCCCCGGGAGCCCTGGCAGCCGGGGCCCGGCGGAGTGGGAGCCCCCAAGGCCACGGGGAGCCCGCGCCCCCCGGCCCCGYGGTACCTATAACGCAGAAGGGTTTCCTGGCAAAGCGGAAACGGCCCCTCCAGCCGCGGTAGCGGCAGCAGCAGCCGGCCGCCCAGATGCGGACGATGTACTCCATGCCGAACACCACGATCATGACGAACTCCTGCCGGGATCGGGATTTGGGGGGTGGGGGGGGTGGGGAGAGACGGGACAGCGGGAGGGCTGAGCGGGGCGGGCAGGGGCGGCGGGGCGGCGCGGGGCCCGCGGGCAGGGCGGCCGGCGCTGGCGGGGGGCGGCGAGGGCGCAGAGCAGAGCGTGGCGCTGCGGAGGGCGCGCGGGCACGGGCCGCCGGCACAGCCCGGCCCTCCTACCTGTGCCAAGCTCAAATATAGCTGGGTCCTTTTCCTCCTCCGTCAGCATTGTCCTCCTGCCTCTCGCGCAAACAAGCCCCCGTTCTGCTTACTCGCGGGAAAGTCACAAGGACCTTCCCAAATTAGTCTCCATCACTCGGGAGAACTCCAGCGTCAGCCGTTTCTGACAGTTTGGGGGAAAGTTGCCTTTTTTAGGCCCTCCCGCCCTGCCTTTTCCAGCGGGCTGGGCCTCTGCACGCCACCGAGGTCCGGCGGCGGCGGCGACGGGCGCCCGGCGCAGCCCGGCGCGAGGACCGGGCAGAGCGGAGCGGCGAGGCCACCGGGCACGCTTCGCCCCGCAGCGCCCAACACGCCAGCGTCCCCGACGGCAATAACCGYGCGCAGATGAAGCGCCGAGGGAGAGGCGGGAGGGCGTCAGACGGGGTTTGCTGATCTTGCTCAGCTCTGCCAGGGCCCTGCGTGGGGAGCGCGAGCCCAAGCAACAGGAGAGCCGAACCCGGGCGCGATTGCTAGGAGCATCCCTAGGCCGCGCGGGTCGGGTCCGACACCGGCTGACGCCACCCGAGCCCGCGAGCCGGGGCTGCGCGCCGCAGCTTACCAGGATGAACAGGCACTGGTTGGCCAGTTTCTGGTGCTCCTGGATGGTGGAGAAGACGGAGAGCACCAGGCAGCTGAAGACGAGGAGGAATCTGCAAGGAGAGCAGCCAGCGCGGGTGAGCGGGGCCAGGCGGCTGCCCCCGGCCCCCACGCCGGCTTCGGGGCCGGCGGCCAGCGGAGACGTTCCCAGCCGAGGCCGAGCCACCGGGACACGGTTTGCCCCTAGATGGTGGCATGGAGCAGTTCAGGAGCCCCCGAGCCGTGCTGCGGCTGCCCTCGCGGAGGCACCCCGGGCCCCCGGCCAGACCCCTCCGCTCGCCCGCGCGTCCCTATGGGGCACATCCCGCTGCTTCCCCCCCCGGGACGGGACCTCTCCCCAGCCTCGGGGGTGGCACCCCGAGCTCCCGGGCGCCAAGGCACCCGCACTGCGGTTGAACGGCCAGGCAAGAGCGCCGAGCCGCGGGCGTCGGGCGGCAGGACCTGCTCCCGCGCACCCACCAGCCTCCCAGCCCAGCCCCTCGCTCCCCACCCAGAGAAAACTCAATTCGGAGCCGGGCTGGGCCTTTGAATATTTAATATGCAGGAAAACGCTGCAGGGTCCCTCAGGGGAGCGCAGCGGGCACGGGGCAGCCCCTGCGCGCTGCGTTAGTGTGGGGGCACAGCCCCGCAGCGTGCACGGAGAGGGGCTGGGGGCGGAGGTGCTGCTCCTACTGCATCCCCATCCTGACGCCCGGGAGCGTGGACAGGCGCCTCCGACGCTGCTCCCACCGCTGGCACCCAGGGTATCGCCCTCGGGGCAAAGGCTGCTGGAGAAGGGGCTTTTCCCCCCCGCCCCAACGATGATGCYGGGCCGGCTCGCGGCACCCTCGCGCCGGAGGACGGCTGTGTCCCGGCCAGGACATGCACCCCAGGATGCCCCGCGGTGCCAGCCCCCGTGGCAGCCCCACAGCCTCTTCCCAGGTGGAGCAACCGCTAATTAAAGCCAGGGAGGGAGACGCGGGGCCCCGCAGTGCAGGYAGGGCTGCTGCTGGCCAAGGGGGGCTGGACCCGCTCCCGGCACCGCTGCATCCCGCGGGGACACGGGGCCGCTCAGGGACAGCCTGGATCAGGCCGGACCCCAGGGATGAGTTAACAGGGAGCTGCTCCGAGGCCACCTGTCCTGGAGCAGCGGGTTAAGCCAAAAGGGGCTTTGGCCCATTTAAAATAAGAAGGGGGGGGGGGAGAAATAGATTCGGGAGCTGAAGCAAATGAAACTCTCCAAAAATACATTTTTTCCCCTGATCCAGCGATTCTAAATATGGAAAGCGGAGGGCTTGTGCCACCGGCCCACGTGACGGCGTGCAAAGGGCCATCGCTCGGCGGGAGCTGGCTTGCGTAACGGCGCAGGGGGGTCCGGGGCCGGGGAGCCGAGCCGGAGCAGCCGAGCCTGCCGCGGGCAGCACCGGGGCCGCGGCGCGGCCGAGGCGGCTGGAGCCGAGCACCCCGTCCCCGCGCCAGCGGGCGCCCGTCCCGCAGCATCCTCCCAGCGCGGGAAAAGCCCGCGGGGCCAGGAAACGGCGCTAAAGATAGCGCGGGGGGCTCGGCTCGGCCCCGGCGGTCGACGCCGGCTCGGCACCGCTTCCTCGTCTCTTTTTGCTGCTGACTCGAGGCTTTCGAGCCGAGCCGGCTGCAGCGAGAGGCTGCGGGGTYGGAAATCGGAGCCGCCGGGTCGCTCCCGCGCGGGGGAGCCGGCTCCACGGCCGCCTCGGGAGCCCCCAGCCCCGGGCCAGGCACTGAGCCGGGGCGCGCAGGTCCCCTTCCCCGAAAGCATGCCAGGAGAAATCGGAGCCGGGGATAGCGACGGCGGAGAAAGGCGAGGAAACGGGAGACGGGCTGGATGCAGAGTGAGGGGATGGGACGGGCCGGAGCAACGAGCCCCATGCGTGGAGCCCCAGTGCCGCGGCCCTGGGGGGCCACATGCACCCCGGTTTCAGCAGCCGGGGAAGCGGAGGCCCGAGGGAGGGCCCCCCGCGCCRCGGCCTCCAGCGCCGAGGCGCTCCCCCTCTGCGAGGCCAAAGGCTGCAGCCACTTTCTTCTCCCGCTGAATTATTAACGAAGGCCCTTTCCTTCCGCACAGCACTTCTGTGCCGTTAACTCCTTCGGGCGCAGCGGTGCCCGCGCCCGGGCCGGGAGCGCGGCGGAGCCCCGGGGGGGCAGTCGGAGCGGGTCCGCCGGCCACGCCGGGTCGGCTCGAGACGCCGAACGAGATTCGGGCCAGCGGGCGACGAYGGAGCCTGTCTGCTTTGTGCACCATCAGCAATAAAGATTATACAGTGAGGATTTAGCAGGCAATTACGTGGGCAGCGAAGCACAAAGCAGAAGAGAATGCAGAAATCTCTCAGCGTGCGAAGATTTGTGCTTGTGCCCAGCCCGGGCAGCGGGGCGGCGCGAGGGACGGGAGCCCGGCACGCCGCAGGGCCGGGGCAGGAGCCGTCCTGCCCAGCCGGAGCGGGGTGCCGCTCGGCACCCGTGCCACCACGGGCACCACGGGGCTGCGGCAGAGGGGACGCGGCTCGAGGGCCGGCTGCTCCCCGAGAGCCCCCGCGCGCCCCGAGGCAACCGAGCCGTGCAGAGCACGGCCCCCGCCTCCGCCCCGGGATTTGGCGGAGGATGCCGGCGGCTGGGCTGGGAAAGAAACTTTCTGGGAAYGCATCACCTGCTAGGAATTAACTTCTAAAGCCCGGGCAAACACGGCCGGACCGGCTCCCGGGAGCGGCTAAGCCGCTTAGGGAAGGGGCCCGATGCTGGCGGGGGTGGAGGCACCAGCCCGCTCGGTGCCCAGGCGCTGCCCCCAGCCCCACGCAGGCAGCACCGAGGCCCCCCGGGGCGCACGAGCCCCCGAGGGCTCCGGCGGGATGCTCCGCTCTCYGGCCTCCCCGTCCCGCGCGCCTCGGCCCCCCCCATGCACCAAGCATCCTCTGCAGCTGTGTAAACAGCGCGTCTTGTAAATCCACCATCCCTCGCGCCGGCAGCCTTTCGGGAGAGCCGGAGAGGGAGGCCCGTCCGCTCGGGAGGATATAAATAACCGGTGGCGTAGCAGCCCTGTTTGCGCCTGGTAACCATGGCAGGGGCGGCTGCCCTGCGCGCCCGGCTCCGCGCCGCGCTCCCGCAGCATGGGCACCGGCACGGCCCCGCGCCGAGGGGTGGCTGGGGCTCGCCGCAGCGAGCGGGGGCTCGCGGGCGCGGGGCTCCCTGCAGCGAG
>NW_028186364.1:1229362-1233670 GCF_003343005.1 Rhea americana | reverse complement strand
GGGGTGAACGGTCACAAGGCTCCTGCGGGACGGTGCCAAGACGTTCGCGCGGAGCAGCAGAGATAGTTTTGCTCTTGAATCATCTGGCAAGCAGCTGACTTCAAGGTGGGAAAATAATTAAAGAAAAATAAAAAAAAGGCACATTTTCGGGCTCGCTTCCCCGCGCCTGGYGGGTCGTGCGCCCCCGCAAGAGGGATCGGGGCCGTCCCAGCCCTCCGGTGCCACAGGCGATGCCCGCGCAGGGGGGGCCTTTGGGCAGAGCAGCGGGGCCAGGCTGCCGGTGAGGCTGAGACCCCCCAAACGCAGCAGAGCCCCCGGGAACGGAGGCTGGTGCCGGCGCTGGCTCAGCCCCTCCCCTCCCCCTTGCCCCGGGGAATCGCCGCTTCGGGGGATAAACAGCAAAAGCCTCGCGGCAGCGGCCGAGCACCCCGGGACCGGGAACCCGCACGTCRCGCCTGGGTGGGGGAGCTGCCCCGGGAGCATTTTGACCACCCAGGCRCAGTGCTGGGGACGGGGAGCGTTTTCACCCCCCTCCCCCAGAAGTGCCACTTTGCAAAACGCCAGCAGACCGGGGCCCTCCAGGGCGAGGGCCACAGCGGGTTAAAATGAGTTTAAAAGAGGGCTCTTTGCAAGGCAGGCGGCGGACGCCGAGCAGGCGATGCAGCAACCTCCCTGCAGCCCGTCGGGCCCTGGATCGCGGCGCTGCAGCCCCGTTAAACAGCCCTGGGCGGGTTTGCAGAGAACCACGCTCGCGGCAGCGGGCCCAGCCGCGGCACCCGCACATTCAGCGGTGGTTGGAGCCTCCGCGGGCATTAAGCAGCGGTCTGATCCCCGGCGGCTCGGGGGAAGAGCTTCTGCCGCTGCAGCCGCGGAGGGAGGCCGGGATCGCCTGGCAAGCGCCCACCGGAGCCCCGGGAGAGCCGCCGCTCCACGCGCCCCACGCCGAACACCGCGCCCGGGGCCGGCCACCGCGGCCGCCCTGGGCCCCCTCCCGTCCCCTGCGCCGTGCCGCAGCCCCAGTGGCCTCCGGAGCGCTGGGCATGGAGGAGAGACTTGAGCAGGAGGGTTTGTAACTGCGAACGCGTCGACCTGACAGCAGCCGGGCCCRGGAGCAGCCGGGGCTGCACTGGGCACCGCGCTTGGGGCGGGGGCTGCAGTGCTGTTAGTGCTGCTGCTGGTTCAGTYTTCCCCCGTTTGCTCCAGGTCAAATCGTCCTCTATTAAAACGCCCCTCYGGGAAACGGAAACGTGCTGAGCCGAGTTGCTGGTGCATCCAGCAGTTTCATAACCATCCACACAAGATCCCAGACACCAGTTCCCCCCCGAGCAGCAATACCAGGGGCGAGCGGCTGGGCGGTGCAGGAGGGGGCCCGGGGGGCTGCGCGCTCACGGGAAACCGCCTCCCCCAGGGCCCTGCCTCGCTCAGCAAGCGCCTGCGCCCGGCTCCCGGCACCAGCGTCCTGCCCGGGACTGGGCAGAGGTGGCTGGAAGCACGAAAGCCTGTGGCGGCCGCGCTGGTAACTGGGAATATCACCGTCCTTCAGGCACTGGAAGAGGCATGAGCTGAGCATGAGAAGAGCCTTCCAGTTCGCTTAAGAGCCAGAGATTTAAAAGGGAAGTTTCTATTTGCCGTCTGGCTCTAAAGCCTTTAGGTTAACGCTCTGGTYGCACTCCCAGATTTTCTCTGTAAGCTCCGAGGCGAGAAACTCATTTAAAGAAGGAAAAGCAGAGCCAGGCACTCACCGCCCGGGCACCGGGACGGGCACTGGGCTGTGCTGGGAGCGTCCCACTTCGGCACCTGCAGACGCAGGAGCAGGCAGCTGCAGGGACGGCGCCTGCGGCAAAACCATCCCGCGAGGCAGCACGGCCCCGAGCCGGCCTGGAGCAGGCGCTCGGGACGGGATGCTCTTTGGGATCAATTTGCCAGCAGGAAGAGAGGGAGCTCGTGCAATAAACGGCACGGGCTCAGCCGGGTGTTCAGGTGCTCGAGGGAGGGCGGCGCGGCGCTTCTCGGCGGGGATTTCCATTCCAGCGGGTTCCAGCCCCCGGCGGGAGCCGGGCCCGGGGGGCCGCGCGCAGGCTGAGCCGGCGGACGGGCCCTGCGAGCAGCCCTGCCGATAAGGGGGGATGGCACCTTCCTCCTTTTTTAAGCCCCATCCTCAGATACTCAGGCAYGCAAATCGTTCCTGAGACCTTCAATAAGCAGCACTGCGGCAGCTTCCAAGCTCCCACCTGCCACCTCGGGAGAGAAAAACTTTGAACGAGGCAGAGGACAGCAGTATTTGCAGGGAGAGCTCTACAAAGAGACAGCCGCACCGTGCACTGCCTGCGGCGCCTTCCCCACGGGCTTTTGGAGGGTCACCGGCACGACCGACTGCCCTTCCGTGCACCTCCTCCGTAAAACTGACTGAGCAAACGAGCAGAGCCGGCTTCGCCCGCCCGCGAGGGACCCGCTTGCTCTGGCGGGCGCAGGCATCGAGAGGAGAAGCGGTGGAAACCCTGCTCGAGCGCACGCGCCCCTCGGCCGGGGGGCAGAAGCGYGGAGGAGCTCTCTCTCAAAGCCCGGCAAGCGCCCACACAATAAAGCCTGATCCTCCCTCCCCTACCAGGAGGTTTCGGCTGCCAGCTTTAATTCCTTGCAGGAAAATCTCTTTCGAGGGCAGCATTTGTAGCATACGTATRTATTTTCTAAGCATGCTGCAGTGTTACGAGTGGCCCCGCGGCGCCTCTCTCAGCTCCCCAGGGAGCTCAGGTGCCTTGGCACCGAGTGACAAATTCCGCCTGCCATYGCAATGTGCTAACTTCGGCAAGACCTGCTTTCCTTCCTCCCAACGAGCCGCGGCGCGAACAGCCCGCCGAGGGCCCCGGCSGCGCAGGCAGCAGGAGGAGGCGGCAGTTCGGACCCGCTCGCAGAGAGGGGCCAGGCACCGGGCACACGCCGAGCACGCGCTCAGCATCTTTCCTCCCCCCCACCTCCTGCCTGCCCCTTCTTTTCTGTCCAGTGCTGCTGCCCACGCTTTGGACTGCTCCTTCCCCCGGCTGGGAGCAGGGGTCCCCAGTCTGGGCAGCCCCCAGCTGCCCCTCCAACAGCCCCCGAGCCGCTGTCTGCTCCCAAACCCGCCGCCCCAGCCGGCTCCAGGCAGGTTAGAGGCTCCCCAGCGCTGCAGTCCAGTCACAGCCCATCGAGTTTAAGGGGCTSAATTTGCTCCTCAGTCGCTAACGAAGTCGGCACATCTCGGCGCCGTCCGACCCCCGGTTGGGCCGCGGCGCTGTTCAGCCAGCCCCGGGCCCCTCGCCCTGGCCCTGCCGGCACAGGGCGCCGATGCCGTCCCGGGCGCTGGCTCTGCAGGAGGGATGGTTCAGAGCTCGGGGTTAAAAGCGGCCGCGACCCAGGAAGGGGCACAGCTCCTGGGGCAGAACAGGGCTACAGCGGCTGCCGGCCAGCTCGTGCCTTGCTGCAAGAAGCCCCRTTTGCCGTGCTGCCCCCACCCCACCCCGGCACGGCTCCTGGGATGCCGGGCAGGGACAGCCTGACACTGCTGTGGGGAGCCAAGGGGACAGGTCCCTTGTCCCATCCAGACCTGCCCTCCAGGCACTGCCGTCCATGCCCGCCTCAGGGGACTCCTGCTTCTGCGGCTCCCCGTGCGCTCSGGGATCCCACAGCCCGCAGGGACGCACCCCGCTGCCACCCTTACGGGGACCGGGAGGGAAGCGGCGCTCCCCGCTCCCCCGAGTGCAGCCCTGCCACCCCGAAGGATTAACTACGGGCAGCACTTTCAGGCAGGAGCGCGCTCATCCCCTCTCCCGCTTGAGGAGGAGGAGGAGGGGAGTTTGCAAGGCAGCCTTCAGCCGGGGCAGGCTCTGCGCCGGGCTGCGCAGCGCTCCGCGCACCAGGGCCCCGCCGCGCCAAGAGCCGCCCTGCGCCCGCTCCCCGGTTCGCCGGCTCCCTGCTCGCTCCGAGCATCCCCGCAGCCCCCGGAGCTCGCGGAGGCGCCGCTCAGAGGCGGGACGGGAGGAAAAGGTGCTCGCGTCCCGTGGCTAAATCCCGTGCCCCTGAAAATACCTCCTGCTGGAGAGACGCACAGCGCAGAAGCCCCGCTCCCTCTTCTGTTTTGAAAAATTGCTCTTTTCTTCTTTTTCTGCTGGACCCGAGAAACGCCTTGGCACAGCGCCGCCCGCCCCGCGAGAGCCCCCCCCGCCGCGGAAGGGGCGCGGGGCGGCGCGGAGGCTCCCGCCGCTTCGCCCGAAACAACTTCTGGGGCAGAGGCGGCAGGAGGATCCGCGCCCGCGGCCGCTGCCTCCGCGGGCG
>NW_028186364.1:1223279-1228642 GCF_003343005.1 Rhea americana | reverse complement strand
GGAAAAGGAGCGGCCTGGCTCTGCCCCATCGCGGGGGCGGGGGGGAGGAGGGACCCCCTCCCCAAAGAGTCGCTGGTGACCCGCTGCTGCCCGCAGCACCAGGCACGGAGCAGCCCCAGAGGGAGCGTCCCGAGCCGCAGGGCACGGAGCACCCTGAGCCCCAGGGCACAGAGCACCCTAGGAGCGAGCATCCCAGGCCAGCCGGCAGCAGGCATCCTGGGCTACCTGCCTTGGAAGCGCCAGAGCAGGGGAGCGGCCAGCCTGTGGGGCTGCACCGTCCTGCTGTTCCTCCCCTTTGCTGAGGGTCCAGCAGTTCCTGGAGGTGCACAAGTTTAAAGGGACACCGAATACATACCAAGAGGGACGCTGTCCTCCCCTTCCAGCGCGCAAGCCCCTGCCAGGCCCACGCGGAGCAGGGGCCCTGCAGCAGGCACTGCCCAGCCCGCTGCCACCGGTCACCTGAGCCTCCCCGGACTCAGCGGCTGAGCTTTGAGCTCCAGGTGTGGGCACGATGGGTTTATTCCTCAGCCAACACTCGCGGGTACTTGCTCATCCACCCCAGCTCCCTCCCAGCTCCACGGCCACAACCTCCCACTAACCGATAGGGAAACTGAGGCACGCTGCTGGGAATCCCCTTTCCCAGGCAGGCCGAGTGGGTGCAGAAGGTGCCCRGCCCCAGCGGTGACCACGAGCTCTCCACACCTCCACGGAGCCCAGACTTGCCTTGCAGGAGTGCCTCAGGGCCTGTGTTCTTGAAGAGGAGAACAAATTAAAGGCTTAGGTCAGTGAATTATTTAGCATGGTGGTTGGAGCTCCTGGCACCAGTACAGGYCCTAATGAGCACTGGGGTATTTGGTAGGTGCTCTGGAAACGCACACAATAAATACACAAATAACTAACTAAACCTTGATGGATGAATGACATCAGGAGTGCCGCAGTCCTTCACGGCGTGCCCAGGAGAGAGGCTGGGCAGGGAGGGACAGCACAGGCAAGATATTTTCCAGGCAAAGAGCATGGGGCAGATTTGTGCAGCTCCCGATGCAGCACGGAACGAGTGCCTGGAAATATTGAGTCCCAGAGCGGCGCGGGGGACGAGGTGCTCCTGGGAACGGCCACTGAGAATCAATGTGCAAATCCCATTCCCCTGCTGAGGACGCCTCTCCCTGCAGCCGCCGCTCCCAAAACCGCCACGTAAACGCCCCGTGGCAGCGATACAGACACCGAGATACGTATGTCAGCGTAGACTGAAATCATGTAAATCATAACCAAATCGCTCCCGGCGTCCTCTCTTCTGCACTCTCCCTTCAGATCCAACTCCTGCGGCTCCTCCCAGGAGCTGTGATCCGAGGGGATGCAACGGCCGAAGCTCCGCTCGGGGCTCCGCTCCCGCGGCGCGCGCGGCCGAGCGGGACGCCGTCGCACAGCGCGGGGGCTGCCGGGCGGCGCGAGGCTGGCAGCCCGCTCCCGGGCACCAAGGTCCCCGCCGCAAGAGTTTCTTCCTGCGGAGCAGACGCTCCGGCTGGGGCTGCGCCGCTGAGGCGGGCGCAGCCTGACCTTGGCAGGGCTGCCGCTCCGTTCAGCGCGTTCGCCCCGCTCGCCGGGCTAAGGTTTCACGGGGCGATTGATTAGAGCCTGCAGGCTGCAGAGGGGGCAGAGTTAAGGTGACCCGAAAAGAACTTCAGCYGAGGTGGGCACTTGCTTGAAAGCAGCAGTCTAGGAAGGTTGGGGAGTTGTTTTGTTTATTCCTGCTGCTCCTTTACAGCGAGACTGGGAATACCCAGGCTGATGGCCCGGACTTGYCAGGGAAGCAGTGGGAAGAGCTTCTAAGCAAACGAGAACTGCCAGCTCTTTTAAACAAAGACATCATTTCTCTAAAGTGTTTGTTGGAAATGACGAACCATTAATAAATTAGTGAAGAAAGAGCACTAACGAGCCCCACCAAGGCCTTTCCAAACTTTTTTGCCTTCCTCCCTCATGCAGTTTTGCTTTTGGAAGTCAGACCCGGGACATCCCTCTCCTAACACGGGAACCTTGGCGAGGTTGAAGCCACGGCCGCTCTYGGCTGGGGGGCCCGAGACGCCGGTCCCCAGCGAGGCTGGTCRCTCTCGGGGCCCGCGGGCAGGTTATCCGGGATGCTGAGCAATGCGGAGTGTGGGAACCGGCCGGCGCCAAGTGCCGCGGGGAGGGGGTGCTCCCTCGYGCCGGGGTCCGCTCGGCAGCGGGTGGTGGAAGGGCAGGCTCCGGCGGCGATCGCCCTCCCTTCCCCTGCCCGGACCCTGSAAACCTCCATCCGTGCTGGAACGGGAAGGTTTTGCCCTTGGGAAGGAGCCAGGGAGTCTAAATGGATACGGTACCGACCCGTCCATCAGAACTGGCAGAGGTTTCGGGAAGGTGGCCCCAGCCCCGCGCCGAGTCCTGCAGAGCCTCTCRCATCCTCCGGCTCCACTTGGCCCCCAACGAAACTGTAAAGAGGATTTCCAAGGCCTGGTACCCGGGGAGYGGGGCCGCCTGCGTGCTTGGAGCCTGCTGCCCTCTTGGGATTGCAGCTCAAATTCCTGGCACGGATGGGAGGCCGGGATTTGCATCTACAGGATTTCCAGTAAGTTTTGCAGCTGTGGTATGCAGCTGCAAAGCTGCTGCCCGGGGCGAGGGGCCAGGCGGGACCCCGCGAGGCTCCGCGGCCTCTGGGAAGCGGCAGCTCCTCACCCGGATCCGGCACCAGAGCGAAGCCCCAGCCTGGCTCCGCCGAGGAGTCCTGGCACGGAGCCCGGGGGCCACATCCCGGAGGGGATGGCGGGCAGCGTGGAAAGGCTGCTCCGGGTCGAGGCTGCGCTCGGCATCGGGAGCGGGCACAGGCTGCAGAGCACCTGCACCTGCCCAGGCCTCGGCCTCGGCCCAGGGCACTTAGCTCCCGGCTTTGGTGCTCGCCCAGGCTCTGACGTACCAAACAGGAGGCTGAGACGCCCCAGCYGTGCTTGCAGCTTTTAGCTCCCTCCCGCCTGCCGCCCGGGCCAGTGCGTGAAGCCAACGCGCGGGAACGGGCCGTCAGGATGCCTCCAGCCCCGGGGACGCGGGCCGGCACCGACGGCCCCAGCGCAAGCCCCCGGCTGCGGCGCTCGCCTCCGCTGACCCCGCAGCTCGGAGCAAAGCCAGGAGCTGGCGCAGGGCTGGGCCCGTCCCAGCCGCGTCCCCGTGGGAGGAGCGGGGACGCTTCCTCCCGCTCTGCCGCAAAGCCGCAGGAGCCGGCTGCGACGGGGAGGCCAGACCGCGACTGCTCTTCAACGAGGACTTGCAATCCYGGTGCCAACGCTCTCAAATCCCTCTCTGCCAAACGTGGGAACAGCAGCTCTGCAACGGGAGCAGCATTGCACCCGCGCTCTCCGGGCTGCGGCACGCAGCGTCCGGCAGCGCTGGCTGCTGCAAGGCCCCGTCCGACGGCGACCTCGCTGCACGGAGCGGGGGCTCGGGGGACCGGCCCTCGCCGGGCTGCAGGCGCCGCGCGGTTCCCRGCATCCTTGCCGGGGGTCTGCTGGGCTCTTCCTCAGAGACTTTGTAGGATATAAACCGCTGCAAGTATTAAGTGTTAGGAATGTTGGCAGGATCCGTTCCAGCACGAGGCTCGGGAGGTGCTAAGCTGCCCCGGCGCCTCCCAGCCCCAGAGCCTCGCGAGCCGGCTGCGGGGATCGTTCAGCCCCGCCACGCATGGGCCCCGGCACTTACCGCCTGTCGCGGCAGGACCAGCTTCCCGCTGCACTGCCAGCTCTGCTGCAGCCCATTTGCTAGTGGCGGTGGTGAAACCTCTCCAGAAGATGCCTGGTTTCACAGGCCTGAGCCCATGAGGATGGTGAGGATTGGGGCTCCCGCAGCCACTCTGCGAGCAAYCTGGGAAACGAGCCGGGCACCCGTTTGCATTCGGGCGCATCGGCGATGCTCTGGCCCCTTTGGTTTCCCGGAGGGGTTTTGGTGCAGGCAGCAGGTCCCTCGGCTGCGCCAGGCCGCGGGAAGCGCACGTGGCCGTCCTGCCTGGGGACGGTGCCAGCCCTCCCTCCGGCTCCCGGCGGGGGGAAGAGCCGCCTTCGGGCCACTCCGTGGTGCAAAGCCCGCGACCCCGGGGAGGGATTTGTGCCGCCGAGCTCCCCTTCTCCTGCCCTGAGCCACRGCGTCGTTGCAGCGCGGCCGCAGGCGAGCGGCGCGCTGGGCTCCGCGCCCGGGAGGGAGCCCRGCGCCAGGTTCCCTCGCTGCCTTCGCCAGGGCTCCCTGCAACAGGCTGAGCGCGAGAARGCAGCCCCGGGGCAGGGAAGGGGAGGAGGAGAGGGGCAGAGCGCCGGCCGCCGCCGCGCCGGGTTGCCCCTCTCGCGGGGTCTCCGGGCCGTGCCGGCGCCGCCGGAGGGCTCGCCGCGCTGCCGGTCCCCGCGCCGGCCGGGCGACCTTCACGGCCGTCACCGTTTCCTTGGGAGAGGGTGGCCTGACACGCGAAGCTCAAAGGAGGCAGCTGTCAGCAGCAGACGGCGCAGTAAAACGAGAACGCCGGTTCCCCGGCGTCAGCGGCAGCCGCGCGCGCTTGCCCTCGCAGCGTTTGTGCTTAGCTAATCTCCCCCGAGGAGAAAAAGGAACTTAAAACTGGGAAGAAAGCGCCGGCTTCCTAACCCGCTTTCACCCGAGCACGCAGACCCGGCTCCYCCAGGAGCCCCGGCAGCCCCCTCGCCCCACGGTTAAATCCTAAGCTGCGGCAAGGCCGGAGCTCTCCCTGCTGAACACCCGCCGGGAGTCCTTTATTTTCTCCAGCAGGCAAAGCAAAAACAGCYGGGGTTATCCTCTGCCAGCCCCGCTCCCGCCAAGGAAAGGGCACAAACGGTCCCAGCGAGGACCACGGCGCTTTCTCCCTCCCTCCGAGGGGAGGGGAGGCGCCGGTCCCAAGCGCTCCGGGCGCCGCGAGCACGTTGTCCCGCAGCCGAGCGGTGGACGAGGCGGGATTCCCTCGCAGCGGCCTCCCCTCCGCGGCCAGGGGCTACACCGCCGACCCGGACGGGCCCCCGCTCTGCGAGGGGCCGGCAACGCTCCCCACGCAGGTACTCGTACGAGAAGGCAGGTACACGCGGCAGGCCGCTGCATCCGTGCCGTCCCCCTCGGAGCGGTAAAATCAGCCTCTGCTGGTTCCCACCTGTCCCAGGAGTCTCCCGAAGCAGCTAATTCCCGGTTACGCTGAGCGAAGGAGCGGCTACTCGTCGGTCCCAAACACAGCTCGGTTCCGGTTAGCCCGCGCATSGCCTCGCGCCCTCGCAAGGCTCGCTTTTCAGTCTCCTTCGGAGGCGACAGCCCGCCTCCCGCCCCGCCGCCAGCGCCCGCGCCGCTGGATTGCCTCC
>NW_028186364.1:1188506-1223233 GCF_003343005.1 Rhea americana | reverse complement strand
CGAGCCGGCGAAGGGCGCTGCGGGGGGCCGGCGGCCTCCAGCCTGCTCGCACCTCGTCGCGGGCTGCGTTTGCTGAGCAGACGGGTGCCAGCCCGGCCGAGGCGCCCGCGCGAGCTCCCGCATCCTTCCCCGGACGGCGCCGCGGATCCTGAGCTCCCTCATCGTTCCTGTAGCGTGCATTTCCTCCTGCATTGCTCCGTTCGGTGTCATTTGTCATACTTTCCAGGAAGATCAAATCAACATGCGCGTCCTTATACGGAAGATTCGGCTCTTATTAACGTCTAAGGTTTACAGGACCYGTGACAGGCAAAAGATTTTGGCTATCTTCAAACTATCTTTCCTGCTGAAGTCAGCTAGGGCAATTTTCAATAGTGCTCCTTTTGGAGCATAAATGAAGCGTTAACTTCGTTATTAACTAAATATTAACATCATTAGCTTTGGTGCTGACCGCTGCCTACTACGTAAGTCCTCAGCTCCTGGGTGACWCCAGATCCTGGAGCGCGAGCAGGACGCCACGAGCACGCTGAACCAGCGAGCGAGGGTTTCGCTGCGAACAGCTCTCCCTCCCGGAGCAGCAGCTCGCACCCACACTCTGCCCTTTAAGGCATGTTTTTCACATCCGTATTTAAACTATTTCAAGCAAACCCAACACCGTACACCACTCCGGGTAAAGAGCTTTCCGCAGGAGCCTTCGGAGCAAGGCAGCGGCCTCCCTCGGCAGCCCTGCTCCCCGTGCAGCAGCTGCGCCGCTCTCTCCAACGAGCCAGTTCTGCTCTGCTCCCTGCTGGAAGCGGAGCTCGCCTCGCCAGCGGAGCACACTTTGAAGCAAACCGCTTCTTTTCGCCCCCATCCCGAGCGCTTTGCCAGTGCTCGCTGCGGCGAGCGAGGGCTGCTCCGAGCCAGCCCCCGGCCGGGCCGGCTCGCGGCACGCTCGCTCGCGCGCGATCCAGGAACGCAGCGTGCGAACGCCCCGGTCCCGCTGCCAGCGCCTGCCGCAGCTTTGAGGAAAGACAGAGCCACGGTCCGCGCGCCGGCCTAGCGCGGTCCCCTCCGGTAACCGGCCAGCGCCTCCAGCCCCCCAGCCCGGCACCCCCCAGTCCTCTCGGCCCCTTTCCCAGCCCTGCCCCAGCCCTCCCCGGGAAGCAGCCGCCCCTGGATGCCCTCTCGTGGCCAGTCCCACGAACCGAGCTTTCACACTGTTTTTTTTCCCCCCGCTTCATCTTTTCCATTAAGATACCATGCTCTAGGATAGCCCAGGGCTGCAATCACACTGATGATCACTCAAAACACCAGGCCAAGCCACGGGGCTGAAATTGTGCAACGTTGCAATACCAGAGAACTAATTTTAAGGAACCTACTGAATTTGATGCATTTTAAAACTGAAAACCTGGCATTTACCAAGCCTGGGAAGTACAGGTAATGCAGCAAGTCCTTTTGCCAGACTGGATTAGCCTTGCCTGATTTTCAGGCCTACTAGTTTGCATCAGTCAAATGCTGAATTGCAGTTACCCCTGCAATTTTCAAGCATTCACTTACTTTGAGATCCACACTTCTCACTTCTGCTTCCTGCACTGCTGGGCTGGACACTGCAAGGGAAACCAAACACCACACACGCAGGCTAAGCAACCTGCAACTGGTCACTCTATTACATGCCAAATGCTGGAGCAGCCAGTCTGCCTCGCAACACCAGTGAGCACTGACCATAGTGCTGTTCTTCTTTGTAAAAATACGGCAAACCTGGTAAATTTTGCAAGTGAAAAGTTAACAATCGCCAGTGCTGGCGCTCTTCCTCCCGCTGCTGCGCAGCCCTGCCAAGGCGTTGCACAGAGCCACAGGGCCTCTCTGGGACCAAGTGCCAAGTATGTCAAACTGCTTGATGTTGAACACACAGAGGTTGTTAGTCACACACTGTAGTTAGTTACCGTATCCATCTTTTAGTTGAGACGTAGAGCTTGGTCCAACACAGCAGGACTCTTGCAGTATTTTCAATTACAACAGGCCTTCGAAGTTGACTCCTTAGCTGGCTCAAACCTGCCCCAAACTCCTCCCTGTTGTTTTGGCTGGATGCTGCATGCAGCAGCTCTACTGAGCTGCTGCACAGGACTGGTACGCACAATTTAAGGGCTGTGTAGTGCTGCTGCAGCAGCTGCTGCATGACACCTGTACGGGGATCTCATCAGTGTGGCAGGCAGCAACAGAACTTGCCCCTCCTGTTGTTTGATCCCATGTCCAAAGCCTTCTCTAGATCATCCTTTTAGACTTCTGGCTTGTTTTGCCACTTAGGGCACAGTATTTTTCAGGGACTTGGGATGTTCTTTGCTTGGTAACTTGATACCAGGCACCAGTACTCAAAGAAAGCACACATATTATCTTACAAAGAAAATTTATTTCATTTTATGAAGCTTATATTACATGCATTGACTGAAGCTAGTATAACAGTTAACAACAGGGCTGGGGTTTGTCCAGACATCCTTTAGTGTTTCTGGAATAAACCAGGCCAAATTGAAAAAAAAAAAAAAAAAAAGAAAGAAAACACGAACAAAAACAAAATAAAACACTTTTGCCCTTGGAAAATACAATCATAACACAAGGAATGTTTTTATTATTATTATTAATTATTCCTTCCCTACTCCCTGCCCCCCAGCTGCATATATCCAGTGCTGAGGTCTTCCAAAAAAAGGAGGCAGGAGAAAAATCTAACACACACAGACTCCCCCCATAAACCCCTAATAAGCCACCAGGATGGGAGGACTGAATCTAGCTCTATTCAAAGAAGTACAAACAGAATACCAGGAATAAAGCTCTTGGGACAAACCAGATGTAGTACCCTTTAATAATTTTACTAGATAAAAACAGTTTACACATTGTTCAATGAGACACCATAAATTCCTTTAGATTAATTCTCTTCAGTTTTAGGAAGTTGGACAAGCAGCAGAATACACTGAAATATTGATTTCTAAAAAAAATAAAAATATTGCATCCTTGTCAGTTTCTGCTGGATATTCTCTCATACCCACCAGAGGAAGGTGTAGAGTGCACCAGAGATCACAGCCTACTATAGGCTTAATATCAAGTACAGATACACAGAAGCGAATGTATTCATCAAACCAGGTTGGTATGGCAAACGTCAAGCTGGTACATGTTCGTTTCCACGCAGAGCGAACACTTGCTGCATCATCACCGTTCAGTCCCCTGTCACTTGCGTGGCTTGGCCGTCTGATGTTTGGTTGGTGGACTGAATGAACATGGGCTGGGTAATGTCCTGGCCTGCAGGCATGGTTACTTGCTGAATCTGATAAAGTTGCTGGCAGAGACAGAAGCAGGGAAAAGTGGCTATCAGTTCTCCTCATATTCAGCCTCATTCTCTCAAAGCAGAATGCCATGCATTAGTCCTACAAGTTTAGTGGTGGTAAAACAGCAACTCTCAGGTCCAAGTAAATCTGTCCCAAAAATCGTATCACAAATTGCCCTAGACATTTGGTGCTAAATTATGACAAAACAATTCTGTGAATATCTGACGCCTGACTGAGCTCAAACCTTTCATGCAACAGTTGACAGCTATTTAAGACCCTGATTCATAAACTGGTTAGGATTAAAATGGACACTACCCAGACTGCTGGGGACCAGACTGATTTGGAGCAAGTGCAGCAGAACAAGAAGAATCCATCTAAATTAGAGTGGGACAACATCTGTTTATCTTGCTCTTCAGCTTAGGCTTTAGTAGCAGTAACTGTGTTTTACCTGGAACAACTGATCTGCTAGAACATGCAGAGCTTAAGACAGTCTTTCTAGCTTTTGACTTCAAACAGATGTAGTACCTACAAGTGTCAAGTTTTTACCTGTCCATCTGTGAACTGGCTGAACTGTTGCTGTCCTTGCTGGACTTCTGTCTGTGTTATCTACAACAGAAAGAGAAGGATGATCACCGGTAGTATTTTGGAGAGGGTCAGAAGCCCATTAACAACATTCTGCTGCTGCCTTTCAAGAGCTTTCAGACTCTTTCAAACTTCATTACACCACCACGTGGTAAGATAAGGTTTATGCTGCCTGCCCAGTCATGCTGATGCTAACTCTAAGTCAAGAACAAAGGACGTGGGATTCAGTCATTCCAAACCAAACACAAGCATCTCCTCTCTGACTTTTGTAAGGAGAATGTGGCCTCCAAGATCACAGAAAAGCAGTGGCCTTCCTATCCTCTGAAGGCAGAGAAGAATCCCTTAGCGACCAGTCTTGACAAGAACATGGAACAACCTGTGACGGCAGCACTAGTCTTGATGTTTCACCTTTGCAGTAGCTCTCCTCAGAGCTCATGTTGCTGCTCCTCCCTCACCCAGCCAGAAGGAGCAAAAGTAAAGAGAAGGCTGATGAACTGAAGTTTTAGCTGCAACCAGCTAAGAAGCAGCATGAGCTTTATACAGTGAGACACATACACATGCATGCACCTTTCACATATATGTAAAGGAGACTTCCACTATACTCCTTCTTTTATTATTCTGATGAAGGTAACAGGAAGAAAGGAAATGCAGGAATCCTACTGCAAGAGTTGGTAAATATGACTGGAATTTGCAGTTTCAGGCTAGGGAACAATATTTTAAAAGTTAATGTCAGCCTTGCTATTATAGTGCATACCTGCTGTGCATTGGTTGCAAGCGTCTGGATCTGCCCCTGGACTACCTGGGTGCCTGACACAGGTTGGGCTAAGCGGATATACTGCAGCTGGCCAGCATTCAACTGAACCTGGAGACAAGCGGAGGGGGCAGGGAAAGAAAATTAAACAGATAACTGTGTAACCTGAAACACACAAACTTGCCTTCTTGTTTCCACAACAGAAACCAGAGTAATAGATGACACTGGGAAGCTTCAGTTGATTACCAGTTGAGATGAATAACTATCACGGACCCTGCCAAAGCGAGAATGAAGCTCACAGAACTCTGGCAGATTCTTGAAGTAAAATCCTGAAGAAGCACATTATTTCTTTTTCCAAAATGGGAATGTTCAGTTACTAGCTAAAGCATATTAACTGCTAAAGTTTAGAGATTTTAAAGAACACTTATTTTCTCTCTTTTTTATTATGAGAACTGAGTTATTTCTTTGATGCATCATTTCATATAAAGAAAATTCTTACAAGAGCTAGCTGCACATAGCGACACTCCTATTATATTCTGCAAAAAAATAAAAAAGAAAATATAGGAAAAAACAGACAGCAGAGATGACAAAACCCAGTGATACTGCAAGGCAGTAGTATTTAGAAGCTTTCAGTGGAAATCTGGTACTTTCTTTTTCAATGTTTTGTGTTTTACATTCAAATGCAAACTTTATTTACTGTAACTCTCACTTCACAGGGTTAAATACTTAAGGGAGTGGGATTTGAAGATAGTGTCATCAGGATAACCTCAATTCTCAACTTATATTTTCTGTGATATAAACAGCTAGTTCTACTAATACACAATACAGCAATAAAAAGATCACAGTGATTAACATTACTATTGAATTTTTCATTGTGTTATTTAACTTTAGAACATTTATATTCATAGCCTTGAAATTAATTATGTACAAAAACTTGGTTTAAGTTTTCTTATTTCTACAAAGAGGGGAAAAAGTTACATGCAAGAATACTTGAAAACTCTACTCAGCGACAAAGGGGAAAAAGTTACATGCAAGAATACTTGAAAACTCTACTCAGCGACAAAGGTTGTAAGTGCCTAGAACAGAAATTATGCTCCTGGCATTAACACAAATGCTGCTGACTTCACCAGCTGTGTCTAAAAGCTCCAACATTATTCCAAGAGCAAATAAACTCCACATGAGCATAAACATTTCAGTAAAGAATCTGTTTCTGCATTGAAATCTGCTTGCAGAGCATGTTTTCTACACTGAAGGCTTCCTGCTTAGATTTTAACTACGCTACTAACTGAATGGATGAAAGTGATTTAGAAAGAGTGTTCTTCCAGAAATGAGAGCAAGCTCCAAAGCACCTGTCCAATGAAGTCTAGTTCAGATACAGATGAAGTTTAACATGCAAAATTAATGCGGGCAAACGAATGATCAGCATTTACTTGATATATACACTTCCTTCCAGTTTTACTCCAAGCTTAATTAAGAAAGAACAACAAAAAAAAGTCACCTTCCCACAGGTAATTTGTTGCCCAAGACCAAATACAGTAAATCGTAATAGAAAAGTGAACGGAGTATCAGGAGCACGTGGAAACCCAGCACAGAACATTAGTGAGATTCTTTTGATGTTCAAGCAACTGCCATAGGTACAGTTTTACCAGAATGTTTCAAACTTTCATGTTTGTGTTAGGAAAGATTCTTAGCTGAACCCTAACAAATACCAGAGAATGGAAAAGGACCAATCTGAAGACAACACTAACTGTACCCTCAAGATAGAAAAGAAACCCGGGGGGAGGGGGGGAAATAATAAAAGCATAGCAGAAAGAGTAGAATGGACAAACGGTGCTGAAGAGACCAAGTACTGTCGTTCTGTGGAACCAGGCAAAAAAAAATTCCAGGTTAGAGCACTAAAAACCCTTTACAGTGAGTGCATGGCTCCTGTGTTCTATTTTACTTCTGGAAGTGAGCAGAGAAAGGTATTTTCCCCACTTACTCTGATTCTTCAACATGCTGTGAGATTAAGAGGACTCCTTTTAATTACAGTAAAAAGGGTATCTCTGCTGGAATGGAAGTCAGAATTTTGACTACTTCACTAGAACACTGCAGAAAAATACTCTTAAGTTACTCCATATTATAGTCTTGCAAGTGTCTCAGACCTGAGCACTTCCAAAGATGAAAGATACTGCATTCAGGCACCTGATAGTTGTATCTCACATCCACAGCAGTAAGAAGCATCTGAGGACCAGTCACAGCTATTTGCTTTTCAATGATCCCAGGCAAAAGGAGAGTAGAAGCACATGCCTCGTCAAAATAAGACATTAATTAAAAAGCTGCCAGTCTCATAAGATGCACAATCACCTACAACAAGAACCACCTACGTAGAGAACAGGAGTTTCTGCAGAATGCTGTAGCACCCTTCACAATTGCTTTTTGAATTGTTTCTCCTAGCAGATCTCACAGTGCCCTTCTTGCAGGGAATTACAGCATTCAGTGTAGACAACTGGAAAATAAGCTTGAAATTGTTCTTTTATTGCTGGAGCAAAGGAGGATACCGCAACATTCAGCTTTGTTACAATACTTATGCACAGGCTGGAGATTTCCTTCCAGAATGTTTTTAAGAACAAGTATGTTGAAGAGACTTACATAAGGAAAGGAAGAAAAAGAAGAATATAAAAGAAAGGCAGTGGAGAATGTAAGGTGGGGGGAAGAAAGAAGAAAAAAAAGATTACATGTAGTAGAACACTGTATTTGGTAAACAACACACTTCCTTTCTGACCAAAACCGTAAGCCAAGCAGTAGAAATCAGCTGAAGACTTAAGAGATGAAAAGAAGTGGGAAGTCAACTGGAAAACCTGGCAACACTCAATCTAAAAACTTTTTTCAAGATGTTATGTCAAAGCAAAAACATTTGCCAGACACACTGAAGGGACAAGCCTGAAGCTTAGCAAATCTTGACAAGCAAGACTTGGGTGAAAGTTCACAGTTTTTGCCACAGCTGTGGATAAGCTTCACAATAATAGAAATCAAAGGCAAAGTGAAATGCTTGTCTTGGTCACTTGGTCTGACCTTTGGGTTTGCTGGTTAAGTACACAGAACTTGACAGATTTTTTTTTCTTTAAGAGGTGTGAAATTTTCCAGATGGGAACAAAAAGATCCAGCTTTGTTGTGATTAGAAACTACAGAGAGGAAAAAGAGTGACATCTGTTCGACCCACATGTTTACCTAGGACACATGCCAGAAATTTACTTGTGATGTTAGGTGCTCAAAATCACATTCTTCAGGCTAGCAGGTCTACACTGATGTGAAAAAGAACAGGTATTTTCTGGTTCTGCAAAGTCATTCCTTCAGTTAGCTCAAAGTATTTCACAGAAACATCTTTACAACATAAAAGTTTATTAAGAACTCACTGATGGCACCTTTCCCACTCACTCTGCCAGGTCACAACTTCAGATTGCAGAGGCAGAACCAAGTAAAAGTAACAGGTGTTAATTACATTTTATTGAAACCATGTTGTAGTAAAGTACTAAGGCTTACCCAGGAAATATTTTATTTATTGCTTCCTAATCAAAACTATTTCACTAAGGCTAAGTGTTGGGGCCGGGGAATGGGTCTACACTAGATGGCTTAGATTTATTTCCCCTTTCGTGTCACACACCTGGTTAGTTTTCCTCTCTTCAAGGCAAAAAACACACCACTCAATCCAAACTCCCCGCTTATAATTAAAAAAGTACACATGTATGGTCTCATGCCAAAACAGCAGCGGATTGTTTGCTCATAAGACTGTTGCGCATTCCCAGTGGTAAAGTCTTACCGGTATTTGTTGGATTTCTCCTGTATTGGTGATGATCTGCTGCATGACTTGCATGGTCTGCCCAGTTCCACTCTGAGCCTGCTGTGTTTGTCCTTGTGGCTGTGCCTGCACGATCTGTACCTGTTGACCTTCTCCAACCTGCATTGTCACAGGAGTGGTCTGAATTCAAAACAGAGCAATAAGGAGCAAGCAAAGATTGAACACAGGTGAAACAGTCACAATATACACAGCTAGTAACAGACAGACTGCTTCCTCGACCCACCGTCAGCTTGCTGATGCTTAAATCACCACCAAGGGAACCCAGAATATGTATAACCCTCACTATCAAGGTATCTGAGCACCCGGCCAGCTCCTGTATACTTATCCTTACAACTCTGCTATAAAGGAGTAAAGTGCTGTCTTCTGCTTTTATAGAGAGGTAACTGTGCCAAACAGAGGGTAAAAGACATACCAAATATATTCAAGAAAATGCATGTCAATAGGGTCTCCAATTGAGATTTCTGCAGACAGCAGTGACCTGGTAATTAGAATAGGTTTCCTGCCAAAACAGCGCTCAAATGGAAAAGCAAAAGATGCCATATTTGCCTTACTAGTCATGTTTGGCAAACATGATTGTTTGCCAAACAAAAGAAAGTCAAGTTATTTGAGAACAACAAGACAGGCCACATTTCTCTATGGATATCTATACTGTGCTTCACACAGTATCTGTTCATTGTTTTGCAAATAAATTTGTTTCCTAACTTCGGTACTTTAATAGCAAGAGTAAAGAAAAAAAAGCAGCAAGTCACATGATTGACAGTGTCCAAATATAACCCCAAATTTATTATGGCTTCACTTTTACTTGGAAAAAGAATCTCTAATGTGACTGTCATCATCTGTTGCAGAATAACAACGCACTGTACGTCCATAAAACATAACCAGTAGTATAGAAAATAAAAGGATATTTCTATTCTACCTAGTAGATCAGTGCAATTCAGTGTTTCAGTTGTCTCCTATTGTAAAGGATGTGACTAGAAAACACATTTCTATAATGTATACTGTCCTGAGCAGTGAGAACAGGACACTGCAATACATTACAGAGGCAAATCAAGGATTTCACTGGCTCCACTGAACTGCAAAGCCCCTGAACTTTGCACATGACTCACCTGCCCTTGCTGTGGCTGGGCAATAATGATTTGTCCTGGCTGGATAGTAGTTGTAGACGTGGTGGTCTGTTGTCCTTGCTGTTGCCCCTGAACCTGCACTGCAGCAGGCTGCTGAGCAAGGGTGAAATAATACTGTACAGGTTCAGCTGGGGTCACAGCCTGACGCACCTCTTCCTATGGTACAGATTAAAAAAAAAGGGGGGGGAGGGACAAAAAGGAAGGGAATGAATCAGCACTCAAAATCCTTGCCCCAGCTGGAGATGAAATATCCCCCATGAGCATGCCCAATGGGAATAATCTTTAATATCAACTTCGTAACAGTTTAACCCAAATAACCCTTAGCTGACAAACCAAAATGGGTTTCCTCATTTACTGAGCTATTAAATAAAAACACCCCAATACCTAAAGCATAACATAGTCAGCAATTTATTATTAGAAGCAAATGAATAAAATTACCGCAGCTAAAACCATGCAAGTCCTCATCAGTGAATTCCATCACTGCCTGTTATCTTAACACAGAATGAATTATAAATGCATGAAGAACTTAAAGTCTCATCTACCCTCGCCTTAGCCTACATACCCAACACCAATTTTAATCTAGCACTTGATATTAAATCTCTGAGAATAAAAGCCAGGTACTGGATGTATACTGTAATGCCTCTCCCCCATCTCCTCTTCTCAGTCCAGCTTTTCCAGAATTAGAACGATTTCATCTTGCACTGTGGCTTAACAGTTTAATTCTGCTGGTAGCAAAACCTCAACTTTTGTGTTGGTAAAGAAATAAAGGTCCTGATCTAGCTCACTGCCAGAAGCACTGAAAAGCTGTAACATTGCTGTTCTGGTTTATCCAAGAATATTTTTGGAAGCAAAAATCAAACAAACAAACAAATCCCCCCCCCAAACAGCTTTATGATTAATGATGTTTTGGACAAAGAAGTAGAATTTGGGGGATTAAGTGTCAAGCAACTGAAGAGTCCAATTTCTTCAGCTCCTGAGAGAAGCTGGATCTTGCACCTGACAGAAGATGCAGCTCACCAGATGTTCACTCCATGGCAGAAGGCGTAAACAATCCTCTCCCAGCCACCTCAAGTTCACAGCTGAGAGTGTAGGATGTTTACACATGCTACAGCATGGGAGATTCCAAGTTACACAACTCTGCTCAATTCCCTTGCATAAAATGCGGCTTGCTTGTGGATAACCTTTGATATATCTAACTGGACAGTCGAAGAACTCTAATTAAACAAGATTCATATGCCTTGTCTAGATCAGGCATCAGCCTTGAATAAGAGAGTCCTCTCTCTTAATCACCCAGAGTGACAGTAATTAAAGAAAAGACTTACTAATGGAAGGTTCCTCAAAAGCCTACCAAAAAATTACCCCCCAAAGGTTAAACTGTTCTCTGCTGGCTGTAATCAAGTAGTGACTTCTGAGCCTGGCTCTCAGAACAAACAGCATTAGCACCATCCAACAGTACTGCAAACCACTGTAATTCAGCATTTACAGTCCTTCCCATATAGGCAGGTTAAATTGAATAATTATTCCTACTCACTTTATCAAGTCCTTTGAGGAGGGATAAATAACAAATTTAAAATATATTCACAACAGGACATGCACCTTCAGTTAATCACAAAATCATATGCATGGAGAAGAGCTGTAGAGATTTCTGTAAAAAAATGGTCCTTAGATGTGTTATTTCTAGAAAACTGCAATCCTCAATTCCTAATCAAATCCTGGAACAATTAAGGCAACTGAGTACTTCTATAAATATCTATTCCAGGCTAAAGTTGCATGTGCTACTGGCAAAATTGTCTTTAAATCTGAATTTGCTTAAACTATGTTATATTCCATGACTTGCAGTCTTTTATTTTCAAAACGTAGCTTTAGTTACCAGAGTAACATAACAGTCATGGTTTCATTCCCAGCTCTCCCATGTAGCCAGTGCTAACTTGTCAAACAGTCTTTTCTGTGGTAGAGATAAAATACAGACTGTATCCCAGGCCAAAAAGTGCAGGCTGTCAGCCTATAGGCAGCTAAGTTGTTGAATCAAAGGAATATTTTCCACTGAAAAGTACTAACTTATGTTGTTAAGAGGTAGTTAACTCTCCATCAAACCTCTCCGTCATTGGTACTATTCCTAGTATTTCAACAGCGTTCACAGACAGTGAATACACCAGTGAGAAACACAGATTTCTAAAGGCTTCCTTCAGCTTCACTTCCAAAGCTGACCAAGTTCCACTGTTCTTTGTGCTGTGCAATGCTAAAGAGAAAGCTCTGATGTGATGCATCATCAAGATATGTTAACATAGCGACTTATATGCATGTAACACAGTACTACTTCACTTACTAATTTGACTGTAAAACATGAGGGTTTCCTTCTTACCGCAAATTGAACAGCTCCAGCAAGAAAGTATTACGGGAGGTGTTCTCTCCCCCAACATCGAGTAATTATAAAAATAGCACTACGGTTCTATTTAGGAATGAGGCACCTAAAAGAACTCACCTGTGTTACTTCAGGCTGCAACTGAGTTGCTTCAGCTTATGTTTATTAAGTTGAACAAACCGAAATGTGGAATCCCTTTCCCCTACTTAAATACAACAACAAAGGCTAACCAACTGTTCTGTGGGCTGCTGTTTTTGTCTTTTTATTTAATATTGAATTAACGATTTTTGGATAAATCATCTCCTGCAGGGATAAAGCAGGCAACTCAGTGAAGGAATGGAAGGAGCTGTGCCACACTCCCACATGTGACATTCACCAGGCATACAGAAAACAGAGTCACTACTACACCTGTACTAAAGTCTTGGAATGTTGCTGATTTTTAGCCATAGCTGACTGCAGTGGTAGGATGGACTCTCCTGCATACACTGTGACAATAAAACGCATTTTCTTCTTTACCAGAAAGTCACGCTGTTTCTGGAAACCAGAACGTGAGATCAAGCTCAACTCAGGACATCATCAGAAAGGACAAAGTATGCATTTACTCCTCGTGGCCAGGACTTCAGTAATACCACCAGGATGTGGAGAGAAAAGGAGGGGGGAGAGAAATAACGAAAGAAAAAGTAACACAACAACCTCGAAAATCCAGGTCTAGAATGGAAGCACTGCCCACTGCACTTAGAAAGCAAGCTGAAGACAGTATGCTAATAAATTGTTATAATGCACTGAAACCTACTGTTCAGAGTAGAAATTGCTCCAGTTCTATAAAAATCAGGAGTTGCAGGCAATCATTCAAGCAGTTACTGAACAAGGTGCTTTCTGAAAGCAGCACTGTCAAAATGCAGCTGTGACCTAGAAGAAGGTGTACGGATGGTAAACCAGCCACCTTTAACAGGCAGCTTGTAAAGAAGAGCGATAAACAGCTTGACCATCGAACTGGTGAAATATTTAGAAGCAAAAAAGAACAAACTTTAAGTGAAGGACACTAATTTATCTACCAGAAAGTTGGATCTGTTTCTCTGTACATTTTGAAGCAGCAAGACTGGGTTTCAACTCCAACTCCAACTCATTACATTTTTCAAATACGGAAGGAAATGGACACTTTGTAAAACACAAACTTGTTAAGTTTTAAAGATGATCTTGTGTTCAGACGACCGCAGCAGCCTGCCGCTGTAAACATCCGACTGAAAGCTCCTTCCAACACCTTACAGCTTCCAGTCAAGGATGTTTACAGTAGCAATGACTGCCTCAAAGGATGTAGAAGATGGTACTTCTAAGCAGCCTGTTTTGTCCTTTACCACAGCCAAAGGATGTAGATTCAGCACATTTTTAAAATTAGAAATTAATAATCCTAAAATTAAAAATGTATTATTAGCAATTTATCTGAGCTGTTTAGTAATGGTTTTGTCACTTAAGCAAATCTCCAATCTCTACAAATCTCCACTCCTTTACTACAAGCTCTGTTTTCCATTAAAAAAATTACAGAATCTGAAAAATACTGCAAATTAGCATGCAAAAAGAGGCCCAAATCTCATCTTTAAATCTGAGATTCTGTACTGCTTTATCAATTACAGCACAAAGTTGCAAGAAGGAAAGGACAAACAAAACAGCAATTGTTTTTGTCTCACCTGGCGCTTTGGAGGCTTCAGTTCATCTCTTGGAACAATATCAATGAGAAAGTCAAATTGATCAAACTTTGTAATTGCCATGGCAATGTCATTCCTCTATAACAACAAAAACAGAAAACAATTCTTCAGCTTTAGAATTCCATTTCGTCACTGGATAAATACAGTTAGAGGATTTTAATCAATCCATGTGAGTGTCTCTTCTCTGAATCCAAATAGCAAAGCAAGGTAGTCAGAATTTCTGTTCCAGCAACACCACCACCGGCTCATGCTGGGTGGGAACTCCAAATTATGCAGCAAAAATAAGTGCTTATTGAACTCAGACTATTACAGTCACCTACTCATCCACTAGACCTAATCAGGCCCTCCACAATGGAACCGCTATAAACAGTACAGAGGGCTCACAACAGCCATAAGCCTTTCAGCACATTAAAAAAATAAAATAAAATTTTTAAAATCAAAGATCGCTGAAAAGAAGCTTTGCAGAAATAGCAGAGTGACTGCTCCATGTATTAGCAGCAACATATGCAAAATCTGTAAGTCTGAAGGCAAAAAAGCAGAGGGGTGGGAAGGTGCGATGGGATCTTATGTAGGGCAGAAGAATCCCAAGATATGTCGAGAACAAGCTTCTACACATGGAAGGGAAAACGGTTAACAGAAAATATGAAGATTAGAACATATACTTAGCAAACTGATCAAATGCGTATTAGGAAAAGGATGTGCAAGAGCCAATGAGCAGTATGAAGAACTGGCAAGGTAAATGTTGTCTTAAAGCCATTTATAACTTTTATGCCTTACCTGAAAAAGAAATCTGAAGATTAGCATTAGGTCATTAAAGACCCGAATAAAGAGTTAGCCTGCAATAAGTCATCACTTAATTGTATTAGCTCAAGATCTGAAATAACCCAAAGATCTGAAATAACCCAAAGATAAAAAAGCTCAATTTCTAGCAAAAAAGGAAAGCTACTCTGTCATTTTAAAATTCTTGCAAAGGCATCCTAAAAAAAAAGTAGAGCTATTAAAAGTCTCACTTTCATTAGCTGAGGACAAATTTATAAAGCATACATGTGAACATGATTTGAGACAAAAATGCCTACGCTGCCTAATGAATAGGCAAAATTTAGAAGGCTATCAATCCGCAATATTTCAGGCTAGTTGACATTTCTAAACCTTATATTGTCTTGACATTTAAGTGTCAAACAACAATCACATAGAAAGCACAAGTAAGAGATGCTTCTTTTGTTCTGCAGGCAGCATACATTATAACAAAGTATCTTCACCAGGGAAAAAACCCTTTATTGAACAGATGCAGCTCATATTTCATTCTCAGCGCTCAGGATTGGGTTCAATCCAATTTCCTCTAGAATACAGTTCCATAACTCAGATCTCTCCGCTGTAAATTTTCTGCCTAACTACTTGATAAGCAGAGGCTACATTTCTCCAGCTGCACTGTCCCTGCGCAGAGCAGCTGTTCTAGGATGGCAGCTGCTGAGGAAGGCAAGGCAGTAAGAAGAAAAACCTGAGTCAATTCAAGGTCTTACATATTAGGATCAAGATTTAGGTACGATTCTGAAATAAACGGATTCATCAGAGCTTGAAAACTGCTAACAGAACATGACTGAGTCAGCATTTGCTACTTATGAGGCATCTTGCTCGTGGTATGTATATCAAATACATCTTTCCTGCAGTAACTACATTCAAATCTAGGTTAAGCAAGTTGCATTAGCTTAATTTAGTGGAAATTGAGTGGCTAGACGCACATTCAATAGGACAGATTTGGACTGAAGTCAGACATGTCTCCTTGCTGCTACAGCAATTTCTGCACCAGGCTTCAGCAGATCTAATACGGTCCTAAAAAACAGTGCCTCGCCTCTCAATGAGGTCCTAAACTGATGGCAATTATAGTTTGAAAAACAGTTCTGGTAAATATTTAAGACTAAAAATAAATACCAAACCTTTTCATAGAATAAAAAACATGGAAGGGTTACAATTTACTCTTGAATCACCCCAAAATTGACTATCCTTAAGGAACTGTCTCAATCCAGAGGAACACCTAACCTGTTCGAGAGGACAGGTTGTTTTCCTCTCTACAGTCATCAACGCAAACTAGTGTCTGCAAGCCTACGTTAGAATTATTACTGAAGAACAAATAAACTTGCAGAAGTTTAACAGCTCCAAGTATCCTGAGTAATTAAAGCAGGTCACAATTAGCTGACAGCTGCAGAGTTTTTGTTTGTTTGTTTGTTTTGGTTGTTTTTTAAGTTAAGAAGAAAGCACGTGAGTTGCAGTTATAGTGGACGCTATGCTTTGCGCACAGTTTTGTAATGATAAACACAGGTACTAAAGTTACTGTCTATAAAACACACCTCATATTATGGAAACAAAGAGTTGCAAACAGCTTGTGAAGCAGCTGAAGGCTAGGTATGAACAGCTCTGTTACCTGCAGAGTCCTGCGCTTGTTATCTTCAGTGTGTATCCATGCTCGCAACGTCAATTCTGTTATGAATATCTGAGCAGCCTTGGCGAACAACACAGGAGCTTCAGCACTAATCATCTGCAATTACATTCACACAATTTTTAAATTTACCATTAATATTCTAATTTAGCACAGACACTTTCACCTGCAGTCAGAGTAACCTGACAATATTAGTCAAATCTGAATGGCTGCATTGTTTAACAGTAAAGTTAGAAGAATTCCGACCTCAGAAGATCTGTCTATAGGTCTAGCAGTCTGAAGAGTTACCCGCTTCAGGTTAAATGTGATGCTAAGAATACTGGTCACTTACAATCTATCTTGAAAGTCTTTTAAATAAAATGCAGGACTAGTTAGATGTTAACTCCAGATTGTGCCGGATTATGGTAGGACCAAAAAAAAGTTTGAACTGAGCCTATAAGAAGTGAAACTCTGCAAGTGATTCCTGTGGTAGCAAGGCTGCCCTTCAGAGGTACCTGCTTCTCTGACTCACTACCTATGCTAACAGTTACTACTTTCGAACATGTATCGTGTACAAACAGGTAGCTAGTGGGAAAGTTTGCAGAAGTGCCCAGGTTAACTTTTTTAATCTCAAGTCTATGATTGCAAAACTCCCAATTTGCAGTTACGAACAGCACCTGTGCATGTTCAATGAGAGGATGCCATCCAGCAGCTTTGCACTGCAGTGCCTTGGCACATGCATAAAAGATTCCGAATGAGGATAGAAACTGAAGAGGACAGGTTGAAGGCTCACTTCAAAAGCTGGCCCTTACTTTATAATTGTAATATTTATATGACTTGAAATTAATGTAGGAATTATTAAGGAGATTTGGGGCATAAGACTGCCTCATAAATTCTTTTTCCTCTAAAAGTATCTCGCTCAAGCATCTTTTCAACTGAAGTTTCATTTTCATTTTTAGCTGGCTTTGCATTAATGCTTATTTCCCACTACAGTCTTCTCCATGTTATATAATGTCCAGGATAGCCAGAATTTCCCCCCCCCCCTTAAGTCTCACCTTCACGATCAAGAATGTGGCACTGATTTGGTTAAGATACTGCGAGAAGAAACTGAGACCTGAGAGGCCTGGATTCAGTCAGATTCCAGGTTGAATGAATAGCTCCCTTGTATAGAAAGGCAACACACACCTTTTTTGGGATCTCATTTCCACGTTAAAGATTGTCCTGATAGAAGGATGGTGTCACATAGAGGAAAAACAAGAGTGCAAACTGTTCCCTGCCTCTTAGGAGTTAATTGTGGGACAGATTCCTCCCATTTAAAAGCAGGGAGAACTTGAGCAGTGCAAGAGTCAGCTCCCTGCAGGAGATTCGTTTGTCCATCCTTTTGTGTGAGTAAACCATCAGTCAACTCATGCTTTATCAGTCACATGACAAACAAAGTACCGTTTTTTTTCCCCTTTTTTAATGTCAAGATTTCAGCACGAATACTGATATCAAACCCACATCTTCTAATTAAAGTATTACATATTTTTCCATAGAACTTGAAGGAGTATAACAAATATAAAGAGTGATATCACTCTTTATACTAAACACTGTAGATTTGTAAACAAAGAGTCAAGAGAAGAAAGGAAGAAACATGAGAAGAAACAGTTAAAGCAGTAGAAAAACTTGCAAAAACTCAAAATTGTATAGCAGACTGGTTATTTAACAGAAGAAAGTAAAATTGTGAAAGCCTGAAGCAAAGATTCCAAATTATTCTGCTTTCCAACTTCAATTAATTATGCTAGGCTGGCTAAATATTACAATCAAGGTAACCGTTGTATAATACTTTTGAAAAAAAAATAAATCCATTAATGAATTGTAAGGAATTACATGACATTCACCAAAAAGTTCATAAATACATAAATAAAAACACATGAAAGCACCTTCACATCTTCATCCAGTTTCATTATCTTCTTAATACGAGCCAGAGGGAGTTCTTGAACTCTGAAGTCTTTCTGCAGAAACAAATTACGGAAAAACTTCGGTGATATGTAACACAAAACAAAGGTAAGGTAAGAAATATTAAAACAAGTCAGCATTGTCTAAAACAGAACTGGTTAGAATTGGATAAAAACAACTTACTTTCTCCAAGATACGTCATTTTCTCCTCAGACTTGAGTTTTCTCATCTGCTTTTCTTTATTTTATAGCAGTATACCTCTACTTTAATCATGTGTCAGACACTTGTATCTACCATTTCACCCTAAAGTCATGCCAATGAACAGAACATTTCTACTATTACACATTTCTGCATCTATTTATTTTTGAAGCAACTATTTCAATTATGTATCTATGGCTCCTGTATCTATGGCTCCAGAAAGGACTGGAATTTAGTAGAAGTTGTAAAAGAAAATTCAGGCAATGAGGAAAAGAAGTGCTATGTGGGGCCACACATTGAAATCATCTTTATTTGTACTTCACTGTTGCCCAATACCAGCTTTGGTGGTTAAAAAGAAAAAAAAAATCTTTTGGAAAATCCTTGTTCAAATATCCATTCCATTCCTGTTTTTAGATGGATCTCTCACTATTTTACAGCAAAGAATTGCTGACTCAAACCAAAGCGTACTTACGGCTTGAAAAGAGACAGAAGGAGAGAAAGATAACGCTCTCGTCCCACTGAACCATCCTGCTCTGCTCAGCTGCCAGCGTGCACTCAACACGTGCAGCAGCAGAGAAAACACCAAGTTGCTATCTACGTGAAAAGATACATTAAGTCATATGCCCCTTGGAGAGTCTCTCTCCAGAGAGAACTCATAAGAGTTGAGGGAAATTGCTGAGTTTCTCTACAAATAGCAGTCTCTCTTCTCTAAGAATATAAAGGGGAGGGAAAAAGCAAACAACTCAACAAACATCTCCCCACACACACCTGTATTGCTACAGGAACCTCTAATGAGGAAGAAAGGCTGTGGCTATACCATTGCATCAGGAACGCATGATCCCAGCCCGCAAGGGGTTTCTAAAAAATTTCTTCCTTTCCAGAAATAAAACCTTAACAAGTGTCATAGAAAATAAAAGGAAATTTGTTTCTCCAGGGAAGAATGCACTGCAAATGTTCTTACTGAAACAAAGAGGAAAAAATGCTGTTTTTATTGAAGCAAAATGCAGAGGTTTTATGTGGGGCACTTTATTCTTACTATTTCTACACACACTCACACACTTTTTTTTTTGTCTATATCTCATCTTCTATGTCCTCATTCTGGACAGAAATACTAATGTAGTGCTCCTAGTGATAATATGCTGCAAACAAGACCTATTTTTTTTTTTTGGGGGGGGGGGGGGTGTTCTTGCAGATCTGGGGAGGAATTGCTATCTTAGGAACTCTGCCCAGGCTGCCTGGGGTCTCAGCTTTCATTTGGGAAAGGACATTGTTATGCAGGCAACCAGGCGCAGGGCAGAGCCCTAAGCCCAGCGCACTGCAACACAGCCGCCATCCCCATACGGGACAGAGCAGGACTGGCACCCCAGCCACAAAGCAGGGGACAGAGGCCTGGAAGACACAAGGAAAAGCCCTTCTTGAGAATACTGGAGATGAGATGCAAGGCTATTCACTGCTGGAACTTGCTAAACAACAAGGAATACCGAAGGCAGGCGCATCCTGCTGGCAAATGCAGAATTCAGGAAGGATTCTGGGCACTGGGAGAAGAGGTAAGCCAGGGCTGGGACCTGCGCTTGAACACACACTGCCTTTAGGGTGGACCCTTCAACCTGTATTCATCACAAAGAGGCTAAGGAGTTGCTAGGGCATGAAAAAAGGGTCCCAAAGGTTTTTTTGTTTTGTTTTGAGGCTTGTTTCTTTTTAAAAGAGCTTTGCAAGCTTTGGCCAAGCCTTAAAGAAAGATGCAGACAAAATTTCTAATTCTTGAAATTCTTTTAGGTAGTGTTAACTTCTACAAACAGCAGGAACTGCAAGGAGACATGCACAGGTACAACACAATTAAAATATTTACATGGAAGAGAGAGTGGGAGAAAGGAGAGAAGTCCAAAGCTCCTTTATTCCTTTAAGACAGACAGGCAAACGTCACATAAATACAGAAGTACCACAGTGAAGGGAAGCATGTCTGCTACCCAGCTGAACAAACTTAAGACACCAATATTCCATCCTTTCTTTTTTCCAAATTAGGTCTTAATGTTTCATCGGGCCACTTATAACTAATTCTGGAACTGAAATGCATCACTAGTCCTATTTCTCCAAGATTAGGCTACATTTCTTTCCGTTATATGGAGGCAGAGAACAGAGACCTGTGGCTTATTCTTCTAAAGCATTTCCTCTGAATTCTAACAGTGAAACACACAAAAAACACACACAGAATTAGGCAGAGAGAACCTCAAATAGAAGGCAACCAAAACAGGTTTTCCATTAAACAGCTGCTCTGGCCTCCACTCTACAGTGCGCCTAAGTGACTTCTAAGCTTACTCACATGCACGTACATGGGAACATTTTCAATAAGATGCACATTTACTTCAGTATTTGATTATACATAGGAAGACCTCATCGGAATATTTTCTAATTATCCATTTTCCTTTCCACCTCCCAGCTACTGTCCTCAGCTAAGTTTTCAATGACTTAATATCTTGAATCATACGACAGTTAAAAATTAAACTGTCCGTATGTGATAAGCTGCAGAATAAACCCTTTTCCCTGCAGATGAAGACGGACTATAGCTCTTGAACACCAGAATACAGTACACTAGAAGAGAAGCGTAATTAATTCTGGTTTATACATACAAATTTCTACATCTGTTTCTTTGATCAACTGCAAACAGGCTGTGAAAGGAAGTTTATCTTGAAACTACTGGATTGGGGTTTTCCTTTTGAACAGCTCATCTTCAACTTGAGTTCTTTTGTTTTCAGTTAAAAGCACAAGACTTTAGGACTGCAGTATCACAGTTATCTATCAATCTGTCTTGAAAAGGCGTTTTCTTATATGCCCTTGGTTTCAGACACGTCTCTTTTGGGAATGGAGAAAAACTAGAAGCTGTTTAGTCCAGCTCTTATTCTCATCCTATACATCTTTTTTTAAATCTAGTGTCTTTAAATTAATATGACAATGATACACTTGGTATTCAAGTCATTTTCTAAACTTCAGACTTGTCACAGGAAACAGTTCTGAAATATAGCATAGTAGTTCTATACAAAAAGTCATAAAACCGAAGAATCATTCACAAAATTACAGCTGTCTGCCCATAGCTAAGTGTTTGGGTTTATGAAGGAAGAAAGATTAAAAAACAACCTGCACATCTTTTGAACAGTACCGTCTTCAAGGGTACACTGATCTGGCTTGTTTTCTGGTGTGGATAAGGAAGGGTATTTTTTTTTTACATGGTAGTAACGCCAGTCACATATTTTATATTACAGAATTCTTCTACTACAGAATTTGAACAGCAACAGAACAGTCTTATTTTGCTACCAGATCTTAGCAGATAATGCACTTTTTACTCCCCGTTATTTAGAAACAACACGAGTGAAGACAATTACCACTGTGAGATTACGTATCTCCTCCATGACTCGTGGCCAGAAGGACTGAAGGCTTTGCTGAGCATCACTGTTGCTAGCTGTGCCGAAGCCACCATCCGTGGACATTGTGGTAACTGGAAGAAACACAGACAAGCAGTGAGGGAGGGGAGTCAGGAGCCAAAAAATCCCAGAGATTCTCTCCAAGTCACAGGAATATCGGAAGAGGCCAGTCTGGGTAATCAAGTCACTTTGGGAAACCGTCAAAGATAGGCCTATCTAGGTCCCACAGTAACAATATAAAGATTCTCGCACCCTCTGGATAGGGGTTTTGTTTTAAAAACGTATATGTACATGTACACACACTTCCCCCCAAGATTGCTTTCAATTTCATTTATTATATTCTTTTTAAGAACAGTCTCCTTATTCCCTTATAACGCTTTACAATGTTATTAGACATCAGTGCCAAGACAACAGTCAAATGACCACAAAAAAAAAAAAAAAAAAATTTTCAGAGATCAATTCCACATAAATAATTTAAGTCTGAAGATTTACCATCTATCTCTCTTCTCTTTTATTAAAAAGCAAAAGGAGTTGTTACGAAACAACATATGCTTGGTGGCTTAGCTTACACTACTCCAGTGTGCACCTACTGTAAAATCATTTCTGTTGCTTGTTACAGCCAGCAACTCTGCAAGAGATAGCAGGAGCCCCTCCCAGATAAAGTCAGAACATCAGTGTCAGTCAGATTTATCTAAAAAAGTATAATTAAACAGTTTATTCTGTGCCTACTTGAATATCTTTAGCTTCTGTGGATTTACACTATTTTTAAAATACATCTTCCCCCAGGGCACAGTCAACAGAAGAAATTAACAGCCTATAATGCAGAATTTCAAATGCATACAGTAAGTTTTAAAATGAAAATCTTCCAGTTCAAACAATTTTAACATGCTGAAAATTAATGAGCAAAGTTCATTTTTAGAAGGCTCTTAGTTATGTTTAAAAGACTGATCCAACAGCAACAACAAAAAACTATGACTGTCATTTATGGTCTACAACTGGAGGATGTTATGCAAGTCCTGGCTAATATTGGACATGGCCTCTGCATTCATTAAGACTTGTATCTTTACAAATGGCTGTACATACAATACGTACCAGGACTCAAGGACTTACATGGAGAAAACACAGGGCCAAAAAGTGGGTTCAGACTTTCCTATATAACCATGCTGCACTGCAGTAAAGATGGTGACGAGGTGAGTACATGCAGCAGCAGCTAACCTCTTCCTCAGTGACTAAAATGGTGCAAGCTCGTATCGTACTGTTCAGATACACTTCCAGTATTATCCAATACCAACCTTTTTTCCATAAACTGCAAGATCAAGCCCTGTCTTTTAAGACCACTTAGGACAGAATTAGTTAAAACTCACGTACACAACCGGCAAATCACTTTAAATATGAAGGCTAACTTTATTCTCTTCCTCTGTAACACATGGGTCCTGCAGGTTTCCCAACAGGAATCTCACCCTTCACTGCTCCAGTAACGAATGCAGGGGATGTGCCAGCTGCACGTGAGCATTCCTGCCCTGATGGCACATAAAAGCTGCATAAATGCAGGACCAAATTTGTTATTTCCCATGCACATAAAAATCCCGTTGTGAACGCCAGAAGAGTCACCACTCACTCCTCAAGAGAACATAACTAGGGAAACCAGCAAGTTACCGATGTTAAAGGCCCTCTGTGGTCATCCAGAGCAGCTTTGAAGTTTCCGTTAAATGACCAGCACATATTGTTTACAAACAAGAAAACGCCGCGCCTTTCATAACATACAGAGTCTGTAAAGAGAGAAATGGTGTTTTGGCTTCTATAGGGAAAGGTACCATGGTACACAGATATTTGTGCTTCATGACGTAATGGAAAAAGACAGAAGAACAGATTTAGCTCTGACACAAACAGGCACAATTCCCACAAATCCATCATGTAAAGGTTTACTTGAGTCTTTCCATTAGCTGGCAGGAATCAAAGTAACACCAGAACACTGTAGGACATGGATCAAAATATCAGTTAGAAGCAATGACTCCAATTGCCAGCAATTTCAAAACTTACTATTCCAGAACAGTGATGTTCCCCAAAGTCTTATTAATAGATCAAAGAGATGAATGTTGGTCAAAACTACTTCAGTACTTTCTGCAACCTACACTTTCCAAGTCGGACTCTATGAACAGTTGTATTTTTATTTAATCAGTCTGGGAAGGAGATACAGAAATGTGGGAAGAGTCAAAGGGAATTTTGACAGAAGATACCTAAAAGGAGGTTAGAAGATCAAATTGTCAGTCTCAAAGCAAGAGTTCAAGATGAAGTACTCAAAGCAAGAAACCTATGGAAATAAGAGACTGACAAGTTACTTGGTAACTCTTCAACACAGTATTTACATTAAAATACTATCCATCTACAAACTAAGATATTTCAAGTATTTATAAGAAAATACAGCTAGATAAATATTCTAATGAAAATTTTAAATTAGGATTTGGTAGTTACTCCTTGATTTGCATTTTCCAATGTAGATAAAAAATAATTTGGGCACATAAATGAAAGCTAATCCTTGAAATATGCTCTTTACTGGCAGTGTTATTTTAGGTAACATTCTGCATGCCAACACTACTATCAACTAGAGAGGGCCTTTTCCCCACCTGGAGATGCAACTGACTCTGAAGACCTGTCACCATCAAAAGAAAGTCGAGGTGCTAAACCCAACTCAGATCAGCTGAACTACCACCAGGAACTGCAGCAACCTGGAAACTAGACTTCAGGGGAAGCTACTGCAGAAAAAATTTGGATTATGAGGGTCACACACAAACCATATTAACTCACAGCATGGACACACCACTGCAATTAGAAGAAATCAGGGTGGTGGTGGGGGGGGAGAACACACATGGAGCAAACAGTAAGATACAAGGGTGTAAGAGAGAGCTGAGATACACCTGTTTTGCAACAGCCAATCCAGCCTGCAGAGCCTGAATATATGCTCTGCAAAGGCAAGCCTTCTGTTTCCAGACTAGGTCAAAAATAAATTGAAGGCCAAAAAACTGAAGCTTATGTATCAAATGCCTTCAGATGATCGCAGAATATATTAACAAGTGTATCTCAAGAACTAAGACATCAACACTTTGCAGTTAGAGCTTTTCTGCTTGCTGGAGTGCAATACCTTTTACAAACACACAAACTTACAAAATCCTGTGGCAGCTGACAAGGACTAAAGAACTTCAGTTCACAGGAGTAGAAAACAAGTACAATGATGCAACCAGTGACTTTTTAGGTGGATCCTAGCTTGGGCTCCTTTAGTGCCATGGGAATCAGGAAGTGGTCACATGAAGCTGTCTCAGCCTGGATGCTTAAAACCTGCACACGCAAGCAAGAAGCTGCCATTGAAAATACAAGCCACAGCATAACCACAAATAAAACTCAGGTCTCTGATCCTGAAGTTCCACCTGAAGCAAGCAACTAGAGTTTTTCAGCTAGAAAACTAGCACCCAGGACCAGCAAAACAGCAACCGACAGCACAAGCAACTTCCTACACAGCCTCTCTGCCACTCACAGAGCAGGGGACAGCGACCCAGAGACTAACCTCCCTGCCAGCACGGGTCACCTCATATCACTCTGCTCCTCATGTGCCTACTTTAAATTACTTCCAAACTGGCCTTTACCAATAAGTCAAACAAAGTCAGCTGGGTGGAGAGCAGATCTAAAAGAAATTTATCCAAATATTTGAAGGGCTATGCAAACTACAAATGCCAGAAGGAAGTGCTGAAAAGCCTTGAGGCTCTCAATGTAAAAGGCTCCAATTGAGCAACATCATCAGGTATCACAGACCTCTGCTAATACAGCACTGCCAGCCTCTTTGCATACAGTACAGTCAGATTCCCATGACTTACTTAATGAGAAAGACTTTTTTAAAAAATATTTTTTTTACATTGTTATATTACGCAGAGGTAGCAGCATATTCCATCCATTTTTCTTAAAAAGAGGGATGAATATGAAGTAACATGGAGGCCAAGAAATGAGACAGAAGCTTAGACAAAATGTTTTGCCTCAGTATCCTTAGATTACAGTTATAAACATGGATAACACACAAATATTTTTGAACACAGCTTTTACAAACCACCTCCCCATACAGTTCTCTTTCCTCCTTCTGCCTGTGCCCTCCCCGGCATATACTACCATCACTGAAGTACAGAATTACCACCTCCAGCTGAAAAATATTTAGAAGAACCACCCAAGAAATTCCTGTTTTCAAGATGCTATCAGTTTTACAAGATCCACTATGCCACTGAACTTGCAAGAAATCTAATTATTAGGAAGTGACAGAAAAGGAAAAACAAACAATGCAGCAGCTGTGTACTTTTTTTTAAAATATACCATATTTAATAGCAAATAATTCAAAAAAATGCCACAGCACCTAAGAAATCTGGAAGTCTGAAGAATTAAAAATGCATCTGTAGAGCTGAAAAATGACTACTTGGAATAAAAACTAATTTTGGCATCCTATGACACTTTTAGTCTGAAGCGCCAACTCCCTAAACAGAATGCTTCAGTTGTTCAGTTGTTGAGAGTCTGTCCCTTGATTTAAAAGTAAAATGTGCAGAGCCACACTTGCATATCTAAAGAATGAGCTCTGTGTAGCAATAAGCGCCAGACACCTGATCCTGCCAGAATCAGAAGGAACAATCTAGCAGCCAAGAACTAGTTTCACAGGAAGAATGTATGTAGTTTAATACAAATTTAGTAACATGTTTCTTTAAATGCTAAGCAAAGAAGGAGCCTTCTCCACATGAGAGAAGGTCACACACCAGTACCCTTTGCCAGATACTGCTCTAATTATTTCAATTAGAGCAAATTTGCAGTACTGTCTTGAGGGAGGAGCAGAATATCAAATGTAGGCTATAAACCAAGTTTGGAACGGACCAAGACAATCATCTACGGTCTCGGCAACAATTTATAATGTTTTACTCATCCTGAAAGCTTATTTCTGAGCTGCAGATCAACAGCACTGGTTCTGCAAGACATTATGCCCTGTATGATCTTATTTTGAAACAGACCTTTAAGAAGTCACATGAATGGTCTAAAACCTGTTTCCCCAAAGACACCATGCCTTAACTTGCTGTACATTTTCTTTACGATCTACCCAAGACAATATGTGCGTTTTTAAATTTGCAGTTGATCTTCCTTTCATGAAATAAAATTGAATCTATTTCAACTACAATCCCCAAATTATACGTTCTCTAGACAGAGGAGAAACAGCATAGGTTCACAGCACAATTGGAAACAGAAAGGTTTCCAGAACTACAGCTAAGAATTATTCTTTTACTTGCTTGGGGTGTATGTGTGTGAGGAAGAATGAAAAAAATACTTATCACCAATATCAATGTTTTCTTCTTCTACCTTAATATTCAAGCCTTGCCCGCACAATTACGTAAAGTGTGAATTACGTAAAACCAATAATGCAATTCAGAAACTTCTAGCTCATGTTGGCAATACAGTTGGCTTTGCAAATAGAAATTACTTATTCCAAACCGATGCTGTGGGCTATTTTTTTTTAAACATTTTCTGTACCTTCTATTCATCCAAGCTCTAGCTTTGCTTATCAAAGTGCTAAGAGCTATTTAGACTTGCCTAGGGAATTTATCCTTCCAACAGAGCAACAGAGAGAACATGTAAGCAAGGGCTTCACATGACCCTTGGGAATATAATCTTAAATGGGCACACAACAACCCTATCAGCCTCTGAAGAAAGATTCCTAGCTATGCTAGGTGCACTGCAAGTTGACAAGTCCCATCAAAACTGTACACAAACTTCATCTCCATGGCACATGTCCAATCTGATGCAGAAGTGGTAGCTGCTACCAACAGCAACAGCAGAACAAAGCAAGTTTGAAATCTCGCTACTGAGGTTTAAAATAAATAAATGAATGAAGAGGATGACACAGCATGGCACAAAGCATCACAGAAGACTGAAGAACCATGAGTGAGATTTGCGTCTGACCTGCTCACAACAAAAGAACAGACACAAGCTGTAACACGTAAGGATCCAGAGGCTATGACATGGAAGGGTCTTAAGGTTGTGAATGACTCCATGAGAACACTGAATAGGCACATGGGACTCTGACTGCTAACGAATCACACTGGCATACGCTGTCATTGTAACACATGCCAAATGCTTTCCAAACCAAGGAATCATTTCAATGAACACAATCAGTTGAGACTTATTTCTAGTTTTGACATGCCAACATAGCATGAAAAAAAAGAAGTTTTGCCTACAAAACATTTTGCAAACAAGGCAGGGAGAGGACAAACCACATTTGGAAACTTTTTTTTTTTTTTTTGGAAACAAGATCCCATGTGAACATGAAACAATACTCCACATCATAATAAAAACAAAGCAGGAATTTAATAAAACTGTTATGCTACTTTGGAATAGAACAGTTTACACATCAATATACTTAAGTTTTAGTGATCAAAATACAGCAGCACAAGCACAATTTTACTCTTTATGACATATCACAGAATGATTGAGGTTTGAAGAGACCTCTGGAGATCATCTAGTCCAGCCCCCCTGCTCAAGCAGGGTCACCTACAGCTTGTTAAACAGGATCATGTCCAGGTGGGTTTTGACTATCTCCAGAGAAGGAGACTCCACAACCTCTCTGGGCAACCTTTTCCAGTGCTCTGTCACTCTCACAGCGAAGAAATCCCTCCTCCTATTCAGGCAGGACTTCCTGTGGTTCAGTTTGGGCCTGTTGCCTCTTGTCCTGTTGCACGGCACTACTGAAAAGAGTTCGGCCCCACACAAGTTTGCTCATAGCTCCAACAGTAACAGGAAATAAACCTCACCGTGAGCCCAATGTATTTGGGCAAATACTTGGAATGGGCAAAATAAAGCATAGTCAGTAAAAGAAAGCAGCTCGTCCCCTCTCCGAACTATAAGCCAGAGTCAGAAATCTTTAAGACTTTTCTTCATGTGTAATGCTATAGTCACTTATCCAAATGATATGGGAGATCCAGTTTCCACTTCTCTTAAGACCGCTGTAAAATCTATGGCAGCATTTATGGGTAGTGGAGAAGATGTCACAAACTTATAGAAATTTGAAGTCCTGCTCTCGATGAAAACACACCCTTTCAGTTTTTTAAAAAGAAATTCAAGAAGTTCATAGAAAAATCCTGTAAAACCAACATAATTAAAAATATAAGTGTTTCCTTCAATAGAACATCATGAGAAACTTCTGCAATTCCTCAATTTTTTTAATCCTTCCCCCTTACGATATAAGATATACATGTTCCTCTAAACATATAGCTTACACCATAATTATGTTATTTTAGTTCATGGGAGAATCATTCTATGCAGATAAATCTATGAGTATTTCTCTTGTTCAATATAATTCAAGCCGAACATAATGGTTGGGGTAGTTAAATGCTGGAATAAGTTGGCTACAGAGGATGCTGAATACTTACTGTTAAAGCTTTTTAGAAAGAAGGCTACACATGTCAGAAAGGGTTCAGAATTGAACAGATCTTGCTCTAGGACAGAAAAATAAGTGAAAAGACCTCTTCAGGTCCCTACTAGCTCTTTCTTCTATGAATATTTAGCAGCACACATTTTATCTTCAAAGCACTGTTTGAATATTAGCTCCCTAATACTGCTAATACATTACTTTTATTTTCATTCATGTGAGCGACAGCATTTTATTTAAGCTCAAATCAGCTTCAGGAGCAGAAAGAGAGGTCTGGATTACTGCTTCCAGTAAGATACACAACTCATTAAACCAATGAAGCTCCATTTCAGCATCTAGAAGGTACAAATCTGTTCTGAGACGCTCCCACTGGTGATCTGCTGGTAACAGTATTTCAACATTTTGCAGGATCATACATATGCAGAAATATCCCTCCTACTCTCCCCCTCTCCAACCCGGCACCTACAACAGAATTTCTGCTCCTCCCTTCTCCCAGGTTTGGACACTGCAGCAGTTCGGTTTTGGCTCTCTGGGTTTCGAGGAGCCTCTCCTCTAACCACCCAGCAGGAAGAAGCAAGACGTGGGGCCTGAACCAGTGGAGCTGTTCCCCGTCTCTCCTGCAGCGGAGGTGGCAAGGGTTAGATTGACCACCCTGATTTCACACAGGAGAGAACATTCATGCAAAGCAGAATTTGGCCACTTAATCTTTCTGATACCAACTTATGAAGTGACAGTGCTGATCTTGCAAAGATATGCATAAAATTACAAACAAGCCAGGCCCTTTCAGTGGACACTGAGCTAGCAAGGGCCTCACTAGTAAGCACATGCTTCACGCTCTGCAGGAAGAACTAAATCTCCAAAACTGTTTCAGTCACTTACAAGAAGAAAGAACATATTAGAGCATGAGGCAATGCACAGAAAAGACATTTTATTTGAACACACACAAAAACACTAAAATAAACTGTGTTAAGTTTCATATCTTAATACATAACACAGTGCTACATAGCAGTTAAAGGCAATTGCTATTTCAGACAATAGCATACTGTGCAATCTTGGGCAGGCTATTGTCAGTTGGCTTCATTCTTTCAGAAGAAAGAGGGAAAAAACACAAACAACCTACAGAACTAATACCTACCTTTACAGAAATACTAACTTTCTATCTGAAATGCTCTAAGTACCTAGTAGCACTGCTGAAAGCCCTCCATCCAGCAGCATCCCACACAAATTTGTGCACAGAACAACTGAACATAAATACAGTCTACTTTTAATTATAGGCAAGGTTTTGAGAGTGTACATAGAATACACTAAAGGCCTAACCAGAAACCTACCAGAAGTATGGTGCCAAAAAAGATGCTACACAATCAAGAATTGACCTCTTCACAGTGCAGCACCAAGCCAAGAATGAGGCTGCAAATATTAAAACAACACAAAAGATAACACTTTTTTTTTTTTTTTTTTTTTTAAGTAAAGCAAACAAAATAATCAGAATCACTGTTTGTACTGGTTATTTTAATTTCCTCTCTATGAATCAAAGAGCACAAGGGGCTATATTTGGTTTTTCAGCAGTTAAACACTATTAAACAGTTTCCCTTTGCAGTACAATTTTGGCAGGCAAACATACAAAGTAAAAAGTGGACGAAGAAAAAAAAAAAAAACTCCCAAACAACAACAAGTATCTAAGATGAATCCTGCTGACTCTCTGGCTCCTAAATTAGGCATCTAGAAGAAATGGAAAAGCTCTTTACCTAAACAGCGTTCCAGTTAGTCAAGTCTACTCCACACGATAAAATCGTTGGCACATACTGAAAACAAAACTGTGTATTGTGTACTTCATCTTCTAAACTTTGATCTCAAGAAACCTATCATAAGATTGATGCCATGCACTGCAGCTTCATAAAATTTAAAAGAAATTACAAGCTACATATCTCACAAAGTATTTCCCAGTCCTGGTATACACATACTTTTATTCACTTTCCTTTAACCACAATCTTAACGGGGATAACAAGAAACAAGCAATACCTAACTCACCTTAATAAAATTATGCTGCCTTTTTTTTTTTTAACACTTTAATGAAAAAAATAGACAAAAATGTGAAGGAGGTACCTCACTCTCAGAGGCACAATGCATTTTACTCAGACTTGCACCACACAGGATTGAAATTTCAGTTACAGTGACATAAAGCAGTCACAAAATGTATGTACTTGTCACATACCCAGAGATGCAGTGTATGATATATTCAAAAGTAAAAAAGTCGAAACCCGACAAAAATATTTTCAGAACCTAAAAGCACTGTTTGGCAGCAAAAATCAACAGTGCTAACAAAGTTACAGACTATTTGTTCAGAAAGTACTTGACATATTTCAAAATCCAGTGAGAGTGTTAGCCTTTTGTGCTATCTATTCATTACCTAGTAATACCAAGGCACTCATTTAAGAGACCACCTTGGACACGCTGTCCGCAACAGCTCACAAAAGCTTGGATTCAGCAGCACCATGCACAGAAGGGCTCTGGTTTACTGTTTCGTTTCATTTGTCCGTTTCTCCTTCTGTTTTGTCTACTGGGCAGAAGTTCTGATCATGCAATACACAGGTTTACAGTTTGGGAGGGTTTTTTTTAAATGTTAGTCTTTATATGCTTTGAGTGATTTATACATAGTTCTGCATGAAATTAAGAGTTTTCTGTATAAAAAAATGCCTACGAATGCTCTCCCAGTCTCTTAGTCTTTTGAAAGCCAAAAAATTTACCTGGCTGAATGACCTGAATTGGGCGATTGCTATTAACCTCTTATTTAACCAGGAACCAGTCAGCACTTGGATCAGACAGTGGTCATATGATACTGCACTAACACATAGATGCTGCGGCACACTTAGGGCAAAGTTATTCTTTAATTTTAATGCAGTCCTAAATATTACGTGCTGTGAGTGGGAAAGGCAGGGAAAAGAAAAACATTTTAAACACCACCAAAACAGCAGCAGAAACAACTTAGAAAAACATGAATGGCAAACAACAGTTATTCACAAGAACTTGTGAGAATTTTAAAGCAAAGAGAAATGCTGTATTGAAAACTCTCTTATTCAGAAAAATAAGATAATTATATGGCTTATATTTTACTAAAGATGTGTTTGGGGGCTGCAAGGTTATTTTTGTATAGAGATTATTTGAATATTCAACATCCTTATTCTCCTCTTTACTTACTTTTATCAGTAAATTAGCAAATAAAGCCTTGCAAAAATTAAGTTAAAAATATTATTTTAACAGAAACAATCAACAATCCTTTTGCGCTTTAAGATCATATCTTACTTAAAGGAACCAAAAATCTATACTGCTGAATAGGCAGACAGGATAATCTAACCAGATCTTTCCCCATTTCTGCTTTTTATGATCCTTTGCTATAAACATGCAAATCTACACATCTCTAGGTCACCTTCAGTGAATGAAAAGACAAATGAGAGTGACCCATTTTGATTTATTAGGAAATGACCAAATAGGAAAGCAAGCTATAAATAGAGAACTGAACAAAATCCCCCAAACAAGAAATCTCAGTACGCAGAACTTCTTAGTTTTAGAAAACTAAACTAAAAACTTTCTGAAACTCCTGGAAGAATTGGCAGGTATCCTGAAGTCTGATCTTGCAATTAGTGCCCTTATTACAGTTGGAACATTTTTATCTTTCTGAAACAAACTATTTTTTATTAAAACATTACAATAATTAATGACAGTTTAAGTTAGCCACCATACAAATTTAATTCACTAACTACAAGGACAGACCCACTAAGCTCTGAAATTAAGAAACTGCTTCACATGACCACACTATTAAAATACAGATGCCGTGCTACATTATATAAATGCTAGATCCTAGTCCGATTTAAAAATAAATAAATAATAAAACAATTTTATCACTGGCTTGAAAGGTGACCTCTTGCGGGCATCCACCACCATTATACAGAGGCATACATACATCCTCCTCCCCTCCCCCAGTCACTAAGGCTTTCAACCCAGGGACAGCAATTTCTCACAATAAACTTGTCCTTTAAACCTCCATTATGTGTACTGGCAGTTAGGTCAATATAAAAAACAAAAAACAAAACACCCACATGGCAGTCCCTCAAACAAAAATAAGAGTCTGTTTTCCAAACCTGCATTTCTAGCATGTTAAACTACTACAAAAGCCAAGGGGACTTTGGGGCACAGGGAACAGACAACTCACTTCAGCAACCAGAGTAAAATGGGTTACAAGCATGTTACCTTCCCCTTGCAGCACCAGAAGTCAGGAGCTGGTGTCATTTGTAAATAAATCCCTTTACAGTGCTACTAAAAGTTTTATATTTTTCCTGCTGCTCTTGACCTAGAAAGATCAGGAAGCACCTATTCTTACACAGCTATAACCTCTTGCAATTTTAAGAAATGAAATACAATAAATACTGAGTGCAGTAAAGACTTCCACAGCATTTCTTACTGTATCTTAGAGTGGTTGCACATTTCCTTGCCTTTTGCCACACTTCCAAAAGCCAACAGCAGCTGAATGCATCCTGATTTCAAGGAAAATTTTAAAGTGTCTGTAATAGGTAACATCTCATTTTGCTTGAAGATGCTAACAATGACCTTCGTGTTGACAGCAAAATCCTCTGATTCCAGCTGACAGCCCGCTACAGTAGTTACTGATGTTTCACTAACATACTATAGCAGCCACCTATTATTAATAGATGACTCTCAGTGACATGTTCCTCATTCTGTCTCCTTCTCAGATTTGAAACTAGTATGACCAACCAGAAGCCACAGGAAATCGAAGAAGCTTTGTCTGAGGAAAGGTAATATTACTCACCAGTCTTAATTTAAATGAATACATCCAAAATAATACCTGAAGGCTATAATAATTCAAAGACCTTTTAAGTTGAAGTTTAATCCCAAGATATAGCCCTTTGTTAGTAGTTAACATCAGTATGCAGATTCTCTTAAGATGCAGAGAAGTGAGCAAGGGTTCACTACTTTGTTTCTCAAAAAAYGCTGCACAACATAATTACCTCTAGTTTCCAAAACAGTACTTTTAAGGTCAATAATTAACGACTGGAAAAAGAGAAAAGATAAGAGTAGGACTGAGAACACTCAACCTATGTCACACAGTTCACCCATGACAACGCAAGGACTGTAATAGCAACGTTTAGCATCTTTCAGTATGAGTGGAGGAGAAAGAACGCCTGCAACGTGATTTGACTCCTCACCGCAAACTAACTTTAATTTCAATCCACCAACTATTCTTTTTGTCCTCAGTGCCCCCGGCCCTAAGGGACCAGCTGCATTTTTCAACTTTGATTCTTCTCCCCCCCCCTCAGTTCAAAGTGCCACAAACAAACTTTGTCCTTCATTCTCAAAACTCGGAGCAGTGGTATTTCAAGGTCACTCCTGCTCGCGAAGCGAGGCCTAGCTCCAGCAACTTTTCCCGCAGCACCGCTCCCACGGCAAGCGCCCCGTGAGACACCCGCGCATCCGGAGCCGGAGCCGGCGCCAGGGAGAGCCAAGAAAACGGGCTTAACGCGGGGAAACTCCTAAGCCGCGACGCACTCTCACCCCGTTTCGCCGCCTGTCACCGCTGGGCTGCGGCGCTCCGGTGACCTTCAGTGCTTGTGTGCAAATGAGCAGGAAAACAAAGGGCTGCTTGTGCTTGCGGGGACTC
>NW_028186364.1:1183722-1187979 GCF_003343005.1 Rhea americana | reverse complement strand
GGCGCGGCGGGCGCTGCCCGCCTGCGGCGGCGGCCGTCCCCGGGCCGCCCCGCCATTCCCTTTGTCTTTGAGCTGACCCCTGCCTGCCGGGACGCCGCGTCCCCGCCGGACCGGGGCAGCGCCTGCCCCTTTAACGGCCGCCTCTCAGCCTACCCTGCTGCCCACGCCCAGCCCGGCCCGCCCGCGCTCATTGGCTGCGCGCCGCCGTGGGCCCCGCGGCCTCGCGCGCCCATTGGATGACGCCGGCGGCGCAACCTCGCCGTCCACTTCCTGTTGTAAAGTTACCTTGAGAAGCGGCCGCGGGGTCAGAGCGTGGCCCGCCCGCCGCGGGAGGGTGTGTGCGTGGGGGGGGGGAGGAAGGAGGAGCAGCCGCGGCCCGCCGGCGTCTCCCCCCGCAGCGCGCCCCGCTGAGCCTCACCGCCCGCCCCTATTGGCTGCCCGGTTTCTATTCAAACGGCCGTGGCGCGGCTCCCGATTGGCTCGTCAGGCTGTCACTCCAGCAGGCCCCTCCCCCAACCCCGCGCCGCGTCACGGGGCGCCGAGCGCACCGGCGGGTGACGGGGGAGCGCGCGCGCGCGCGTCGGCGTGGGCTTACTCGACGTGCGCGTGCACACAGGCAAGGTGCGTGCACTTGCACGGCGTGCGCGTGCACGTACACCAGGTGTATCTGCACGATGTGCGCGGCCGCACAGGTGCACGCGCTCGCACAACGTGCGTGTGCACCCACACGAGGCACGTGCATTGCACATCGGGCGTGTGCAYGTACATAAGGTGCATGCACCTGTGCGACGTGTGCACACACGCACATGCATGGTGCACGCACAGCCCTCAACGGCAGCACCGATGCTGCAGGAGGAAGACGCCTCCTGGGGCTCCTTCCCAAGCAGAGCCRAACGCTCTCGGCAGAGCTACCCACTGTCTCCGTCAGCAGCGKGCGAGTTTGGCTCCAGCAACACAGTAGTCACCTGCAAGGCTGCACAGTTYGTTTTCATTTAATCTAACTCTGCGTGTAAGCGCTCACCATGACATCTCCACGTTTTTAATCACTGCAATGCTTGTGAAGAACTGTCTGCTCTGCTGCTCACATAGCACACGCAGCAGTATTTGACACTAGGGGAGGTAGCAATCTAAAATACCAAAATGGAAGTAATATTGCAGAAATCCCTGGCCATACATCACAGATGAAACCCACAAGACACCTCTTCCCTCTCCCTCTGCTTCTTTGTACACAAAACCTTACAAACTCGYCTATTTGCTAGGTTTAGGGTGGAGAGCACCATCTGACAAAACTTCYGTGGAATCCTTCCTGGAGAGACCCTGGTGAACAGGCTCACGGAGCCCACTGGGCTCACGAGCAGCCACACAAACGAGGCCAGTTTAAGTTGGCATCTTCAAAGAAGGAAGCACTGGTCAGATATGAGCCACAGTTCAACATCTGGTGCCACTGCTGCTCCTCATATGTCCGATCCAACAAGAACATTTGTGTGGTCATGCACTAACCTAGATCAAATACTTACACACGTATACACACATACATATATAGATGTATACGCACAGACTAAAAATCCAGAGGAAAAAAAGACTTTTTTCAGCCAGATAAATACTCTGGTTTAACATGTGGCTGCACAGACAAGATGCCCTGCTGGCAAAGATACCAAGTCATTTCAGTAAGCATGAATGAACCTYCAACAACCCTCCCATGCAACAATGTCTCCTTGCAAAATGCTTCATGAGAGGAAGCAAGTGTAATAATAGAGCTTTTCCTTCTCAACTGTATACACTGAACATTTCACTTTGCAGCTTTCACCATGCACACATGCAAAACCACCTTTCGGCCTTGCTATTTGTAACAGTATCATCACAAAGTACTCTGCAGTTACCCACTGCGCAGTTTTCAGTGCCTCCAAAATATTTCAGTAGCTTTTAGAGAGACTGAAGGYTTGGAATAATGTGTTTATGAAGTACAGGTGATATTTTACCTATGCAGACACAGGACTATTTTGCACTTTCAGAAAGTTACCAATACCACCTATATGGATTTCGAGCTGCATTCTAAAATACTATTTACTGCTTGAAAGGATACTGCTTAAGAATATTAAATACAGAACAGTAGAGGAAAAAAATAATATGAAGCACRGTGAATGCTTAACCAGTATTAACATAGTTTGAATCAGATAGCAAAACCAGATTAATTTAAAAATAATGTTTCCAATGATTTATTAAACATAATTGGTTAAAATGTGACATGTCTTAAAAAATAATATTTAGCAATGCTTTGTTCTCTTCTCGTGTCATTCCACAGATAAAAAGCAGGGGCCTCCACGCTGTGGTATGCTTACTATTAGAGGTATGCAAGGTACTTTAAAGTGGTATGCAAAACAAAACCAAAGCAGCCCACCATCTTTCCTGCAGAAGAGAAGAGGAATGTCTATCTGGATGTTTGAGCAGTAACAACTGCCCAAACACATTTTCACAAGCCTTGGTATAACCCAGTTTCCAGGTAAAAGGGGAAAGATACAGAGGCCCCTCTCCTATGTGCAGATGTGATGCAGCATGGGCATGGAAACAACTATTACTTTCACAGAATTTAATAATCTCTCATGACAATGATAAAACAAAATAAGTTTGGGAACCCCTGCATTAAATGAGTTATTTCAATCGCTGTATCTGTTYTTGTTCTGAAATCATACAGGGCAGTTAAGCTAACATTAAGGAATAGTGGAAATTCTGCTTGAAAAGCTTTAAACACAAAGCTYGTAAGGAGAAATGTATGCTATTAACTCAATAAAATCTACCATTGCATCTTTGCAGGTTGTGGCACTTCTTATCTTTATAAAGTACAAAATAATAAGAGGGAACAGGTTGGCAGTACAGGAAAAATACTGGCTCAAGGTCACCCAGCCAACCCACAGCAGATCCAAGATCCAGCTGGATTATACCTGTTCCTCAGTCCTCTCAGTTAACAACTTTCTTTGTGCTGCACTGGGATTTCAAAGCACTGCTTTTTGCTTTGTTTRACCAAGAACTCTGCATCCATCGTGAAATATGCTGAATCCTTCCACTCTGCTGCGCTCAAAGTGGACCAAAGATTGCCAGCACACATTAGACCAAGCAAGTGGCAGTGACATGGAAAACTAAAGTAGTTATGAGGACATGTTATGCCAGAAGTGAAATTACATCACATTATTACTGTTTAGGACCAGTGCTTAAAGATGATAAGCTGGGCACAGATAAGTTTAGACTGATAACTAGAATTCATTTCTGCAGAAGAGAAACACAGATCCACCAGGAGTAGTCTAGTCCAAAAACTTAACCTAATTTAAGAAGGGCACTGGCAAGCCTAAGAAAAGACATACGATGTTGCCAAGAGCAACAGCAGCAAATTATGTTTGAAGACCCAAGAGGTCTGTTTTCTGGAGGTAGGAATAGAATAGGAAAAAGTTAACCACATACTGTTCTCGACGCTGTAAGTGAAGTCATCCGAGACTTCCATTTTAATTGCATGTACTCAGACAGCTATTGAGACAGATAAAAAGTATTTAGTTGTGAGTATGTGCAGAATACTCAGCAAGACAAGTGTCTCAAAAGGTAACACRTCAGATTCCAGGAAAAGTAGCTAGCATTATAATTTCTTTTTCTGTAAGCAACCTGAAGTCTGTTGAGAGCTCTGGGCTCCTAGATCGTCCTGGACACAGTTCAATGAGCAGCAGGCACAAGCCAGCGCTGCCACCAAGAGCAAGCCCTGACATCCTGTTTTTCCTATGCCCCGCACTCATTCCCRACCCCACACGGACATGCACATGCCAGCACAGCTAACGACGCAGCCTGCAAAGGGACTGATTGCAATGACATCTAACCCTTCTTGTGACTTAGCTTTCATCCCTACCATATTCATGGGGCATTTAACGTATAACACTATGCCATTACCAATGTGCATTTCTTTCATTTTGTCAGTGCKCAAATGTTTGGGTTTCAAGCACAGATTAACCAACTCCTCGGATATTCACCAAAGACCCTGGAAACATTCCCAGGCGCTTTCAGTGCCTAGCTTTGATTCTGCCCCTCTTCCTACCAAGTTTAAGTGTCGGTCGGACTTTCGAGAGGTCTCTTAACAGTCAGAGGTCGGTAAAATACAACATCCCCAGCAGGCGGCACCGAGCTCTCCCGGGGCACGGCACCTGTCCGGGCCCGGAGAGCCGGCCCCGCGCTCGCTGCCTGCCCACGGAGGCCTCCCGTGCTCTGGCCTGCCCGCCGGGC
>NW_028186364.1:1177793-1183394 GCF_003343005.1 Rhea americana | reverse complement strand
GGCCCGCACAGCCGCGCACTCACCGGGACAGCCAGCGCCGCGACCTCCGCCTTCTCCGCCCGGCGCCCGCGCCGCCTCCGGCCCGGCTGAAGGGAGGCGGGAAGGAGGGGGAGGGGGGCGACCAGAGCGGAGCGAGCGCCCAGCGGCCGAGAAACAAGATGGCGGCGGATCCGTGAGGCGGCTGCGGCGAGGCTCCGCCCCTTTCCCCTGGCGGCGGCACTGCGCAGGCGCATGACCCGGAGCGGATCTCGCGAGACYTCCTCTGGGCGCGGGGCAGGAGAGGCGGGAAGGGCGCCGCCATGGGCGGAACCGCCGGGCGGGGCCCGCGGCCCGCAGCGCTCGGTGCGGGCGGCGCCCGGGACCCGCTGCGGGGGGAGCCCGGGGCCGCCTGGCCTCGGGGGGGCACCAGAGCTCCCCGGCTGCGGCGGGGCCTGCCCTCGGCCTAGGCCACCGCCGGGCCTTGCTGCCACCGGGCCGGGCCCCGCCGGTACCGCGGTTCGAGGCCGGGGCGAGCGGCTGCCGCCGTGGGCCGCGCGGGCACCGCTCTCGTGCGGCAGCCGGGAGGGGCGCCCGGGCGAGGAGCTGTCCGACTCGCTTCACGTCGGCGGCCTGCGCCCCGTCACCCGTCCGTCACCGCAGCGCAGCTCCCCGCAGCGCTCCTGCCCGAGCGGCGGCGGCTCAGGGAAAAGTCCGCGCCCCGGTTCCGCCGCCTCGCTTCCCGGGCGCTGCGGGGATGCGTTACGCTGACGCGTGACTCGTGCTGCTTCGGTATTGTTCCCATGGAAAACTGCATCCTATAAAGTTACTCTAAAGCAATGCATCTCTGCCTCCTTATTGTCTCCGTGCTGCCCAGGTTGATCACATCCAACTTAAGCTAGAGAGAGGATTTGCGTATCTGGTGCTTTTAATGTCACTGGACATGGGAAAGCAAAGTCAGGTCCCGTCTGGCTCCTGTGGTTCCCCTGAACTGCTCCACAGAGTTTTGGAAATTGGAGATCTCTGCTGATGATCAGCATGTTTCTGGTACAGCACTTCATTGCATATGGTTTGCACCCTGCATAAGAGATGAGAAAGAGTCCTCATGGATGCTGCAAACACGCTCCGTGTCTGTGGTTTCTGTTGCATGACATTTGCCCAAAGGTAGGAAATGCAGAAATCTCTGTGGTCACRTATGATGTGGTTTCAGAGCCAGACTACCCAAAAGCCCACGTGTTGGCACTGAAATGGGAGACATCTTGCAGCGAATTCCTGCAGTTTTGTTGAAATTCTTGCAACTTCGTGACCTCAGGGTGCTTGCGAGGCACAGCAGCCAAGAGAAATAATACATGCCACAGTTATTTTTTTAATTCTCGGTTATTTTTTTAAATTCTCTCTGGACTGGTATTCAGCTTTCGTTGTAACGACTGACAGTGGTCATATGTGATGTACAGCCCCTCTTCAAAATGGCTCATTTATAAATCAATTAGCCAGTGATGCTGCTGACTTTGCTGCCAGCCGCAGCTGTGGAACAAACCAGCTGGTTTTCCTGCCACTGAGCAGGCCCCATTTGAGGGGTTTCTGCACAACACCCCAGTCCTTCTCCAGCTTAATTCTCTGTGTGCTATTGCACTGAGCCTGCGATGCTCTGTTTCCTTCCCACCTGCTCTTTCAGCAGCAATGGATGCGTTGTTCGGAGTGGCTCAGCTTCCCCAGGAAGGATTGCAGCCCTCTGCAACCACAGAGGTCTCTGTGCCAGCCTACTCGAAATGTGGAGGAGCCAACAAAAACAAGGGAAAAAAAGAAGAAAAAAAACTTTCCACTCCTTGCTTTATTGGCAGTTGCATAAATTTCTTTGTGGTTTGTTGATTTCACATTTATCGACGTCTGCTACCTGCTCAGCCAGTTCTCTCCTGCATCAGCAGTAAGACCCAGAGGAGCTTTACTGCACTCTGGAGCCAGGTATCAGAAAGCTGAATTTGTCTGACACTTGTGAAAATTGGATCCTACAGCAGAGGTTACATTCCTGGCCCTTTGCCTCTGCTATCCCATGTGACTCCCGTTACAACCGAACTCTGGACGAATCCCAAGTGAGCTATTGCTTTGGGGCGATAATCCCCAAGAAAAGACAAGTGTTSACTCTCCTAATGTATTACGAAAAAACAGCGATGAATAATGTGCTGGCATCTGACTGGACACAGACGCACCAAGGGAGAAAGAAGGTAGTTAGGGCCGGATTTTAGGGCTTTTTAGTCGAGCAGGCTGCTCCGTTTCTTGTGTCACGTTCCGGTTCATACCCAGCCCCAGCTGTGAGCCACCTTTCCAGTGCTCACCTTTCTTGCATTAAACCCTGTAACATCAATATGAGTGTACACATACACGYGCATGTTTTTGGAGGCTTGGTAGAAACTTCATCCTTTAAATCGAACAGAAAAGCGTATCCCTTCGGGTGCCGTCCCGCGGTTTGGGCTGGCGGTGCTGAGACGGGGATCCTCAGCCAGGGACAAGCTCCTCTGAGCTGGCGCYGGGAAAGCAGGTGTTTTACTGCGGAGCGGAGCCGCTCCAAAAACTGGGCACCACAAGGAAGCACCCAGCACCCCAGCTCGCAGCCTCAGATCTACCACTGTTCAACCAGGYATTTCCCAGTGCTCCAAATGCGGTGTGCAGCCAAAAGCAGAGCAGTTAACGGGACACGCTCCCGTAACTCACGGCGTTCCCCGCGCTGCAAATCCGAACTCGTATCAGGTAGCAGCACAGAGCCCGATACCTGCTTGACCAGCCCAGCCTCTTCGCCTAGCGCGTTTAACATTTCACAGATTTTGACAGAAGTCATTAAAAAGGGTTTGAAATCTGTAAACCTTACTTCAAGAGCTGCAAGAGAGCCACACTCTGAGCTGAGACGCTCAGCCAAGCTCCAACAGAGAGACCTGATTTCCAGGGAAATGCTTTTATCTTCCTGGAGTGGGGAGTGGCTGCAGCTCCCAACTAAAAGCTGGGACTTGGTTCAGCTCACTGGGTCCCACTGCAAAGATCCGGCTGGTGTCTCTGCCCCCAGCTCCAAGGGAGCCCGGTGCATCCCAGGCGGAACGGACAGGGCAGCTGCTAGCGTGCTAGTGCCTATTGCTGGCTGATACCCAGCAGAGATCAAGCAAGTTGGCCCTCCCAGTAGGACACTGGTGAGTCCACGTGACCCGGTTGCTCCCTGCAGAATAGTAAAAGGAGWTTTTACAGCATCTCACTGCAGCTCTTTCTCCTTTGAGAAGTGGGACATGTCGCAGGAGTAACGGAGAGGGCTGCAGTAGCTGACGCAGCACCAACAACCTCCCCGGGCATCTTGAGCAACGTGTTCCTCTCCTTTGCGAGGGACCCAGCCATGCCAAGGGGACGGGAGCGCCCAGCTGCCCGCCCGGACGCTCTGCCCACCCGGGGGCCGCTCCGCAGCCTGGCTCTGGATGGGGACTTACCCCTGCCCGGAGGCAGCGTTATTTTGGAAAAGCCTTTCCAAAATGCACCCTTTTTGCCCCCAGTTTATTCTCTTCCCTCCTGGCAGTCCCAGGGTAAACCACCCTCTCCCCGTAAACCTTTACAAGGTTTACCTCTCCCTGAATCCGTGCGACATGCCGGGCTTGCCCACGCAGGCACCTCGCAGCTCAGGGAGCCCAGGAAACCGGGGCTGCGAAGCTGCCGCCACGTGCCGGCACGCTGCCCGCGGAGCCAGCGCCGGGCTTGCCTGCCGCTGCCAGGGGCCTCGAGCGCTGCAGAGCCCGGCCCCGCGAATCCGCTTACGTGGCCGTACAGGAATAATCGCGTTAAACAACCCCCTTTTCGTCTGCGCAAACCCGCAGCCCAAAGGAGAAGGCGGTGAGGATCTGCCGGATCGGCGAGCCGAGCTCCTTAACGAATTAAGAGCTGGGAAGAGCCGTAACGGGATCCCGCTACGCACGAGGGGTCCCGGAGCAGCCTGCCGAGCGGAGCGCAAACCAGCGAGGCAGCCAGAACGGCTCCTATCAGCAAAACTGCATTCCCCCCCCTTCTATATTGCCACAAAACCTTTATCTTTTTTTATGTTTTATAATCAAAACTTGGCAGTGTTACGAGGAGAACCTTTGCACAGTCTTGAGTTTTCACTATCTTTTCCCCCCCAAAAAACATGCGCCCGGCATCGACGCTTTCCCGCACAACGCTGGAAATTCGCTTTGATAAAACAGCTTTTTCTACGGAGATCTTTTCAGCTAGTATTTCTAAATATTACTCATAAAGGCCCCCTCCGGACAACCTCTCTCCCTCCCTGGGTTTGTTTATACGCATCTCCCTACTTCAGCTATGTTTTATCCAAGTTTTCCATATTTAGTTCTTTCGGCTATTCCTGCTCCTCAGGCCGCTTCCCAGCGCCCATCCCAGCCCTCCCGCCGTCCCCTCGCCCTCCGGCAGCTGCCAGCGGATCCGTCCCCGCGGATCGACGCCGGCGAGCGCCGCGTGCCCGGCCCCACCTAGCTCCCCCCCGCCCCGACACCGGGAACCCCCAAATAGGCGTTTTCTGAACGAAACTGTCCCAAGTGGGGCTCGAAGGGCAGCGAGGGGCCGCCCCAGCCCTGGCGCTCGCTCCTTCCTCTCCCTCTCCCCGCTGGCAGCGGCGGCTGCGCGCCGGGGCCGGGGGGTTCGCGGCGGCGCCGGCACCGCGCAGAAAGCCCCGCGAGCGGCCCGAGCCCGGCGCCGTCCCAGGGATGGACGGAGTTAAAGTCGGCGAAGGAGGGTTTCCTCTCGGCACGTGGCTGCCGTTCCAGCCGGGGTGCAGAGGCAACGCCGGAGGAATTCACCACGAGTAAAAAGCGACGCCGCTTGGAGGAAAATTAGTGTTTGTATTCGGAGAGCCAAGGTGATTCCAAGGTCACGGCGGGAGCTGGGACTGCGCCTCCGTTAAAACTTTCTCGTATGGGAAGAACCGGGGCACCGAGTGCCCCGTGGGCCCCGGCTTGGACGCGGTCCGGAGCGCTCCCGGCCCCGAAGGACTCGCAGCGTCGGGCGCCCGCGGGAAAGCAGGGCGGTAGGACCAAACTGGCGCTTCCCGGCCGGCGGCTCACGGGGGCTGGGGACACCGGGAGCGCGAGAAGGCAGCTGGGAGCGGAGCAGGGCGGCAGGCCCCGTCCCCGTGGGAGGGTTACGCGGCCCCCGGAGCAGCCCGCACGTCCCGACGAGGCACACGCCGCAGCCAGCCCGGCCGAGCGGGGCCACCTCGGGGCAGCGGGGCCGGCCGGGGGCTCCCGGGGTCTGGGCGATGCGCGTAGCATCTCGCTGGCAACTCCTGAGGTCCCGCTGATGGCAACGGGGTCYGGCCAGCAGCTCTGCGGGTCTCACTGGTGGGAGTGGGGTCTGGCCGGTATCTCTTGGGGGTCTGGCTGATTTGGAGCAGGGCCCAGCGGCAGCTCTTGCGGTCTAGCTGCTGGCTCCTGGGGTCTGGTGGTGAGAAAAGGGTCCAGGTGGCAGCTCTTGGGGTCCAGTTCATGGATGTAGGGTCCAGCTAGAAGCTCTCAGGGTCTGGGTGATGGGCGCAGCGTGCAGCAGGCAGATCTCAGGGTCCAGCTGGTGGCTCCTGGGGTCTAGTGGATAGATGTAGGGTCCAGGTGG